>NC_141543.1:43482500-43782500 GCF_021556685.1 Rattus norvegicus | reverse complement strand
TTTGTGCATATATGTACATGTGTCTGTGGAATTCCGTACAAGGGAGTCCAGGTGCCAGGAAAGGACAGAGGCATCGGCTCTGTAGTTGTGAGCTGCCTGACTGGGTGCTGGGAATTCAGCGTGGGTCCTCTAGAAAAGCAGCGTGTGCTCCTTCCTAATGACTAAGCCACCGCTCTTGACTCTCCTGGTTTTTTCTAATTTTTATCTCTCCTTTCTGTTTGACTCTTCACGGTTTATTTACTAATTCTCTATCATTGCAGCACAGCACAATAACCTGAATAAGGTTTTTCCCAAAGCATAGTTTATATTTTTCTCTTTTGGATATGAGCAGAGAGTAGTATTTTGTTTCTCTTAGGAATAATTTTTGGCTTTATTGGTAAAAATGAAGGTTTACTAAAAGAAAAGATGATATATTCATCAAATAGTAGAAAGAGCTACTTCAAAGCTAGCAATAATCATAGCTTGTCATTATCTAATTCTGGCACAAAACATATACGTGTACATTTGTTTGAATTGATTAGGAACGTGAACTAAGCAAGGCTGAGAAAAATAGCAGCATAGAAACCCTAAAAGCAGAAATACTAAACCTCCAAAGTGAGAAAGCGGACCTGGACAGGAACCTGCGGAAACTGGATCAGGAGATGGAGCAGTTAAACCATCATACAACAACCCGCACACAGATGGAGATGCTTACCAAAGACAAAGTATGAGTTTCTTTCTCTGTATCTATACTGATCGGTATTTAAAATAATTTATCTTCCATTTTTAGTCAGTAGACTGAGGTATTGACTTGGTATTGGTTTTGTATTTATAGAGGTTACAATAACTAAAAATAGGCTGATAAAATAGATTTTTAACTTAAAAGTTTTTTTAATTGTTGTTACTGTTTTTGAGATGGGCTGTAGCCCTGTTGCCCTTGCTGGCCTCTTACTTCTGTGACTCAAGTGATTCTCCTAACCAGAAATATAGGCATATACCATTGCACCTGGAAAAAGCTATGTTTTAATAACAAAAAGCCCATAAATACAAACACAAAAACATGGTTCGAGATGGGTTCTTTGTGTAGTTCTGGCTGTCCTGGAATTCCCTTTGTAGACCAAGCTGGCTTCCAGTTCACAGAGATCTACCTGCCTCTACATCTCAAGTACTAGGGTTAAAGGTGTGTAAATCCCCCCCACCCCCAGCTGTTGGCAACTTTTGACATACAGAGGTTTACATTTTTTATGATACTGGTTACTCTGTCTTAAAAAGACCATCCTGGGACATGGCGGATGTCTTGAAGGGGAAGATACTTGTTGCCAAGCCTGAGTTTAATCCCTGGAATTCACATGATCCACGTGTGTGTGCCATGGTTGGAGTATACACACACCAATGGTTTTCATTGTTTTTAAAGGCAGTTCTCCAAACCTTTACAAATTTTATATTTTTTGCCTGAATTTGTATACTTCTCATTTTTAAATTGGAAACTCGAAGCATCATTTCAGAATTTATTTATTAACTTAATTCATTTTAAAGGTTCTTATTATTTGGTGTATGTATTTATGAGCATACACTTGGCTTTTTAGTCACCTTTAGGTAGTGCACAGTTTTAGTCCAGTCATTTAGTAAGCAGAGGCAGAGGGATCTCTGTGAGATCCTGAAAAACCTGTTCTGTGTAGCAAGTTCCAGGCCAGTCAGGACTACTGAGTGAGGCTCTCTCTCAAAAACCTTAGAGAGAGTTGGTTCTGTCCCGTGTTCCTGTGGGTTTCAGAGGTAAACTCTGTTGTCAAGCTTTTTAATGACAAATATTTTGACTGAGTGAGCCATTGCACCAGTCTCCAGAATTTATTTTTGTTATTAACAGTCTTGACTTTTAAAATTTGATTTGTTTTATATTTTCCTTATAGACTGACAAAGATGAACAGATCAGAAAAATAAAGTCCAGGCACAGTGATGAACTAACTTCACTGTTGGGATATTTTCCTAACAAAAAACAGCTTGAAGACTGGCTTCATTCTAAATCCAAAGAGATTAATCAGACCAGGGACAGACTTGCCAAACTGAAGTGAGTTGCTAAAACATTACCACTAAGACAGAGCTCTTTATTTCATGCTTTTTAAAAAATTGTTTTAAGCATTCATTGTCATGTCATTTTCAGTTTACTTCTGGCGATTAGGTAATATGTAATGGGAATAGTTGGGGCCTCTTGTCTCTCAAAACTGTAGAAAGAGATTGACATCGGAGATTGTTTTCTGTCTGTCTGAACAGTACATTGCTTAGACATTCTCCAATGCTCTCTTAAGTACTGGTTACATAAGAGGTATTTCTCAGTGAGTGTTTAGGGAGACAATAGATTTGGCTTTTGCTGTATTAAACTAATGGTGCTTTGTTTGTTCGTTGTTTGAGCAGGGGCTCAAAATATAGCCCAGGCTGGTCTCCAACTTAAGACCCTCTTGTCTCAATTTGGAAGTGCTGGAATTATAAGGTGTATGTCAACGTGCCTGGCTCAATTTTTTTTTTTCTTGGAAGAGTCTTTTAGTGAATAGGCTTTTTAAGTTCAGGAAATTACGAGTTGTTGCAGTTTATTAAAGAGATACAGTAATTGGTATAAGCCATGTCCCCTGGAAAGAATTGTACAAAGAGGGGCAAGTGAGCGACCTCAGAGAGCACCCTTACTGCCAAGCCTCATGGCTCGCTTCATTCTCAGGGGTCCACATGTGGAAGAGAACTGATTTCTGCAAGTTGTCCTCTAGCCTCCACATGCACAGCATGGCACGCATGGCCTCCACAGTGGAAAAGAAAAGGGGGGTGTGGGGCTAAATATGAGGAATAGTCGCTGCTGGCGAGCTAAGGAAAAGGAGCTGTCAGTGGAAGCAGCGGCTGCTTGGGGAACCAGGATGAGGCAGCAAGAGTGGTGTCTGGGGTGCCCTGGAACGATGTTTCCTCAATGAGAGATCAGTGGGGTTTGGTGCTTGTTGGAGACTGGAGAGGATGAAGGCTGTACTTGGCACTTAGGTAACTGTGACTGTAATTAGCCCAGTGTAATGCAAGTATCTCCTATAGTCCTTTTTGTCCGAGATTTTACAGTGACCACGGTGGATAGTACTAAGTATCATCTGATCTGTTGTGTTCTTTTCTTCTTGAGTTCAAAGAGTAGGCTGGGGCTAGAAAGATGGTTCAGCAATTAAAGGCACTGACTGCTCTTCCAGAGGTCCTGAACTCAATTTCCAGTGACCACATGGTGGCTCACAACCATCCATAATGGAATCTGATGCCCTCTTCTGGCGTGTCTGGAAAGAACAACAGTGAACTCACATACATAAATAAATCTTTAAAAAGGAAAAAAGAGGAGGAACCAGCTGAATACAGCACATTGAATCTCAAGACTCTCCTGCATCATAACTTAGCTACCCTGAGGTTCACACGTGAACCCTGAGGTTGGCTGGGTGGTGTTTAAGAGTTGTGGCACCAGCAGAGCCAGCAGGTGGCTTCCACTTGCTCCATCCCATAATCCGGGGTCTAAGACTGTGAGCCCCAGAAATAGAGCAAAATTCTGCCCCCGTTTATTTACATGGGGATGGGTCCATGCTCAGGATTAGCAGATGGGTCAGTGCCTTAGAGGGAGCATTCGACTAGAAGATTGAATCAGAGCATTCAGTTTGTTCCTCTGACTTCTAAAGAAAGAATGTGGCAGAAATGTAGCTCAGTGGTAGAGTGTGTATACTTCCCATGCTTGGGGTCCTAGGTTCTATTCCCAGCACAAAACTATAAAAAAATACAAATATAGGGAAATAATTGCTCATACCTCTTTTAACAACTTTTGACAGAATTTATCTAGTATCTCTTTAATCAAATTTTTCAAATTTCTTGGGAGCTGGAGAAGAGGGCTCAGTGGTTAAGAGCGCTAGCTACTCTTGTCTTGGATCTGGGTTTGGTTCCCAGCACACACATGGTGGCTCACAGCCGCCTGTAACTCCAGCTCCATGGCATCCAATATGCTTTTCTGATCTCTTTGGGCACTAGGCACATGCCTGGCGCATGAGCAGGTATAGAGGCAAGACATTCCTGTACATAAACTAAGCCTGGACAGTTCAATTTTTTAAAATATCCTACATTTGTTTTTATTTTAGCAAAGAACTAGCTTCAGCCGAACAAAATAAAAATCATATAAATAATGAGCTAAAGAAAAAGGAAGAGCAGCTGTCTAGTTATGAAGATAAACTGTTTGATGTTTGTGGTAGCCAAGATTTTGAAAGTGACTTAGACAGACTTAAAGAAGATATTGAAAAATCCTCAAAGCAGCGAGGTAAGTTACAGTTTATATTATCAATTTGACTTTGGAAATTTCATTCACAGGTAACTACTGAGGATCAGAGATTTTAAGATTTTAATTTAATTAATTTTAATTGTGTGTATGAGGGGGTATGTGCATGTGAGTCAGGTGTCATCAAGGCCAGAGTCATTAGATCATCCCTGGAGGTAGTTAGTGTTTGAGATGATAGTGAGCCGTCCAGTATAGGTGCTAAGAACTAACTCTGCTCGTCTTGCTAAAGCAGCAAATGCTCTTAACTGCTGAGCCGCCCCCCAAGCCTGAGGCTAGGAGATGTTAAAACTTTGTATGGACCCAAATGACTTGAGCTTGTTCCTGGCTGTATAGTTTTACTGTACAAGTAGCTTGTGGGATTGTTGAGCCTTTCTTGTGTTTTAGATTTATCATCTATAAAATGGAAATAAAGCTATGTATTCTATAGTACATTAAAGAGGAGTAAAGGAGTGTAAGAAATGCCTCACACATAGAAAGACCTCAGTACAATATTACATACCAAAATGGTGCAAATTGAATGTAGAATATCCTTAGGAAGGTTTCAGTGTCAGAATCTTTATTTGGGTATACTTATAAAGCAAGAACAATAGTTATGGAAGAAAATATATGTGTGTGTGACTAGGACTTCTTGACTTTTTTAAATAGCCATGCTGGCTGGAGCCACAGCAGTTTACTCCCAGTTCATCACTCAGCTGACAGATGAAAACCAGTCCTGTTGCCCAGTCTGTCAGAGAGTATTTCAGACGGAAGCTGAATTACAGGAAGTCATCAGTGACTTGCAGTCCAAGCTGAGGCTTGCTCCAGATAAACTCAAGTCAACAGAATCAGAACTAAAAAAAAAAGAACGGCGCCGTGATGAAATGCTGGGGCTTGTGCCCATGAGGTAAGCCTGAAGTAGTCATGGGGATGGGGTGGTCCTTACTCTGTGTGTTTCCTGAGACTTGGCTTGAGTCATAGGTGTGGCAGGTTCTAAACTGGTTGTTGATGTCATTTTCCAAACCCCACAAGCAAATTAAAATATGAAAAGTTCTTCTAAAAAATAACATTTTTTTAAATGTGTGTGTGTGGGTGTTTTCTCTACATGTATGTCTATGCATCACATGGGTAATTGGTACCCACAGGAGCCAGAAAATGTTATTAGATCCCCTGGGATTGGAGTTACATATGGTCGTGAGCTGCCATGTAAAGGCTGGGAACTAAATCCTGGTCCTCTTGAAGAGTAACCACTGCTCTTAACTGCTAAACCTCCCCCTCTCCCCCTAAAAAATACCTCCAACTTTTAAAATTACATCTTATTTATTTGGCATGGGTATGGCCGTTCATGTGACCATTCCATGTCTGTCATGTGATCATCAGAGGACAGTTTCAGAAATCTGTTCTTTCTTTTCCACCATGTAGGTCCTGGGGATCAAACTCAGACCATTAGGTTTGGTGGTTGGTGTCTTTCCCCACTAAGCAATCTTATGATCTCCAAAAGACAACATTAAGGGTTTACTTTAGGGGCTGGGGATTTAGCTCAGTGGTAGAGCGCTTACCTAGGAAGCACAAGGCCCTGGGTTCGGTTCCCAGCTCCGAAAAAAAGAACCAAAAAAAAAAAAGGTTTACTTTACGTTGTTGTCAGCATTAACTCCTCATGCTTCTACCTCCCAAGTTCTGGGTATGTGCACCCATGTCCAGCTCCAAATAGATCTTAGCAGTCTGTTCTTGAGAATGGAAGTGTCTTTACTTTTTAAAGAACAATTAGAGCACCTTACATCATTAAAGAGGGAGGACCACATTGAGAAAGTGTATGTATGTGTGAGACTTTGAAAGCAGGATTAACATGGTATGTATGCTCCTGGTTCTTAGCCATCGTTCTGCTGTTAACTGTCCCTTTTTACGTATAACAGGTCTGTGACCACAGTTTTTGGAAGTAATAAGAAATGGAATTAATTGCTCGTGTTAATGTACATATAAAATAGGAAATTGTTTCTTTTATTTTTTCTGTATAAGAATTTGTCTGTCATCACAGTACTTTTAGGTTGGCATTTCGTGGTCATAGTGTCCTTTTTTTAAAAATTATTTTAAAGATTTTATTTATTTTATGAATGTGAGTACACAGTTGCTGTCTTCAGACACACCAGAAGAGGGCATCAGATCTCATCACAGATGGTTGTGAGCCACCATGTGGTTGCTGGGAATTGAACTCAGGACCTCTGGAAGAGCAGTCAGTGCTCTTAACCGCTGAGCCATCTCTCCAGCCCCCATAGTGTACTTTTTAAAAATTAAAATTAATCATGGTTTCAGTATGTAGTAGCCAACATTTGGATTGCTTTTTTTCCTTGTTATTAGTAGCTAATTTAGTTTATCATATCTTTTAAACTTACCATATTAATTTAATTTTAAGTAAACTATTTTTTTTTTTAAAGTTTAGTTTATATGTATGGGTGTTTTGTTCTCTTATATGATCTATGCACCACATTCATGCAATGCCCAGGAAGGCCAGAAGATGTCATTGAATCTCATGGAACAGTAGTCACACACAGTTGTTAGCTACCACATGGGTACTGGTAACGAACCCCAGTTCTCTGAAAGAATAACCAGTGCTTTTAACTGAACTATCTCTCCAACCCCTAAACTTTATATTTTTTAAAAAACCTGAGTATGTGTTAATGCTTTACAGGTGACATCAATAATAGGTATAGAGCCAGTACCTGTCTTATTGACAGTCAAGTGCAAATAGTGATATTAAAAAATGATTGGTGGGGGTTGGGGATTTAGCTCAGTGGTAGAGCACTTGCCTAGCAAGCACAAGGCCCTGGGTTCGGTCCCCAGCTCTGAAAAAAAGAAAAGAAAAAAAAATGATTGGTGGTTTTTGAACCTTGAGCCCAGGTATCATTTGGCTGAGTGTCTGGCTTCTTCTCTTCCTCTGTAATTTAAAATATTTTTAGTTTTGAAATAACTTTCTACTTAGAAAAAAACTTTCAGAACTAGTACAGAGACTACACACACACTGTTCTGCTGAGATCAGCAGTTTGTGTGGCTGTACAGTTACTGAACCAGGAGAATAGCAGTGCTGCCGCGCCCCTGCCGCGCCCTGCCTACAAGCCACACTGTAGCCCATGGGTCTTCGCGTCCCTGCCTGGCCTCGGAATCCCACATTGCCTCTGATTCTTTCTCTAGGCTCATGCAGTCCATGTAGAGCAACTGCGAATCAGCCCTCTTCTGACTCTTTCATGGCCTTGAAACTTTTTTTTTTTTTTCTCGGAGCTGGGGACCAAACCCAGGGCCTTGCGCTTCCTAGGTAAGCGCTCTACCACTGAGCTAAATCCCCAGCCCCTGGCCTTGAAACTTTTGATGAGTACAGTTGATTTGTAAAACTATCTCTGGTTGGCAACACCCCAGTAATAATTACTGCCAACAGTTAGCAGTAGCTACTAGCATCAGTAAGCAGATGTTTGAAAAATAGGACATTCACATATTCTCAGATCTGTGATATCTCTTAAGATACATTTTTAAAATACAAATGGGAAAAAGTAGTCAACTTGTAGTCGAGAAACATGGCTAACACCACCATACCCTAATGAATAGGGTAAACATCACCAATAACAGACATATTAACATCATTGACCTGTTGACAGGATAGCCAAGAAAGGGTAGCAGCTCTTTTGTGCCGTTCCTGCCAAAACCATATAGCTTCACTTTAATTATGAGAAAATGTCAGCTAGATTGACTTTCATTGTGTTTTCTTTTAAGGCAAAGCATAATTGATTTGAAGGAAAAGGAAATACCAGAATTAAGAAACAGACTGCAGAGTGTCAATAGAGACATACAGCGCCTAAAGAATGACATAGAGGAGCAGGAGACACTCTTGGGTACAGTGATGCCCGAAGAGGAAAGTGCTAAAGTGTGCCTGACAGACGTCACGATCATGGAGAGGTTCCAGGTGAGCTGCTGCAGCTTACAGCAGAATAACACTGATTTGCGGGGACTTGAATGTGTGTTAAAAACAGTAGCTGGGCATGGTGGCTCACACCTTGAATCTCAGCACTGGAGAGGCAGAGGCAAGTGGATCTCTGTAAGTTCAGGGCCAGCCTGGTCTATATAGCAAGTGCCAGGTCATCCAGCCAGGCCTACACAGTGAGACCATGTCCTCCCACCATCCCCCTAGACAGACAGACAGACAGACAGACAGACAGACAGGGTATATACATATGTATGTGTATACACATACATATTAGCTAATTTTCAGGTGCAGACAACTGATTTGTATACATTCCTAGGATTAAAGTATAAACTATGGAAATCGAGGCATAATTCATTTACCTTATTTAAAGCACTAGAACTTTTTTTTTTAATAAAGTCTCTTTTTTTTTTTTTTATTTTACTTTATGTATGTGAGTACACTGTCGCTGTCTTCAGACACACCAGAAGAGGGCGCCAGATCCCATTATAGATGGCTGTGGACTACCATGTGGTTGCTGGGAATTGAACTCAGGACCTCTGGAAAAGCAAGCAGTTAGTGCTTGCTCTTAACCATTGAGCCATTTCTCCAGCCCCCTGAAGGACTAGAACTTAATTTCATTTTTTATACTATTAAGCTTGGCCTTAAAAGAGTTTGAATCATGATGATACGATAAGTCTCTTAGAAATAACTATTCTGTTCTGAAGATGGAGCTAAAAGACGTTGAAAGGAAAATTGCACAGCAGGCAGCTAAGCTGCAGGGGGTAGACTTGGATCGGACTGTCCAGCAGGTTAACCAGGAAAAACAAGAAAAACAACACAAACTGGATACAGGTAATGTTTTTGTTTACTTTCCACAAAAACTTCAATGCCTACTTCTGTGCATTCATTCTCTTCTCTCCAAGCATCACTGCTTGGCTTCTTTGCCTGTGTAACAGACTTGGATTTGTACACGGTCAGATGAGCTGCGCTCTTTCCCAGTGGGACCTACCCTGTGAAATTTAACCGAGAGTGGTCAGGGTGGGGACAGCTAGCAAGATACCCTTGCTTCGGGCATTGGAGGCCCCTGGCATTCAGCCGTGAAATGTGTCCACTACAAGAACCCAAAGGATGTTATTGGTGCTGTCTGTACCCACCCACTAGCCACTGTATCATTTTGTCTCTGTGCAGTTTCCAGTAAGATTGAATTGAACCGTAAGCTTATACAGGACCAGCAGGAACAAATTCAGCACCTGAAAAGTAAAACAAATGAGCTGAAATCAGAGAAACTGCAGATAGCCACCAATTTGCAACGGCGTCAGCAAATGGAGGAGCAGACTGTGGAATTATCCACTGAAGTTCAGTCTTTGAACAGAGAAATAAAGGTAGCAATGTGCATACCTGTTGTTTTTTAAGTTACTTCAGACAAAAAAATTCATGTTGTTGATATAACAGACATAATTACGGTTATTGTGAAAATCAAGTGTGTTTTTTTTTTTTTTCTTTTCTTTTTTTTGGAGCTGGGGACCGAACCCAGGGCCTTGCACTTGCTAGGCAAGCGCTCTACCACTGAGCTAAATTCCCCAACCCCTCAAGTGTGTTTTAATGCTTGTTCGTGTGATTTCTAAGTGGCAGAGTAGGTGTTAATAAGTAAAGATTTGGAAAGAAAGGGTTGGCATATAAAGAAGAACCAAGTAAGTGTCTGGTTAGGTGGTGGATTTCATGTTACTTGAAGTGGTCAGTTGATGGCTGCATAACTGTTTATGAATTCTTGCCCCCAAGTGTTATATCCATGGCAGATACCTATGTGTCAGCACTGCTTCCATTCGATCTCATGTGTGATCAGACTACTTGCCAGTATAGTGAGCAGGCATGGACGTGCCCTAGACCCTGAAATGTACCCACTGACTTTATCTCAGGTCCTAACCCACGTTTTCTTAACTAGAGTCACTCACTCATAAGTACGACACCAGTTACCCAATTCATTTAGTAGTAATTGCTATAAATGTTCCTTTATTTCTTGAATTATTTTTGGATTTAATAAGTTGAGCTTATAATACAATAGTATTACCTTGCAGTAATACTAGTCTTGGCTGGCTATAAATGATTTTTACTTAAAATATTGAGTGCCCCCCAACCCTGTTGAAATAGATAATCAAGTATGCTTGTGTAGAAAAAAGAAACTGGGATTTTAGAATGCCCCATGGTTTCCCAGAGGAAGCAAGGTTGATTCTCAGAAAGATCTTCTGACAGAGAGGCCTGTGGCTTTCCTCCACTCCACCATCTCCTAGATCAGTAATCTAATCATTTTGGTAGTCAGACTAGGTTAGACTCTTAGCTATTTCAATTGATTATTTTATTTACATCCTGACCACAGTTTCCCCTTCCTCCTATCCTCCCAGCCCTCCCCACTTCCCTCCTCTCCATTCACTCCTCCTCCCTTTCTCTTCAGAAAAAGGGAGGCCTCCCTGGATACCTCCCAGCCCTGGTGTATCAAGTTGCAGTGAGACTAGGCTCATCCTACTGAGGTAGAAGAGGGAGCACAGTAGGGCAAAGGGTCCCAACGGCAGGCAACAGAGTCAGAGACAGCCCCTGCTCCTGCAGCTAGGAGTCCTCCATAAAGACACAACTGTAACATGTGCTGTGGGCCTAGGTCTGGCCCAGGCAGGTTCCATGGTTGGCGGTTCAGTCTCTGAGTCCCTATGAGCCCAGGTTAGTTGATTCTGTAGCTTTTCTTGTGGTGTCTTTGACTTCTCTGTTTCTTCAGTCCTTCCTCCCCCTCTTTTGAAGTACTCCCTAAGCTCCAGCTAATGTTTGGCTGTGGATCTCTGATCTATTTCCATTATTTGCTGGGTGACTCTTCTATGATGATGGCTATGCTAGGCTCCTGTCTGCAAGTGTAGCAGAGTACCATTAACAGTGTCGGGTGGGCTCCCTCATGGCATGAGTCTCAAGCTGAGGAAGTCATGGGTTGGTCATTCCCTCAGTCTCTGCTCCTGTATATCTTAAGACAGGACAAATTGTAAGTTGAAGGTTTTGTAGCTGGATTCGTGTCCCAGTCTCTCCATTGTAAATTTTGCCTGGTTACAGGAGATGGCCAGTTCAGACTCCTTATCTACTAGAAGTCTTAGCTAGGTCCCCTTGTAAGTTCCTGGAAGTTTCCATTGACCTTGGCTTCTGGCTCTTCCCAGAGATTCCCTCAACCCCTGTCGCCCCCATTCCAGATGTCTCTTCCAGTACCCTTGTCTCCTTTTGTCCTTCCCCAACTTAATTCCTCCTGCTCCTTCCCCTCTCCACCCCCCCAACCCCCGCCTCCATGATGTCTATAGTCTATTTATTTCTCTTTCTTAGTGAGATTCAGATGTCCCCTCTTGGGCCCTCCTTGTTAACTTCTTTGGGTCTGTGGGTTGTAACATGGTATTCTGTCACTTTATGGTTGATACCTACTTCATCTACTTTCTTTTTTTTTTTTTTAAAGATTTATTAATTTATGTATATGAATACACTGTAGCTGTCTTCAGACACACCAGAAGAGGGCATCAGATCCCTTTACAGATGGTTGTGAGCCACCATGTGGTTGCTGGGATTTGAACTCAGGACCTCTGGAAGAGCAGTCGGTGCTCTTAACCGCTGAGCCATCTCTCCAGCCCCTTCATCTACTTTCATAACCTTGAACAAGTTACTGTTTGACCTGTTTGCCTCTGAAATACGTGAATAAAAGTAATGGTGCTGTCTTCATGACCCTGTCAAGAGACAAAATAAGTTGACATTAAAGCCTGACATCTGGGACCCATTTTACTAAGGCTATGGAACATCTAAAATAAGGTAATGGAGTGTTACATGACCAGTCTGGTTTTTTGTGTATGTATTTAGGATGCTAAAGAGCAAATAAACCCTTTGGAGATAGCACTGGAAAAGTTGCAGCAGGAAAAAGAAGAATTGATCCACAGAAAAAATACAAGTAACAAAATGGCTCAGGATAAGGTAAGTTCTTGGTTATATATTTTACTTACCCAGGGTCTGTGTTAAACATCTATAGCACGACTATTTCGTATAAATGACTGCTAAGATAGAGGATCTTCATGTTTGTGATCCGAAGCTTACCTCCTTGAGGCACAGTCACTCTCTCACAGAACCTGAGTCTCACTGGGGTTGCCTGGTGAGCTTTCAGGAGCCTACATTCTCCCCACCTTGATGCTGAGGTTACCGCACACATACTCATGCACAGTTTTGGTTTGGTTTGGCTTGATTTTAACATGGTTGCTGGAAATTTGAAGTTGGGTCCTCAGGCTAACATAGCAAGACATAGCTAACATAGCAATTTATCCACAGAGCTGTGATAAATTTCTGACATTAACAAATTCTTGAGTATAGCCGGCTGTCCTGGAACTCTTTGTAGACCTGGCTGGCCTCCAGCTCACAGAGGTCCCCGTGCCTCTGCCTCCCAAGTGCTGGGATAAAGGTGTGCTCCAGCACCGCCAGGCCATTATTTTCCTGAGGCAGGCTCACTCTAGCTCTGACTGCCTTGGAGTCATGGCGATTCTCCTCATTCAGCCTCCTTCCCAAGTACTAAGGTTCCAGGTATATGCTACTATGCCTAGCTCATCTAGTGTAAATGCTTGTGTTTATGTGTGTATGTGTTTAAATTTTATAAATGTTTACCCACAGATCAATGATATCAAAGAGAAAGTTAAAAATATTCATGGTTACATGAAAGACATAGAGAATTATATTCAAGATGGAAAAGATGACTATAAGAAGGTAATTAAAACAAAATTAGTATTTCTTTGTTTTTATTTCATGCACTTAATGATTATTATTTATTTATTTTTTATTTTTAGCAAAAAGAAACTGAACTTAATGAAGTTGTCATTCAACTAAATGAATGTGACAAACACAAAGAAAAGATAAATAAAGAAATGGGAACCATGAGGCAAGATATTGACACACAGAAGGTAGGCCTGCTGCCCGAGGCAGTGTGTCAGCACCATCTGTAGTGCATTTCATTAAAACAGGCCAGACTGGGCAAGATACAGACAGAGGAGATAATTCGTCCTTCCTCTTTATTTTTTATTTTTCATTTTTATTTTTAGCAAACGACTCAGGTGGTAAAAGTTTAAACATAAAAGACCAGATGTGATGTTGGCACAAGCTGTTAGTCCCAGCACTCAGAAGGCAGAGGCAGGTGCATCTCTTGATTCCAGGCCAACTAGGGCTACTTCTGGTATCCCGTCTTTAAAACAAGTTTAAAGATGAAAGAGATTAAATATCTCCCCCCTCCTCCCACTCTTCTTGTAGACGTTGTTTCTAGTATATTCTTATGTAATCTTGAAATGCTATACTCCTGTGTCAGCACTCAGAGAGAAATATGTTTATATTTGCATTTTCACTTAACTTTATACATGTTCCTTAAATTTGTATTATTTTCTGTCTTTTCAATTAATGTGTTTTGATCTTAGATTAACACAGCTTTTTTTTTTTTTTAAAGACAGGTCTCATTATGTAGGCTAGGCATAGGACTAAGTTCCAGTGTATCCTTAAAAGTTATAGCCAAGGAAAATGTAGTGACAAGCCATTTTGGAGTTGGTATGTGTGTCATTTTTCTCTATTAATAAGATTAATGTCTATAGTACAGTTAAAATTAGATTGACATGTTATCTTCAACATGCTTTAGGCAGGCTTGGCAGTTAGTGTCTTTGAAACAACATCCTTTTTCTGTTTGTTTTTTTGTTTGGTTTTAGTTTTTCAAGATAGAGTTTCTCTGTGTAACCCTGGTGTTCCTGGAACTCACACTGTAGATCAGAACTCATAGAGATCCTCCTGCCTCTGCCTCCCAAGTGCTGGGATTAAAGCCAGAGCAGCTTTCTACTGGGTATCCAGCTGTGTCACCAAGCATTTCTTTTATTGTTTCTTTGAGACAGGATCTTAAAGTGCAGGCTGACCTGTAACTAGTTGTGTTGCTGAGAACCTTGAACTCCTGACCATCCTGTTTTCACTTCCCAAGTTCTGGGATTACAGGCATGTACAACCATGCTCAGGCATTTCACATGTGAAATGTCAGTACAAGGACAATTGGCCTGACCTCATGCATGTAACTGGAATGTCAGTTTGTAGTGTGAGCAGGCACCTTTCAATGAGCTAGGAACCAAGAGAGGAAAGAAAAGAATTTCTTTGATGTCTCTTGAGCTAAAATATATTCTTTTTGAAGATTTATTTTAGTGTGTGTGTGTGTGTGTGTGTGTGTATGTATATGCCTGCAGGGACCACAAGAGGGCATCAGATTCACTGGAACTGGAGTTACAGGTGATTGTGAGCTAGGAACCAAACTCCATCCTCTGTAAGACCAGCAAGTGCTCTCACTGCTAAACCATTTTTCCAGCCCTGTGGGACACATTGCTTTTGCTCTTGGACATCAGACATCTCGGGTCTTGGGCTGGAGATGTAGCTCAGTTGGTAGGGTACTTACCTAGCATACAGGAGGCATAGTTTGAGCACTAGCATTGTATAAACTGTGCACATGCGTATGTTATACAAGCAGTGTTAAACATTGGAATCCCAGTGGTAGAGGTGGGAGGAAGAAAGAATCCAGGACTTAGACCATTGACCCTCAGGTTCTTGACTTAACGCTGAACTGTCTCTGGCATCCTGGAATCGTGGAGTTTGCCAGCGCCTTGTTGTGAGCTTCCTCACCCTCTGTAATTGTGTGAGTCAGCTGTCCTAATGACTTCCCTCACATATCTGTATGCTATTGACTGTCTGTCTGGAAGTCAAAGTGGCAGACTATATGCATTACTGTATCAGCTGAGCTCTAAGATGTACCTAGCCTAGCAGAGACTTGAGGTGCCAGGGTGGGAGGATACCCAGGGGCCCCCACTCACTCAGAGGAGGGAGGCACTGAGCAGGATATAAAGTGAATATGTTAAATAAATAAATAAGAAAGGGAGGGAGGGGAGAGAGAGAGGAGGGGAGAGGGGGAGAGAGAGGAGAGGGAGGGAGACGGGAGACAGAAGAGGGGAGAGATCAGGCTGAGCAAGTCATGAGGAGCAGGCCAATAAGCAGCGTTCCTCCATGGCCTTTGCATCAGCCCTGCTTCCAGTCCCTGCACTGCTTGAGTTTCTGTGCTGATTTTCTTTGATAATGAACAGTGCTGCCCTGGAAGTGTAAGCTGAATAAAACCTTTCCTCTCCAAAAACAGTTTCATCCTAAAATAATTTTAAGTCTACTCTGCCTCCCTTCTTTTGGTGAGAATATATATGAAGGACAAGTAGAGATTATTTGTCATAAAAATTATAGTAAGTTCACCCTCTTTTGTCAGGTTTCAAATACAGTACTAAACAGCACTTGTGAAAGCCAAGCACAGTGGCACACGCAGGCAGAGACAGACTGTGCCTAGTGCTTACTGGTGAGTTCCAGGGTCACTGAGAGACTATGCCACAAAAACAAAAAATACTGACATAGATATGAGGAGTGACACTCAAGGTTGTCCTGGCTGCCACGCACAGACATGTGCCAAGCATCAAACTGATGAACTTTAAGTGTTAACCTATTTTCCTTTCATATCTTATTCTTTATATTTTGTGAGCTGTTACAATAGACAGGAAAATTGGACCCCAAAGCTTTTTTTACAAGCAGTTACTGAGCCGGGCACTGTCCTGCTGTACTTAACTTCACAGTGTTAACGTTACAGTAGTGGCATTATCACCATATTCCATGCAAGCTGATACTTAGAAAACTTAAATCAACTTGCCCAAAATTACCCAGTTTACTTCCAAAGCTGTGCCTTTTACCTGCTGTGCTTTCAAACTAAAGCAAGAATGGACGCTAACCTAAAAGAAAGTCAGTTTCTGATGACTGTGTGCAGCCAGAAGAGGAATGTTCCATGAGAATGTCTGCCTGACAGCGTGTAGCGCTGTACAAAGAGCGCTTTCACGTAGTCAATTCAGATATTAGATCACACCAGATGAAAGCAATCTTTCCGTTTTCCTAATAAGGAAAAACTATAAGCTAGGTTCTCCACGGCGAGGCTTCAGAGAGCACAGCTGCTGCCGCGTGTCCTGGGTTGCCTTAGCCACTGAACACGTACAGCCATGTCACTTTTATAGTAATGCCACAGGAATTTGCATAACGGTACCTTAACTTTTTTTCTTCTCGAGAGTCTTTCTGTATCTCTGGCTGATCTGGAGCTCACTGTGTAGCCCAGCCCTACCTTGAACTCAGAGTGTCCTGCCTCTGCTTCCTGAGCACTGGGAGTAAAGGCATGCTCGACTACACTCAGCTTTATCTTACCTCTTGCTAATGTTTTAAAAATCTGAAAATAATGGTCCTTAGGAATACAGTTGGAGATAAATCTTTACCATGTGTGAGGGGAACCTCTTCTCCCCTCTCCTAGCCCCTAGATCCTTCACTGTTGGAAGTGTTGTCAAAGCTCTGCTCTTCCCCCTACTCTCACATCACTGAGTTTCTACAAGTTCTCCCTACCAATATCAGCTGCTTGATTGTCTCTTGTAATTCATTGTAATCACCAGGAAAACTATCCGGGTAGTTTGTTTATCACTCTTGCCAGGTGATTAGGTATCCTTTTTCTTTTCTGCCTTTATTTGAGGCAAGGTTTCTCTGTGTGACAGCCCTAGCTGTCCTGTAGACCAGATTTGGCCTCGAACTTACAGAGGTCCGCCTGTCTCTGCCTCCTGAGTGCTAGAATTAAGGCATGCACCACCACGCCTGGCTTGAATGTCTTTTTAAGGATTAAGACCACTTAGAGTCAACAGCCAGTTTGTTTTTTTTTTTTTCGGAGCTGGGGACCGAACCCAGGGTCTTGCGCTTCCTAGGCAAGCGCTCTACTACTGAGCTAAATCCCCAACCCCAACAGCCAGTTTTTTAATATTCTAGGTCAACCGGCAGAATAATCTCAAATTCGCAGCTATATGTTACTCCCAATCCTTTGTGTGATTATGGGTAGAGTATCCCTCATCCAGAGGATTAGGCATTAGCAATGTTTCATACCCTGTAGTTCTTTGGATTTTGTAGTAATTACATAGACTCTATTAGTTGAACATCTACTAATTGAAAATCTAAAATGCTATCAAACCCATTGTGTGAATTTTGGATGCTCAGAGTAGGACCACTCCACTTGTATTTGTCAGCCTGAAAGCAGAGATTGGATCCATATACTCTAAAGGATCTAATAATAGTCTGGGCACAGGTAGGAGATGAAAAAACTAGGGGATAAAGTAGGGGAGACTAGTTTGTATTGATCTCGAGATTGTTAAAATTTTGTTTTTCACTAATATTAAGTGGAACTGCTCTTCAGATTAGCAAGCTATGTAGCGGTGGTCCTGGGAAAGATGATCTACTAGGTTGTAGATATGAAATATAATGTCTGGGCTGGAAGTGGTGATGACACACCTTTAATCCCAGCAGGCTGAGGCAAGCAGATCACTTTGAATTCCAAGGTCAGCCAGGACTTCAAAGTGAGACCCTGTCTTAAAAATCTGTAATAATTAAAAATAACATCTGGTTAATCTTTCTATTTTAGATAAGTATTTTGTGTATATAAAATGATCACATTTAATCACATGTGCTCTACACATTTATTAAGACGCTTATCCCCTGCCAAAGAAAAGACCTTACATCATGGACAGAAGGGGCAGTGCAAGCTGCTCTGCCCCACCCCGCCCCTCCCGTCCCACTGGCTGACCCTCCCTCTGGTTAGTTCAACACCGGTAAGGAAGGCAGTGTTATCACCAGCGTCTGTGTGTGCCTGTTAGTGGTGTGTGAGGGAGGTCATGTTAATAGCTTGCTTATTTTTGTTAACTGATAACAATATTTATGTCTAGATACAGGAAAGGTGGTTACAGGATAACCTTACACTGAGAAAAAGAAGAGAGGAACTAAAAGAAGTTGAAGAGGAACGAAAGCAACATTTGAAGGAGATGGGACAGATGCAAGTTTTACAGATGAAAAAGTATGCTTTAGTAAATAGTGTTTGTTGTTTATTTTTGAGGTCTCCTTGAACAGCCTGCACTGACCCCAAACTCAAAGTGCTTCTGCTTTGAGGGCCGGAATTACAGGCTTGGTCACTGCACCCATTTCAATAAAGGTTCTTACTATTACAATATAAAGAAACCAGCTGGAGAGATGGCTCAGTAGTTAAGAGTAAGGGTGTTCTTCCAGAGTACCTTGGTTGGATTCCCAGAGCTCAGTTTTCTACAATGAAGTGTCTCCCAGATCCTTTTCCCCAATATTATTTTCTTTCTCTCTTTCTTTTTTGTTTTTACTTTATGAGTATTTTGCCTACATGTATGTGTGTGCACCACATTCATGTAGTGCATGTAGAAGCAAGAATACAGAAACTGGCTTTAGGTGATTGTAAGCCACCATGTGGGGTTGTGGGAATTGAACCAGTGTCCTCTGGAGGAGCAACCAAGTCATCTCTCTAGCCCAAGCTAGAATTTTTTAAAATCTTTTTTTTTTTTTTTCTTTTTTTCCCCCGGAGCTGGGGACAGAACCCAGGGCCTTGCGCTCGCTAGGCAAGCGCTCTACCGCTGAGCTAAATCCCTAACCCCAAAATTTAGCTATTTTTTTAAGGGTCACTGAGTAGCATCCTAAGTGCTGGGATTAAAGGTTTGCACCACCACACCTGGCTGTCCATGTTTCAGGCTGCTTAGTGCATGTGGTCCTTAAAGGACCTTTCACTACTAGGAAATGGCAGAAGTATCAACCAAATAGATAATAAGGTTAACTATATAATAGTTCCCTAAACATGTGAGCAATGTCTAACACATAATAGGTACTTATTAAGTGGTTGATAAATAAGTAAAAAATTTTAAGGCACATATTAAAGTCTGTATAATCTGTGAGGGTACCAATTTTTTTGAGTATTTTACATCTTTTGGGTCAGATTTATGATTTTTAGACTTTTGCAACAGAAACAAAATTTTTAAATAAATTTTACTATAGAAAATAATTTATGGCAAATAAAATTGTGCTGTCTTTGACATTTGTAAATAAAACTGATTGAAACATGCTATCCAGTAACTTCTCATTGTTGGCAGTTGGGTGTAGTTCTTGGTTCTAGAGCAGAAGTGTGTGACTTACTTGCATGAGTCTCCAGTCTTTTACTTTGTCAGTAGCTGAAGGCCAGGGGTGTTTGTGGTGCTCACCTGTTATGAAGGTTATTTGCTGCTCAGAAACTTAAGTCCTGCAGAAGTTTGGAAGGAATAGAATTAGCTAAAAAGTCTTAGAAACAAGGAGTGCTGCTGTAATGTGCTTATCACTGAGGGGAATGAGTGGCACCTGTCTGAAGGGACGCTGTGCTTAGGCTGCCAAACCCTGAACAGTGATCTTCACTAATCTCTAGTGAGCACCAGAAGTTGGAAGAGAACATAGACACGATAAAGAGAAATCACAGTTTGGCATTGGGGCGACAGAAAGGCTATGAAGAAGAAATTCTTCACTTTAAGAAGGAGCTCCGAGAACCTCAGTTTCGGGATGCAGAGGAGAAGTACAGAGAAATGATGATTGTCATGAGAACCACAGAGCTGGTGAATAAGGACCTGGACATCTACTACAAAACTCTTGATCAGTAAGTACTTGAGTGGTTTTTTCTGCAGTGGTCGGAGCTAGCGCACTGTGGCACACTGTGCTCATCTCTTTTCCCAAGTTTGTCTCTTTAGTATATGACATTTTATATATACCATGGAATGAAATGCTACTTGCATGTTGCATGTTGCATGTGTGCTTACACTATAAAGCATACCTACCCTAACCAGTCCAAGAGCTACTGGCTGACTGAGCCGTCTCTCCAGCCCAGATTGGTTTTTTAAAATGGTTTTACTAGCCCAGTATTGTGGCTCAGTGCCTATCATCCCAGCAGGTGAATTGCTGAGTTTAATGTAATGGGTTTAAAGTGAGAAACAGTTGTGGCTTTCATGTACAGTTCTCTGGTTCATTTTTATTTGTTTGTTTGTTTATTGGATAGAGTATTGGGGCTGGAGAGATGGCTCAGTGGTTAAAAGCACTGACTGCTCTTCCAAAGGTCCTGAGTTCAATTCCCAGCAACCACATGGTGGCTCACAATGCTAGGCAAGGCAAGTCTCCTGCCACAGTTGACTAACCCATCCAATGGGCCCAGGACAAGTGTACCACAAAGACATGTTCCTAAGGAAGTCCCCATCCCTACATCCTGACTTGTAAAATAACTCAGCACAGATGTTTGTGGATTTTAGGCTTAAAAGGTCTGTAGGAGTCTGGCTTCTGAGTCTGGCCCGCAGCCCTAATTGATCAGTCCTGGGGCAAATGCTAAGTAAACTATGTCTGACTGAGATCTGTGTATCTGTGGTTTATGGGGCAACTCCTGGACCCCAACAATTGAACCACTCATTTTTTGTGGTTGGTTGTTTGAGACAAGGTTTGTCTGTATAGTCCTGGCTGTCCTGGAATTCACTATATAGACCCAACTGGCCTTGAACTCAGAGATCCACCTGCCTCTGCCTCCTGAGTGCTGGGATTAAAATCATGTGCCACCATTGCCCAGTGGACCATTCATTTTTAAGTTCCATATACATTCTGTATATGAGTACACTGTAGCTGTCCTCAGACACACCGGAAGAGGGCATCGGATCCCATTACAGATGGATGTGAGCCACCATGTGGTTGCTGGGAATTGAACTCAGGACCTCTGGAAGAGCAGTCAGTGCTCTTAACCACTGAGCCATTGCTCCAGCCCTCCATATACATTCTGTATGTTTACCAAACCTAATGAGTAGGTAACACTTTTCCCCATTCTGTAGGCTCTTTACTCTGTTGATTGGTTCCTTTGCTGGGCAGAAGCTTTGTAATTTGATGTAGTTTTGTCTCCTTTGGGTTTTGTTCCCAGTACTTTTAGGCTCTTGCCCCCTCAAATCAAGCCCTTGTCTGTTGAGAGTTGTGAAGCGTTGCCCTGGTGTTTCCTTCCATAGTCTTGAGTTTCAGATGTTAAATGTTACCTGTGTTGGTTTTCGTGTGTAGAAAGAGACAGGTCTGGTTTGACGCTCTGCATCTAGAGTCTCAGCTTTCCCTGTGCCATTTATTGAAGAAATGTCCTTTGCCCCTGTCTGTCCTTAGCCCCTGTGTGAAGACCAGGGACCAGTAGAGACTCGCTTACATTCTTAAGCTCTCTGCTCCGGTCCACTGCTCTGCGTCTGCTTCTTGGTTAGTACTGTGCTGTAGTGTTTGTACTGCTCCGTGGAAATGTGATAGCTTTCTCTGCTGTCCTTTTTATCCAGGACTGCTTTCACTATTTGGGTTTTGTCTGCTTGCTTCCTTGTATGATGGGTCCGTATGAATCATGGACTTTACCCTAGTTGTCTGAAGAATGTCCTTGGTATTTTGATATTGATTGCACAAAATCTGTAGATCAGTTTGGGCAGCAAGGGGACAGATTCTGGGTCTGGCTCCATGCTCCAGTCTTGAAGCTTTAACTCTCTGTCCCTACACATGGTGGTAGAAGACTGTAGCCATGGAAATGGGAAACAGTGATGGTGATGGAGCTGACAAGGCTCACTTCTAAGTTGAAGGAAGGGAAGGGTTGAGGGGTATTTTTCCATGATCTCACTTGTGCAGCAGGCTCTCAGGGAGCAAGTTGCTATTCCTGAAAGGGGGAGGGGTTTGAGAGAAAAGGAAAAGTTCTGTGTTGGGTACTTGAATATTTGTGTAGGTTTCCAAATAAAGAACTCAAGTAGGAAGTTAAATACAGAATCCTGGGTCTAGACATACCTATGGCATTTGAAGCTGGAGTGGTGTTCCATATAGAAAGGATGTTGCTAGAGAAGGGAAGGGTATAGAGACTAGTTTACAAGTGGGTCAGAAGCTGGGGAGATGGTGGATAAGTTGTAACTCACAGATTGAATGAAGCAAACTTTTCAGGAGTCATTAACTTCTGAGATGCTGAGTAAGATGGTCTGAGCAATGACCTAGAATTTGACAAGTTGGAGGTTTATGACTGGGAAGCCATGGAGAGGAAGGTGGATTTCTGTGAGTTGGATGAGGAAAAAATGGTGGGAGAGAAATGTTGATGACATATTCTGCTATACAGGGACCCAGAACTTGGATCATGAGGGAACTAGGGGACCAGTGACAGGATGGGAGGTTGGTTGCTGCATTTAAAGGTCTGCTGTGAATCCAGTCCTTGTTTACAGTACCTAGTTCTGTGTCTCTGTGTAACATAGAATACTATGTCCAGAAGCCCTCCTGCTGGCTCTCGGTAAGGCATGGCATGCTGTCACATATGCGCTAAAGAGATCATAAAGGACTGCCATAACCTGTCCTTTCTCTCAACTGCCTAGTCAGCCAGGGGAATGCCTTGATATCACCAGGCTGTCTGGCCTGGGGAAGGAAGGGCATTTCCACAGAGAAACACGAGGTATCACACTGAGTAAGCAAGGAAGAGCCGGGAGTTCTCTGGAGCCAGAAGTGGGCTGAGGTGAGGAGTTGCAGGGGTGCTTTCCAGAGATTTAGCTCGCTTAGGAGCACTGTCACACTGATCAGTGAGGTATTTTATCTACTAATCAGATGCATTCTTCTAAATAAGAAGAAAAATTTCCTTCAAATAGAGTCAGTGGGGTTTCTCCTGCAATGATATCTTAGGATTCATATGTGATCCCTAAATTTGCCTTCTTACCCCCCCCCCAAAAGTTTAAGATTTCCCTCACTGTTTGGCATCTTAGAAAAGGCATACTGTTAGTGTCACGTAGAATGAAGCGTACTGTTAGTGTCACTTAGAATAAGGCGTACTATTAGTGTCGCTGTTGCGCGGCAGTCTATTTAAGGTAACACAGGAAATCAACAGTGCATTTTCGAGAAGCGCTGATTAGCATCTGTTATTAGTAATGATCTAAAGCAGCAGTAGGCAGAAGCATTGGTAGAAACCCTGGCTGAGAGTGGAACTTGGCCTTACACACAGTGCTACATTAAAACAAAAATGGAATATGTCACTTGCCCAGAATGCTCTCCAATATTTTGTTTCCCAGTGTTACATCATGCTGCTTCTGAAACTTGGGAAACATGCGACTCCCACAACTTTGTATCTGAGGCAGCCAGGTCTCTGCCATTTGTTGAAAACCTGGGTCCCTGCCTTCAAGGGGAGCTCTGGTGGAGAACTTTATTCAGGACTCCTCCTATGCTGACCACGGATGCATTATCGTTTCATATGGTAGCATCCTGTAGGAGATTGGTTACAAACCCAAAGACAGCCAGTAGCATTTCATGTCTGCTGCAGGTTTGTTACTTTGTTTTAAGCAAATGTTTATCTTGTAGTAATGGTCAAAACTTTGCCTAATGTTAAAGCCGGAGACTGGCTAAAGGAAACAAGTTTAATAAAGTCATAATAAGTTTTTTGTTTGTTTGGTTTTTGTTTTGTTTTATCTTGTTTTTGTTTTCTTTTTGAGACAGGGTTTCTGCACTTAGTCCTGGAACTCACAATGTAGACCAGGCTGGCCTCAAAGTCACTGAGATCTGCCTGCTTCTGCTTCCCAAATGCTGAGATTAAGAGCGTGTACTGCCACTACCACCTGACAAGTCATATAACTTGGGGGGGGGGGTCATTTAAATTTGCCAAATTAAGGATTCTATGTTCAGC
Source organism: Rattus norvegicus (assembly GCF_021556685.1). Classification (NCBI taxonomy): domain Eukaryota; kingdom Metazoa; phylum Chordata; class Mammalia; order Rodentia; family Muridae; genus Rattus; species Rattus norvegicus. The sequence continues at coordinate 43,758,659 of NC_141543.1, read as the reverse complement.
AAGAAAAAATCCTAATTTGTTTAAAACATGGGACTCGGGGCTGGGATTTAGCTCAGTGGTAGAGCGCTTACCTAGGAAGCGCAAGGCCCTGGGTTCGGTCCCCAGCTCCGAAAAAAAGAACCAAAAAAAAAAAAAAAACAAAAAAAAAAAAACATGGGACTCATGACACCCATTTCTTTGGGCAGGAGGACTGCTGCTGACCCAAATGTAAGGAGTCAGGAGGTTCTCCTGGTACTGAGTTCTGGGGCAGCATTTAAAAAGCTGATCATGGGGGCTGAAGAGACAGCAGTTAAGAGCCTGTGCTGCATCTGCATTCTGAATTCAGTTCCCTGCACCCACACCAGGAGCATCACAACTGCCTGAAATTCAGCTCTAGGGAATCCTATGCCTTTGGGCTCCTTGGGCACTTACACTTATATATACATGCTCACAAGACACACACAGACACACACACACATACATAATGGTAATAGTTTTTAAAGCACTAATAATCCACAGCTAGTTTTGCATTTTTGGTTTTTATTGTTTTAATTTTTTATTTTTTGTAACCTGTGTATCAAGTTTGGCATAATTTTTTTTCTTTTCTTTTTTTTTCTTTTTTTTTTTTTTTTCTTTTTTTCGGAGCTGGGGACCGAACCCAGGGCCTTGTGCTCGCTAGGCAAGCGCTCTACCGCTGAGCTAAATCCCCAACGCTCAAGTTTGGCATAATTTTAAACACAAAGATGAAGGTAGTATATTTCAGAAAATGTCTTTGAAAATGTCTTTACTGCTTTTTTTCCAAACTTGATTTGCATTAACTTAGTGTTTATGCTTTCAAATTAAAATAATAATTACCAAAAAAGTCCATATATATTTGGTCTTTCTAGTTATTAGTCAGCAAGATGGCTTGAGATATGCAAAGTCTAGTTCAGGGTTTGCCTTTGTTTTTACACTTGCAATTTTGAGCAGTAATTCAGACTTTTCATTAGTCATTTGTCTTCTTGGCTTGAGTCCTTTAGATAGTTTGACTAGGGAAGGAAGCAAGAGCTGGACAGGTCTTGGGGAAAGAAACTTGGGTCCCTTAAGATGATGCTATTCTAACCTCTTAAGCACCTGCTTTCTCTATTTCCAATTTTAGATCTGGGATGGTTTTGTTCAATTCCTTCACCTGTTTGGTTGTGTTTTCCTGTAACTCTTAAAGGGAATTTTGTGTTTCCTCTTTAAAGGCTTCTACTTGGTTTACCTGTGTTCTCCTGTATTTCTTTCAGAGAGTTATTTATGTTCTTCTTAAAGTCCTCTATCATCATCATGAGATGTGATTTTAAATCCAAATCTTGCTTTTCCGGTGTGCTGGGTAGCCAGTATTTGCTGTGTTGGGAGAACTGGGTTCTGATGATGCCAAGTAGTTTTGGTTTCTGTTGCTTAGGTTCTTGCAATTGCCTCACCATCTGGTTATCTCTGGTGTTAACTGGTCTTGCTATCTCTGACTGGAGCTTGTCCCTCCTATGGCCTGGGAGCCTGGGAGCCTGTAATCTTAGCAGCTCCTGGGAGACCAGCTCTCAGCAGGCAGGTTTAGGGTCTGGAGGGCTGTGGGACAGCCCCAGCTCTGGGCGCAGATGGAGACTGGAAGGATCCTGTCCCAGGCTGCTCCGAGGTTCCTGTGCCCTGTGCACTCCTGGCAGGTCTCTCTTTGGAGAGTCAGTGGAGAGAAAGTGGAGTCCCACCTGTGGGCTTAGGAGTGAGAGCGCTCCTGGGAGACCAGCTCTCTGCAGGCAGGTTTTGGGTCTGGAAGGCTGTGGGACAGCCTTACTTCTGTGCGTAGATGGAGACCCAAGCACCTGCTTTCTCATGGCTGCATCTTAAGCATTTGATTTTACAGAGTGGCCAGATACTGAGGTGGGAAAGTAACCTTAAAGTAACAACAAAAGGCCTGATGTACTGCTCCACTTGTGACATCAGGCTGGGAGCCATAGTGCTTCCAAAGAGGGTAACTCAGGCTCGCAGAAGTTTCTCCTTTAAAGAGCAAGTGTAGGAGACAGTTAGTTGGCTAGCTTGGAAGAGAGGGCGGAGCAGCCCCTTGCTGAACAGTACATTCCCCTGGCATCTAACGGGTACCTATAGGAAGAAGCAGAGGACATAGGCTAGAACAGCTCTGCAAGCTGCATTGAGACCTCTGGATTTGATTTTGTTTTTCTTTTAATACTTTATTTTTTTTTTTAAGAGAAGTTTTAGTTCTGTAATAAAGCTGAGCAGAAATGAATTTACAGGGATCTCTTACGTCCCCACCATGTCCATACAGGCACAGCTGCTTCTGCCATCTGCTGCCTTTCTGGAGTTAGCAGCGAGCCTGAGTTGATGCCACTGCCATCCAGAGTGCAGTGTGCATCCATTCAGGTTGGTGATACATTCTGTGGTATGAATGAGGTGCCGCCCATCACAGTAGCTTCAGTAGCACAGGCTTCTGGTCATCTGATGCTGCCTTTTGAATGGGACCCTTTGTCATTTGGCAGATCATTCTAAGGCTCCGGACCACCAGAACTACCATTCATCTTCACAGAATGCAGTGGAGTATTAGAGAAGTTTTTAAAGCACTCTTTCAAGCTATTAATGAGTAATTATAAGACTGAATAAATTCATAAATTGCTGTTTTCTTTTTTTTTATTCATTTATTTTATATATATATATATAAGTACACTGTAGCTGTCTTCAGACACACCAGAAGAGGGCATCGGATCTCTTTACAGATGGTTGTGAGCCACCATGTGTTTGCTGGGAATTGAACTCAGGACCTCTGGAAGAGCAGTCGGGGCTCTTAACCACTGAGCCATCTCTCCAGCCCCCAAATTGCTGTTTTCTTAGATCTCAGAAATTCCTATGCTCTTTTGAGAGCCAATTCTTACAAGGGAGGCATTCTAACTCACGTGCGTTAACGCATTTAGCCAACAGACAGTACTCGAGGCCACAGCAGGGCCTCAACTGTCTCAAGCTCACATCAAGGATTTTTAGGGTCATCGTTTTGTTTAAGGGATAGTTTCGAGTAGTGCTGTAACTCTGGCTGGCCTTGAACACCCAATCCTCCTACTTCCTCCACCCCAATGCCAAGATTATAGGCACACACCACAACTCATGGTTATGCAGTCTGGCAATTGAACCCAGGGTTTCACACATGGTAAGCCAGTCCTCTGCCACCTGAGCCAAACCCTCAGTCCCTCCAGGCCATTCTTTACAATACTTACTATTAAGTACCTGAAACAAGTGTTAAAGAATAATGGAATTCAGTCTGTGGACAGCTCCAGCTTGCACAAGGTTCCTGCATGGCAATGCTTCAGGGCAGCTTTCCTTCCATCAGCTTTACCCAGTCGCTCGCCTGCCACTGTAGTAGCTGTCTCCACCTCTACACCCTTCTGTTGTCCTCACCCCTACGTGCTCCACTGTTTTTCTGCTAGGCTAATAGATGGATCCTGTTGTCATTGTAGGAAAAACCCCATCCTTGCCTTCCCCATTTGATCTCTACTCACTGTGCCCCTCACCGAGCTGAACAGTTTTGTTCCCTTAATGTCTATGTTTTCCTGTGCATTTCTCCTTCTTGGAACGTTCCTTTAATCCCTTCCCAAATAGACATACTGGCCTCTCCCTTTCAGTCCGTGTTATTTGTGCCACATGTGTTAGATGCAACCTGTACTTCTCCATACCTCACATCTACAAGACTTAGGACACAAGTCAGGGTAAACATAGGTTCACTCAGCACTTGGTGACAGTGCCAAGTACTCACCAAGGTGTCCTGCATTGCTAACCTTGCTTCCCTCATGGTGCATTAGCACAGTGTGAATGGTATTGCACTGTTCCCTTTCTTTTCTTTTTTATTTTTGAGACAAGGTCTCTCTGTGTAGTCCTAGATGTACTAGAACTCGTTCTGTAGACCAGACTGACCTTGAACTCAGCGATCTACCTGCCTCTACCTCCCAAGCGGTGGAATTAAAGATGTGCACCTCCACCTCAGGACTCACTCTATTCTTTATGTAACCATGAAGTTCTTTTATGTTCATAGGTGTGTGTGTGTTTCATTGCTTTTAATGTTTGTGTAACCCATAAAATAGAGTCTACCTATTTCAGCCAGTGACATTAGAACACTATAAAATTTGGCCCCTGCTGCCACCGTGTATATGACTTTGCATACTTGTGCAGATAGACCAGAAAGATAGCATCTTAGAAATGAAGCTACTAGGTCGGAGAGTATGATCATTTTTAACTTGCTAATACCAGATTGGTTCCCAAAAGCACTTTGTGTTTGTTTTTGAGATAGGATTTCTCTACATAACCCTAGCTCCTGAAACTTGCTTTATAGACCAGGCTGACCTCAAACTCAAAGAGAGCCGTCTGCCTCTGCCTCCCAAGTACTGAGATGTACACCACCAACACATGGCCAAAAGCATTTATAAAGCACATAATTCCACTGGCGGTATATGAACATGACTGTGTCAGTGTCACCATGGCCCACTGTTGCATTAAAATGCTCTGGTTAAAATTGCCCCTTCTCTTTCATTTTAGGTTCATCATTTGTCCTTTAACTGTGTTCATGACATCATTGATGACTTAATTTATATATTCCTAGTTCTGTACCTCAGTCAGGCCTTCTCAATCCAAGCCTTTCTTCTGGTTATTTTCCAGGCAGCTTCCTGACCAGCCTGGAGTAGCAGGTGTATGCCACTACTTTACTTTAACTTAGAGAGAGAGAGAGAGAGAGAGAGAGAGAGAGAGAGAGAGAGAGAGAGAGAGAGAGATTGAGATTGATTATATATACAGTAGCTCTTCATTTTTTTGAGACATGGTCTCTGTATGGAAGAGGGTTTCTGGGGCTCATCACTTCAGGTGGCCAGTGAGTTTGAGGCCCTTGCGTATTCCTCTTCTCAGTAACAGGAGCCAGTGCACCTGACCGTTTACAGAGGTCTGGGCTCTGAATTAGGACTGTTGCTGCAAGTACTTTGCTGACTGACTCATCTCTCCAGCTGTGGGACTCCCCACTCCACCATCCTTTCCCAACAGTGTTAGAAACTAGATAGTAATGCTATATAAATTGTTTGGAGACAGGATGTCACTATCTGTGTGGCTCTGACTGTCCTGGAGCTCAGTATATAGAGATCTGCCTGCTTCAGACTCCCAGGTGTTGGGATCAAAGGCCTGTACCCCCATACCTAGGCCATTTCTGCTTAACTTGGAAATGTTAATATTTCAGTTGATTTTCTTGGATGTTGAGGTATACAGTCAAACCTTACCTGCAGAAACAGTGGCAGGTGTCTTACAAGCTACAGCACCTCTCCCGGTTATTGTGGGAAGACTGCTTGTATCTGTTAGATTGTTTTTGATGTTGCTATAGATGCCTGACTGAGACATTTTGTGAAAGAAAAGACATTGTCTTCCCTTTGTCATTGTGATTTGTACTAAAAACTCCTACGTGCTGGTGCAGCAAACACTCCTTCACTGGCTTATCAGCTTTTCTCTAGTCTAGTATACAATGTTATCACTTTTTCTCTAGTCTGGTATACAGTGTTACCTTGGACAACTTTCTTCCTGTTGTGCTGTGTGCTTTGTAGGGATAAATACCACTCTTTAAGCTGAGACTGGGGGGCTGGGGCAGGTAGATGGTGTGCTTACCTACAATTGCTTACCCTGGTTTTCATGTATATATCAGGAAAGTCTCCCCAGTCATGTGTTCTGTTGAGTGCTCTTATGACTAAATGCGTTTAGGATGCTCATGTCTCTCATCATAGGCAGGACAAGCCCAAAAGTGTTTGCTCTTTTCAGACTTCTCTCTGCTTCCTACTGCTTTGTATACCCAGAAGGTAGGCACACTTTGAAGATAATACTCTTCTTGTCTGTTCACTGCCTTAAAAACAAACAAACAAACAGTCAACAACAACAAAACTTCTCATAATCAAAGCTGCTAGTGTCCTAGCCACTTTCTGTATCTTGGGCAAATTTTTATAGGATCTGTTTTCATAGCAATTGGAGATTGGAGAGATGCTATATGACTTGGAGTGTGGCTTGTCTTTCAGAAGGTAAAGCTTATTGGTGACCACTCGTGTCAGCGGCTTCTTTAGATGGCCTACTGCAGTCACCTTTGTCGTACCCATGGTTGCCCACTGTAATGATAAAACTCCCAGAGAGACCATACTTCAGCTGCCAGGCCGCCAACAGTAGCAGTTGCCATTTCTGTCACCCTGAGGGGGTGCCTTTCTTTACTGAAGCTCCCCCTCTCCCACTTCTCTGGCCTTGCCCTACCTGGTATTCCAAAAATAATGTTTAAAGGTCATTTACAAAATTAGAATCATAGCACATGAAGCTTTGGAAAAGTAGTCTTCACATACGATTGGTTCCCAGAACATTCTGTGAAGTATTTTTTTGTTATGATTTTCCCTCTTTGAGAAAATAATAGCTGGTTTGTCTATTCTTTATGGTAAGCGGAGATGAGCATGAGTTAGAAAATGGAGACCTGGTGAGGCAGAGGCTTCTCCAGGCTTCATGGCTTCAGCAGTGCCGCTGCATCTGATACTTAGGCGTATTTATGTTGAGTCATTTCTTTCTCTTTGGCTGGCAATCAGAAGATCACGGAATGATTATACAGAGGCAACGGCATTACGTTTAGTTTCTTTTTCTGTATATATCAGATAAGGAGCCTGCAGATGGAAGGGAGTTCGCTCACATCCTTTGCTTGGTGACAGCTCTGAAACTTGCCTTCTTGCCACGGACGGGAGTGACTTTATTAGTCCTAGCTCCTGAGAGCTGCAGTAGCTAGGGCAGGCCTGGTGTTCAAGTCTGACAGGAAGCCTTGGCCTCACAAACATGTCTTCCTATAGTGTCTGGAGACCACTTCTGTAAACAAGAAATGGAAGGCAGGCAGGCCTGTGGAGGTCAGAGCACACTAGTAGGCCTTGTGACTGGTTAAAGAGTCAGGCTTCTAAGTCAGGGCCTCCTTTGGAGCCAAAGATGCCTTCAGGTTGGCAAAATCCTCACAGATCTGAGAAATAAAAGGGACTGGCTTTTAATAAACTTTAACAATCGTAGAAAGACCTGGCCATGATTCGTGGAGGCACAGACCTTTAGTCCCTGCACTCAGGAGGCAGAGTCAGGCAGATCCCTGAGTTCAAGGCCAGCTTGGTCTAGAGGACAGCCTGTACAGACCCCATCTCAAAGAAAAATAAAATTAAAAATTCTAGAATGGCCAGACAACAGTTGCAGAGACTTGTCCTTGTCTTTGTTTTGTGACAAGAGCTTCTGGCTAGCTGCACCCTCAGCCTTAGCACATAGGTCCACCTTCAACAGGCCTCCTGCTGGTACTAGAGAGGCTGCCCACTACCACCACCATCACCACCACCCCCTCCCACCATTGTGATCTTAGGGCCTAGAAAAGAAGTCTGTTAAAGATTTATATAAAACTGTAAAGGGTCTCATTGTACAGCTTTGGGGAATTACTGTGTAGACCAGGCTGGCCTCAAATTTATGGATACCTGCCCACCTCTGCCTCCTGAGTGCAGAATTAAAGGTGTGTACCATCACACTCAACCCTTGCAGCTTCTGAGTACTTAAAGAAGTCTTGGATGTCAGAGGAGAAGACAGAGATGTGTGGAAACGTGGGGCCGGCAGATCTCTGGCAGTTTTCGTACCAGGGAGTGGCACTGCTTGGACCTGTTTAATTTTTTTTCTAGGCCTTTCTGAAGTCTACTCTTGTAATTGAAAGTACTAGGGCAGTGGCATTTTTATTATCATTACTAGTGTGTGTATATATGTGTGTGTGTGTGTGTGTGTATACATATATATTCATATTAATTTAGCATATACTACTGCATAATTATGTCTTTCATATAAATAATACATATTGTATTAAGTAAAACTGCCTTTTTTCCAGCGCAATAATGAAATTTCACAGTATGAAAATGGAAGAAATCAACAAAATTATTCGTGATCTTTGGCGGAGTACCTATCGTGGGCAAGGTAACTAACATGGTGTGTCCCAAATGCTTGTTCCAAAGCTCTGTCCACAGCCTCTCCTGTATGACCTTAGCTGCCAGCATTGCCTTCTCAAACCCCTTCCTGAGCATGTCTTTGAGAGTTTTCTAAGAATTCTTATCTTTGTAGCATCTTACAACAAAAAGAAAATGCAAAGTTTTTCTTCCAAAGCCCTGTAGGACTATACTGGCTGCAGCAGACGCGATTAGCTGATGACATAATGGGTTCTGTGAAAGCGCAGATAGGGATAGGCCCAAGTGTGATAAGAAAAGCACCCAAAGGAAACTCTTAGAAAAAGAGCTGGGCCCAGGCTGGGGGTGGGCCATCCAGGCTGCATCTTGGCAGACCACGTGATCCTGAGTCTTCCTGGCTAGAGAGTTGGCAAGGCAGCCAGTGCTGCTAAGGACATCAGACTCACTATGTCCCCTGGCTTCCATGATGATGTGTATAAGTGACAGAGGTGTGTGTGGGTTCTCTAAAATACTCTTTCTGTCTCAGATATTGAATACATAGAAATTCGATCCGATGCTGATGAAAATGTATCAGCTTCTGATAAAAGGCGAAATTACAACTACCGAGTGGTGATGCTGAAGGGGGATACAGCCTTGGACATGCGCGGACGATGCAGTGCTGGACAGAAGGCAGGTATCTCAGCAGTCTGCGGAGCCAACTGAGCCGGAAAGATGGCCCTGATATTGCAGAAGCCTTAAGAGTACCATTTATTGTTCTGTATACCATGTAAATAAAACAGTAAAAAAAAAAAAAAATACCATTAAGTGGATGAGAAGTCCCTACAGCTTCCTTGCCACCTTGTGAGGCAGACTTGGTTATCATCAGTGCACTCTCCTGGTGCCTCTGAAGATAACTTTTAAGAAAAGGGTCAAGGAACCGGAGAGATGGCTCAGTGGTTAAGAGCATTAGTTATTCTTTTTTTAAAGAGGTCCCGAGTTCAATTCCTAGCAACCACATGGTGGTTCACAACCTTCTATAATGGGATCTGATGCCCTCTCCTGTCATGCAGGTGTACAGGAAGACAGGACACTCGTATACATAAATATATTTAAAAGAAAAGGGTCAAAGTTACTCACACCCATTTTACTTCACAGCATTTCTCAGAGTAAAGTCACTGTTTTGTGGGCGTTCTGGTACAACAATGTGCATGAATGTCTCAGAGTTAGTGTAATTGTACTGCCAATCATGAATTACACTAGTGCGGGGAGGGATGTGACCCAGCATGACCAGGCTTTGGGTTGACCCCACCATTACCTAAACTTGGTTATAATCCTAGCACTATGGAAGTAGAGACAAGAGAATCAGAAGTTTAAAGTCATCCTTGACTACAGAGTGAGTTTGAGCCCAGCCTGGGCTACAACAAGACCATATTTAAATGAACTAGCAAACTAGAGCCTGAGTTGAACCAGATGAAGCATTCTCATCTGTGTCACTGAGAATAGAGCCCCTGCATAGGCCTCGAGCTCCATTTCCCCAGCATAGCTTTGGGCTGGGCCTCAGACCATTAAATAGAGAGATCTGCTGTCAGAGCTTTGGTATCATAGGGGCTTTCTGTCCCTTACTACATAAAGAAGACTCAACGGTCCTACATGAGGCTCCTGGAGGAGGGACAGTAGGCAGGTTTGGAGTACAGAGGATGAGAAATTATGTTTCAATAAGGCTAAACCATGAGACCTGCATCCCAGGAGCACAGGGAGGTCATGAATGTTTGATTTCTATTAACCACACACACAATGCAATTGAGTTTTCAGATTAAAGTAGATTTTCATAAAATTCCATAGGCTTAGGAAAGGATGTCACATTATTGGCATAATTATCCCAGTTATTGCCAACCCAGACAGCTAACATCAATTTCAGGCAAATGCAGGTTACTGTCACAATCACAGTCTGAAGAAATGACTAACTTGTAATCTATAAACAGAATCAGTACTTGCTTTGTTTGGTGATGTGTGGTGTTTATTATAAATGAGTTTGAAACATGATCTTAGAACAAAAGTCAGTTTCCTATAGTTGCTCTTAAGTTGTAAAAACTGGCAGTGTTTGCTTCCTGGTATAAGGAGAGGTGTCAGACAGACAGTCTGGCGGCTGTGGACCAAGCTGCAGCATGCATGAAAGTGGGTAGTGGTAGAGTGGCAGGAGTCGGGTTCAAAGGCAGGAAGGAAGTGTCTGTCCACCAAAGGGACAGTAAGTTCCTGCAATCTGCTGACCTGCTCAGGGAGTCAGAGGGAAGGTATGAACTGCCCTGTGTTTAGCGGCCCAGAAATTCAGCAGGCAGTGAGGTTAGAGCTCACACAAGAGCACTGTGCACTGCCCAGAACAGCTGGGTTCCTTTGCTATGTCCCTTCAACCCTGAGAGGGCTGACACTGAATCTGAGAGGTTTAGTGTTTGATTTTTAATAACCATGAATGTATTTAGTAGGCTCCATGCAGTTATGTACAAATAGAGCACACTCTAGTAACTAACCTATGAATTTTTTCCTCATTGACACAATTACACAAGCAGACACCTGGGTGTGATTTAAAAGAACACACTTCCTGGTTTCTCTTTTGGACCAGAGAATTATGGAGACTTAAAGATGTCTCTATAGGAGTTAAAGTGCCTGTGAGGTTCGGAAGATACAGTGTGTTTCTGTTTTCCAGTAAGTGTCATTGCTGAGAGGCAGTAAGGCCTGGTGTGGTTTCACACACCTTTAGTCCCAGTGCTCAGAGGGCAGGGACAGGGGCAGGCAGGTCTTTGAGTTTGATGCCAGTCTGGTCTGTGGAGTGAGTACAGGTGAATCTTAAGACTTCTCTTAAAATTATCAACTGCTGATAAATTGTATGCATCTACCCTTAGCCTGTGATGCCAATTTTTAGTAAATCTGGAATGCTGGCAGGGCTATTTCTCAATGTTTTATCTCAGCACAAATGATGGGCTGACAGAATGTGGTAAATGGCCCACCTTCCAGAAAGGCTTGTGTCTCCATTGAACTGTCCCTGACATCAGTGACCTGTGACATTTCCTATCTCTTCCCACCTTTTTCTGGTTTTGGAGACAAGGTCTTACTACTTAACCTGGGTTGGCCTAAAACTCAGAGATCTGCCTGTCTTTGCCTCCTGAGAGCTGGGATTAAAGGTGTGCACCACCACACGCAGTTTATCCGCCATATCCTCCTGAAAACATCTCTTATGCTACTTTCCCTAGGTGCTGGCCTCTCTCATCATCCGCCTGGCACTGGCCGAAACCTTCTGTCTGAACTGCGGCATCCTTGCCTTGGATGAGCCTACAACAAACCTGGACCGAGAAAACATCGAGTCTCTGGCACATGCTTTGGTTGAGTAAGTATGTGGTTGAGAAAGGGGCAGGCTGTAAGGTTTTTAAAGACCAATAGCAGAGCCAGGTGTGGTGGTGTGTATCTTATCCCAGCACTTGGAGGCAGAGACAGGTGGGCTACTAAGCTCAGGGCCAGCCTTGGCCACAAAGAAAATTCTAGGCCAGGGTCAAAAAAATAAAATAAATAAATAAATAGACAAACTAAAAATAAAAATAAAAAAACCTCCAAATCAAAAAGAATTCAGTTGAAGCCAGGCTATGCATTTTGCATTTCAATAGTAATTCTCCAGATTCTCTTGAAAAAGAACTTGTGAGGCTAGAGGGGTGGCTCAGTGGTTAAGAACACTGACTGTTCTCCCAGAGGACCTGGGTTCAGTTTACATCATACACATGGCAGCTCACAACTGTATGTAACTCAGCTTCAGAGGGTCTGACGTCCTTACCCAGATGTATATGCAGTTAGAACTCCAGTGCACATAAAATAAAGGAATGAGAGTACTGAGACACGGACATATCCTCTCCCCAAGTGTGCATAGGGTGAGTGAGGGTGAGGAGTTCTGGGCTTTGTCTGTATTTCCTGTGAATCCTCACGTCAAGCACAGGAGTCACTTTGCCCCGGCCAGACACTTAGAGCTTTTATGGAAAAAGAATACTGGTAATTAGATGGTGCCCAGGCTGACTTGTTGTCATTGCATACCCCATTCGCTCGTGTTAGCAGGTCTCCAGGGAAGGGTAGCTTGAATTTTGTGCACCCCTGGCTCCAGGACACTGACAGCACTGGTGTCTTCCAGCCAATTCTTGATCGTCCTGTGGGAGCAGCAAGAAGGAGGGCGTTGTGGGATTAAAGCATGAAGTGCATCCAGTCCCAAACTTGATAAACAAGTTTGAGTTAAAACTCTTGTGTCTCACTCAGAGCTGATGGCTCAGCGTGCTGACAATGAGCAAAAATGTCCCCACCCACCCACCCACTCAGGCCCTGTGTCACAGCACTGATGCATCTAGTGACTGGGGGAGGCAGAATTCTAGGTAGACCCAGCTCCTCAGAAGGTACTGTTATTCCCCTCCCTGCTTGTTGTCTGCCTGAGTTACGTTTAGACTCAGAGACGTGTGGAGGATCTGGGCAGAGGAGCAGCTGGGCTCTGGTTGGTGTTCTAGGTTTTCCTGAAAGACTTTCCCTGCATCAATAGCAACTTAGTCCAAATTCTCCACCTAGTTCTTAGCCAGATGGGTAGGGACTAAAGCTGTGCACCCCCCTGAGTGGGAGGAGCTGGACTCTTACCTGCCTAGGTTGAAGGCCTCAACCAAAGGCCCGGTCACACATGGCCCAGGAAAAGCCTGGTTGCCACCCAGCTGTTCTTGGAGCCGACAGGATTTTCAGTGGTTTTTCCGAAGCTATGTCCATGGTGAAGAAGCGCTCTCGTGTGTTGTTTCAGGATTATAAAAAGTCGCTCGCAGCAGCGCAACTTCCAGCTTCTGGTCATCACTCACGATGAAGATTTTGTGGAGCTCCTAGGACGATCTGAGTATGTGGAGAAATTCTACAGAGTGAAGAAGAACATCGACCAGTGCTCAGAGATTGTCAAGAGCAGCATCAACTCTCTGGGCTCTTATGTTCACTGACTTGTTTTGGGAGGGATGTGGATTGGGTGAAGGGAACTGTGTATGGCAGGTTTGAGAGTTCCTGAGATCGTGAGGTTGCCTTGAATGAAGACTGAACACAGTTCCCACAGGCCTAGCAACCTCCCAGTTCTGCTCAGCTGTTTATTTCCTGCCTACTGAATGTCACCCAGATAAACAGTGCTCTTGAGAGCAGTGCTGACAGGAGTGGTGAGCATTTCAAAGTGTTGCTGTTTTCTCTGAAGCTTAGAGTGATATTTAGTAAGTGGCCCTGCTTTAACATGAATCCATGCACACAACCTGTCTGTCCGAGCCTAGGTCTTCCCTGAAGCCACAGTCATTGAACGGAGGCTGGCAGTGACAGAAGCCGTTGGTGATCATTAAAGGAATAATAAGGGCTTCCCGTGCAGCCCTGCCAGATAGTTATCCTGCCTGGTTGTTAAGAGAGGAATTTCCCCAGTGCTGAGCTGATCTGCCCATCATGCAGAAGCCTGTCACTCTCCTCTGTGTCTGTTATGTGTATCCACTTGGCCTGGCCATAAACCCCAGTCACTCTGAATAGCAGGTTCCCATGTGGGTGGGAAGGAGGCTCACCACAGCTGGCGCCTGCTCCCATGGGCAGACCTGCAAGGGCGAACCACATTCTCACTGCAAGGCCAAGCCCGTTGGGGTCCAGTACATATTTCCAGGTGTTGCCAGCTGAAGCCTCCTGTGCAGACAGGGCACATCCAAGTCACATGCTTGCAGATGCTAACAGTTCAATCACTCAGAGAGGGTTGTCAGACCTGTTCCGTGCCATCTGCAGATCTGATGGGCATCAGCTCTAGAGAAAAGGTCTTTTTTCCCACCCTTTTCTTTCAGGAATATAAAAACATGTAAATCAAATGCATACTGAAGATAGATCATAAGAAAAATTACTTTAAAATAATTCTTTGGTATATATATACATATATGTATAACATCATTTATTAAAGACAAAAGCAAATATTTGTATATTCATGGCGTGGATGGGCTTGCTTTCCAGAGTTAATCTTCATGGACTATTTGATACTTCAGGGGGATATAAACATCTTCAGTTTTTTCAGAGTTGATTAGTAGTTTAATTTTGTAATCAATTTTAAAGTTGCTTCACATAGCCAGGGATGATATCCCAGCTGAGGAAGGTGTGTCTGTGTAATTCAAGGCCAGCCTTGTATACATAGCCAGACCTTGTCTCAGAAAACAAATTTTTTTCCACAATTATGCAAATGTTAAGGGAAGTTTATGACAATTTTATAAGTTTTTGGAAATTCTGTCACTCCCAAACCAAAATTTATTTACTCTGTGAGAAAGGTCCTCTAGCCCAGACTGGCTGTGAGCTTCTGATCCTCTGCCCCCCAAGTACTTGGATTACGGCGTGTACTACTATGGCTGGTTTATGTAGTGCTGAGAATTAAACCCAAGGTTTCATACATGACAGGCAAGCACTCTACTGACTGAGCCACATTCCAGCCAAAAATCATTTAATGATTGATTCTACTATGAAATTCAAATCAACACTCAGAAATTTTAAAACAAGTCTAACACAGCCCAGCCAAAGCCAATTAATTTGGTATCTGCTGCCTTAGTTATTTTTTCTATTGCTGTGATAGAACACCACCACCAAGGCAACTTAAAAAGCAAGTGACTCGGGTGGGGATTTAGCTCAGTGGTGCTTGCCTAGTAAGCGCAAGGCCCTGGGTTCGGTCCCCAGCTCCGAAAAAAAGAAAAGAGAAGAAAAAAAAAAAAAAAGCAAGTGACTCCAGGAAGTTAGAATTGTGATTTTGGAACAAAGGCAGCAGGAACAGCTGAGAGCTTACATCTCAGGTGGGTGGCAGAGAGCAAGCCCCTGGGAATGGTGGGAGACTTCAGCAGCTGAAGGATGATGGCGGGAACATCTTTATTTTCTGCAGTTCAGACCACACATTCCTAGAAGTTCAACTAGGTAGATCGGGAACGCTGATGTCTTACACGGAGTCGTCTTGGCTTTGAGCCAGAGTATTTTACACAGCATCCGTTGTGTGCAGCTATCCCTTGTACCAAGTGCACATATGTGTTCACAGCCAGGCTGCAGTGAAGTTGAGCGTTCCTTTGTGGGCACGCACTGCCGGGAAAGCCTTGGTTCCATAAGACAACTGGACTTTGAATTTTTGGTGACTCACTCTGGAGTGGTAGCCCGAATTTGACAAGCCGAGGGCTAGACTGCCCTTCTTCCAGTCCTCAAGACCTGCTCAGCCCCATGGTACCCAGATCATCATTACAGCTGAGCTTCCTTGCATGGTAAAGGATGTTCTGAAGCAGTGATGAAAGCTAAATATCTTGACTTAGAGACATTGTCCCAGGAAGGTCCTGGGTGTCATTTTAAGCATCCTAATAAGATGATGGAGGGAAAATGGGATGTGGAGGGAATAGTGCAGTGTTCTTGGAAATGAGAAAGGTTTCCAAGCAGAGTGATACAGATAGACAGCTACTAGAAGCTGAAAAGAGCAAAAGCATTTGTCCCTCAGAGCCTACAGAAGGATTGGGTCCTGACAACACCTGGACTTAGGCCAGCCAGTGTGCTGATCTTGAACTTCAGGCCTGGGTGAGAACAGGCTCAGGAGGGCCACACAGCAAGGCCACAACTCTCTGGGTCCTCTGCACCTTCAAGCCCCTTTGTGACAAAGTTCATCCCTCCAACTCTGTAACACTAACAGGCTTCAAAGGAAAGCACAGCCATCCATTCTCACAGGGAGATTTCACTGAATTCCTGAAGAGTGTATTGATTCTGGTTGAGTGTTAGACTAATTGATGGCCAGACTGTCTATCCCAAGAACACAGAAAATGAAGCCCGCCCATTAACCGCCGCAGCAAAGCTGAAGACACCTAACTGGGCAGACACCTAACACAAATATTTTCTTGTGGAGTCGGAACTTAGAGCAGCAGCATTGTAATGGGACACATAAGCCAGGAGCATCTGCCAGTAAGCTGTAGAGGCCCTGTCTGCAGTGCGGGGAAAAGCAACAGCCAGGTGTGATGCACACCTTTAAATCCCAGTGCTCAGGAGGCAGAGGCAGGTCGGTCTCTGAGCTCAAGGTCAGCCTGGTCTACATAGTTCCAGGACACCCGGGGCTACAGAAAAGAAAAAGGCAGAACAAGCTGAGTGTGTAGTAAGAGCAGCAGCACACACACACCCCCGTTTCAGGTCTACTGCACACACAGGACACAGCTTTCCTTCAAATCCCCGTCCAGCAAGCTTTGAACTGGGATAGGTGGCTTTCTAGTCACCCAGGGGCTTAAATTCCAATGCCATTGCTTGGTGGCTGAACCGCCTGGGGGAAATAGTCACCCTCTGGCCTCTGTCACCCACCGTGAAAGGAAATCTGGCTTGTGTTGCAGGGTTGTTCCAAAGGATCAGTGACTTCATATTTATAAACTCGAACAGTACTTGGTGCCAGCTGAGCATCCGCACACGGAGCCCTCGTCCATCAGTTTGGTCCTGCTACAGTGTTCCTTAGCCTCAGCTTCGGCTCACACCCTCCATCCTGGCTCCCTTTCTGGCTGTGATAAAACACTGACAAAAACCAGCTTGGGGAAGAAAAGGTCATTTGACCTTTTCTCCTACAGAAGCTCATGGCAGGAACTGAGGCAGAGGCCCTGGAAGGACGAACACTACTTAACTGATTCTCGCCCATGGCCTGCTCAGTTTACTTTCTTAAACAGCTCAGGCCCCTCTGCCAAGGATGGCACGAGCCACAGTGAGCCGGATTCTTGAAGATTCCCTCCATCAATGAAGAAAACGCCTCGCAGACTTGCCTGTTCCTTAACTGAGGGTCCGTCTTCATAGACAATTCTGGGTTGTGTTGGAAACACACACAAACCAGCCATAATAAACCTTGTCAATAGGCACTATTAAGCTATAACGTGTCCTTTCTTTTTTTTTTTATTATTCCTAAGACCTCACAGTAATAACACAATATCAATCAGTAGTCTAACTTTTTAAAAGTTCCAGTCGTGGCATCTCCAGTAGTGGCATCTCCAGTATGCTGGAGTCTCCATACAGCCGAGGCCACACCTTCACAGATGACTACCAGGCCACTCTGCAGGTGCTCTCATTTTTCAACAAAGGGTCACGCCTCAGCATCTCTCCACTATCCCTTTAGGCCTCCCAAACCAGCATCGCGTGAGAGTCTCTCACCCATTACCAGACGTGGGTCGCCAGCTTGAGATACAGCCTTGGCCCCTTTGAATCACAGTTGAATCCAGAAGACATTGCAACAGATTCTTTTTTCTTTTTTTTTTTTTTTTTCTTTTCTTTTTTTCGGAGCTGGGGACCAAACCCAGGGCCTTGCGCTTGCTAGGCAAGCGCTCTACCACTGAGCTAAATCCCCAACTCCCCCACAACAGATTCTTAACTCACAGTGTCACACGAACAGCCCCAGTAGTCTTTGCTTCTCTCCGAGACTTCACAAGCCAGACCTCAACCATCTACACCTCTTGATATTTCTATATTCGAAGCTAAGCTCTGCACACTCAATGACTTTTCTGTCCCAGGGTTCCCAATGCCACCACATTCCTCCTCCAAACAACACGGTCAGTTCTGTCACAGCAATACTGTGCCATCAGTACCGACTTCTGTTTTAGCTCGCTTTTCTACTGCTGGGCTAAAACACTAACCAAAAACAACTTGAGGAGGGAAGGGCGTTTGGCTTGACCTTGCCCAGCACTGTCCGTTACCAGGTGAAGCTGGAGGGAGGAGCTTGCGGCAAGACCTGGAGCGAGAACTGAAGCGGAGGGTGGAGGAGTAAGTGCTGCCTCTTGGTTCGCTCCATTCACTTTCTCACACTGCTTAGGGCCACCTGCCCAGCAGTGGCCCCACCCACAGGGGTCTGGACTTTCCCATATCAATCATCAAGAGAATGTCCCATAGGCCAATCAGATGGAGGCAGTTCCTCCACTGTGGCTCCCTCCAGGTTCCAGGTGACTCTTGTTTGTGCAAAGTTGACAAAAAACAAAAACAACAACAACAACAACAACAAATACAAATGAATTAACAAAAAAGAACACACCTTTATGATCATTGAAGAGTTTTGGCTTCCACTTAAATCGCTCCAAACTAACTTTATCATCATGGTGATTTCAGTATACAGGTAGGGATAACATCCAGCTTCCCAGCCCCTGTTCTTCTACCCCACGAGGAGGCTAGCACTGGAGCTAACCACTACCTCAGCATTAAGCTTCATCCCCAGGGAACACTGAGACCCCTGCAGTCCCAGATCCTACTGCAATGCTATTCCACTGAGTCTAATGCCTTCCCACCTTTTGTTTTCCTCGTGCTTTTACTTCACCCCTCACAGTGTATATCCCATGGCCCATTGCCATAGCTCCTAGCTGTGTAGCCTGTCTTCCATGCTCACAGTCTCCTGGCCACCCAGCCCCAGATAAGCTTAACTGTCCCCTCGAGTTCTTTGCTGTTCCCTAGACCTGCTGTTGGAGCCTTCAGCCTGTCTGCACTTTCTCTCCGCACTCATTTATTCCCTGACATTGAGCCTCACAGCTTTAGAATTTAGCCTCTTAGTTTGTGTCCCCAAAGCACAGCCTGAGCTGGCTTCAGATGAAAGCCATCAGGCCAGGGTGAGAGCCAACTGTGCAGTGGGAGCTTGATCCCACAAGGAGCCTCTGAGACATGGTAGGATGCATTTCAATATACTACCCGAAGGCATGGCTCTTCGTGCACTGTTAGTGGGGGAACTGACTGTGTGGGCCCTCAGAGCTACACCCACAGAAAACAAGGGGCTGGAGAGATGGCTCTGTGGGCAGAGCCTCACACGTGAGCAGGCTCAGAACTCCTGCTCCAGTGGCCTATATGCTGATGTCCGTCAGTGTTTGTCTGCAATCCAGATCTCTTCTAAACTGATTCACCCGGCAGCCTGTGGACAGCTGGACATCCAGACACACCCGACTATCTAACGAACATCTGAAACTCACGACTCAGCCCACTTCTCCTCCAGAAACTCCAAACTGTGACAGGACATTCTTCCAATTTCTTCAAGCCCAGCGCCTTATGTTTAAACTCACAGTTCACACCCATTCCCTCGGTTTAAAAGTCAACTTTCAGAAGGTTTCCAAGGCCATCAGGATAGCTCAGCAGGTAAAAGCACTTGCTGCCGAGTCTGACAATCTGAGGTCATTCCCGGGCCCCACGTGGCAGGAAGAGAGAATCAAGTCCTATAAGTTGTCTTCTGACCTCCACATATGCGTATAAATACACGTACGTATGAAATACACAATGGAGGCTGGAGAGATGGCTCAACGGTTAGAGCACTGACTGCGCTTCCAGAGTTCCTGAGTTCAAATCCCAGCAACCACATGGTGGCTCACAACCATCTGTAATGGGATCCGATGCCCTCTTCTGGTGTGTCTGAAGACATTGACAGTGTGCCCACATGCATGAAATAAATAAATTAAAAAAAAAGAAATACACAAAATGTCCTTTTAAAACATTCTTTAAAGTCATCTAGAATCTGGCCACTCTTTACCCATCAAAACCAGCAGGGCTCTGGCCCAGGCATCATCATCATCTCGAACCTGGATAATTTGAGTAACTACATCGCTTCTCACATTCACCGAGCCCTACTCAGGTTGGTTCCGTCAAGGCAGCAGCCAATGATCCTGTAAGTGTGCCCTCGGCTCTGAAATTGTTTTCTATGCAAAATGCCCCTGAACTGATAGCAGCTACAGCCCTCCAAGCACACTGTGAGCTGGTAATAGAAATCAGAGAGGCAACAATGACCCCTGTCCTGCTGGCTGTCCCGCCCGGCAGCACGGCGAAGGTTGTTTCCTCATCTAGACTTGCAGCGTTAGAACATATGGGATAGTGTGACTGGCCTAGGAAAAGTAAGTGTGTAAAAACACAAATCTTAAAAGGACAGGTCGGGCTGGAGAGATGGCTCAGAGGTTAAGAGCACTGACTGCTCTTCCAGAGGTCCTGAGTTCAAATCCCAGCAACCACATGGTGGCTCACAACCATCTGAAATGGAATCTGATGCCCTCTTCTGGTGTGTCTGAAGACAGCTACAGTGTACTCATATATAATAAATAAATTTTTTAAAAAAAAAAAAAAAAAAAAAAAAAGGACAGGTCTACTCCGCACACTCACGGTACTTTTTCACCATCACAAAGTCGAAATCATTTTAAAACCCTGAGTCGGTGCTCAGCGGCCCATGCCAAAGCCAGGCACACTGCGGCGGTAACACGTCATGATGCTAAGCTAGTAGTTAAAGGGCGGGGGTGCAGCTCTGTTGGTAGAGGACTTGCCTGGCATGCATAGAGCCCTGGGTTCCTCCTCAACACCATACATGCATAAGCCAGGCAAGCAGTCTGTTTCTGTAACCCAGGCACTTAGGGAGAGGCAGGAAGATTGGGAATTCAAAGTCAGCCTTGGCTACATAGTAAACTCAAGGACAACCTGGGAAACAAGAGACCCTGTCTCTAAATAGATAGGTAAGTAGATAGGTAGGTAGGTAGAAGGAAGGAAGATAGATAGATAGATAGATAGATAGATAGATAGATAGATAGATAGATAGTTAAATACTTACCACAAAGAAAGGCCCAGGGCCAGTGTCTTCATTAGTGATGTCTGTCTGACATGTAGAGTAACACCAATATTTCTCAAACTCTTTAAAAACAGAAAAGGAGAAAGGAACACAGTCCAGGTCATTCTGCAAGGTCTCTCTTCCGCAGGTAGCAGCCAGGAAACTAGAAAGCAGCCCCTCTTTTTGTTAATACACTGGGCCAGCAAACAGAGTAGCTGGTGTTTCCAGGACCCTTGCCTCTGTACGTGGCATTAGACCTCCCCCTGCCCCTGACCCTCTGGAGGGTCCCCTTCCTTCCCCAGTTACTCCACTCTGCTTCCTTATCTTGTGAATTCCATCACCCTTCCTTCTCCTACAGCGCACTATCTGATGAAAACGTGCTAGCAAGCCAAATATCTCAAAACAGATCTATGCCAGAAGCCGGGGCAGCCAAAGGAAATGCAGATACACGGAGCATGCCAGTGCATGGAAGGACCTGGTCAATGGAGCTGAAAGGAAATGTGTGGCACAGGGAGAAACATCAGCGACTCAGCGACACGATGTGAACTGACAGCCCAAACAAGGAGGGAACCCTTAAAGTGCAGGAACAATGTCTAAAATGAAGTTTTACTTTCTGCACATGACTGTTTGCCTGCGTGTGTGTCTGTACACCGTGTGCATGCAGTGTCCATGGAGGCAGGGAGAGGGCACTGGGTCTACTGGACCTGAAGTTCCAGACCATTGTAATCCTCCATATGGGTGCTGGGTACTGAACCCGGGTCCTCGGCAAGAAGAGCCAGCGTTCTTTCACTCCTAAGTTCTTAGCCATCTTGCCAGCCTCCACAATGTGGCAATTCTTGAAAACTGATTTTATAAAATGAGCAAAGAAGTCGAATATATATTTTATTAAAGGAGGGGAGCAGTGATAAAAGCCAGGATTGGTGGCTCATACACTTGGGAGTAGCAACAGTAGGATCGGTAACTCAGGGACAGCTTGGGCTACATAGTGACTTCGAGGGCAACCTGGGGTACATGAAACCCTATCTAAATAAGCAAATAGACTGATAACCCCACAAGTGATTTCAACATCCTCGAATAATAGGGAAGTGAGAATCAAAGCCACAGCATGGGGCTAGAGAGATGGCTCCGTAGTTAACACGCTGGATGCTCTTCCACAGGACCCAGGTTTGGTTCCCAGCATTCACATGCTGGCTCGTAACTGTCTCTCACTCCAGTTTCGGGATCTGACGCCCTCTTCTGACCTCTTTATGTACCAGGCATTAATGGTGCACATATATATGCTAAGGTACAACACAACACTTTCACAGCCGTTAGGATGACTGTTCTCTCTCTCTCTCTCTCTCTCTCTCTCTTTCTCTCTCTCTCTCACACGCGCACACACACACACACACACACAATGAATGGAGAGGTGTAAACAATGTGAATTCTTATGTGTTGTTAGTAGAATGCAAAACAATTCAGCTTCCTCAAAACAATGAAGACATTTAGAACAATTCTTTTTAAACATTTAATTTTTAATTATGTGTTTTGTGCACGTCTTTGTGTGGGTATGTGCCCTTAAGTCCAGTTCCCTCAGAGACCAGAGGTGTCAGATCATTGGTTGGGAGCCGGAGTTAGAGGTGGTAATTCTTTTTTTTTTTTTTTTTTTGGGGGTTCTTTTTTTCGGAGCTGGGGACTGAACCCAGGGCCTTGTGCTTTCTAGGCAAGCGCTCTACCGCTGAGCTAAGTCCCCAACCCCGAGGCGGTAATTCTTAATTATGTTTTAGTTGCTGGAGACGGCTTGGTGGTGAAGAACCTGTATTGCTTTTCTAGAAGAATCGAGCCTACTTCCCAGCACCCACACGGCAACTCACTGCCACTTGTAATTCTAGCTCCAGAGAACCTGACAGTCTTCTAACCATGGGCACCCACAGGTATGCACCACACAGAGACACAGAAGTACAAATAAATCCTTTTATTAGCGTTTCTGGAATAGACCTAAAGCAACAGAAAGCACTCTCAAAGATCTAGGGTTGGCACAGCAGCCGAGAGGCAGGAGTAGACCACACTCTCACAGATCTTCATCCTGTGAAGTTCTAGTCTTCCTTGCAAAGGAAGGAATTTCCGGTGCCCACGGCAGCGTGGATGAGCTTTGAGGCCTTTAAACCAAGTCACGAAGCCAGTTGCAGAAGGGAAACAACTGTATGAGTCCATGAGCACAGGTACCTGAAAAATCAAGTTTATAAGACCAAAGTAGGGGTTGGGGATTTAGCTCAGTGGTAGAGCGCTTGCCTAGAAAGCGCAAGGCCCTGGGTTCGGTTCCCAGCTCCGAAAAAAAAAGAAAAAAGAAAAAAAGAAAAAAAAAAAGACCAAAGTAATGGGGTTCCAAGAGCCCGGGTGAGGGGGGGATCTGGAAAGCTGAGGGTTGGTTCTCAGGATGGAGAGTTCCCACTTCAGGCACACAGCATGAATGTTTAACAATTCTGAGCTCAACACAAAAAATGGGAGAAGGTAGTGGTTCGGCCTCCCTTTAAGCCCAGCACTTGGGGGTAGAGGCAAGCAGAACTCTGAGTTTGAGGCCAGCCTGGTCCACAGAAGGAGGTCCAGGATGGCCAAGGCTACACAGAGAAACCCTGTCTCAAAAACCAAAAATAAATTAAAAAAATGGGAGAAGGGGAGGCTTATGTGTATGTTGTCAAGAGACGTGGGGCTGTGCTACATGTTGATCTCAAAACTTCCAGAAAACAAGCCAGGCCGCTTGATGAAGCTGATTTGAGGGCAGAGGAAGGACAGTATAGAGAACATAGTGTGAGGCAGTAGACTGTGCCACCAGACAGAAGAACTGGCAAGTTCAGAATGGCAGGAGTTCGAACTGGTCCCTGTCCTGGAGCATGTGACAGCAACCCCCCACTAAGAGGACCGTGACAACAGGTCATGGAGGGGAGAACCTAGAGTTAGTTCTCTGGGCTAATGAGGTATCTAGATAGGCTCTGAGTTTAACCAGTGAGCTTCCCTTCTGTGCATCCCATCCTGCAAATGGCATTTAATCTCTGGTTCTCCCTGAGTAAGACCTATGCACCCTCATCCGCCATGAATAAAACAGTTTGGACAAGCAAAGACCGTCCTTCATCAAGGACTACAGCATCAGGGAGGCCTTTGTCATTCAGAGCCACACCTAAGTCTCCCTTAGAAACCTCTCCACACTCCTAGCACTCATCCGGAGCTAATCTGGATCCCCATCCCCACACCAGGCTCATTGTAGGCCAGTGGCCCCATTCTCAACTCCTTGCCCCAGTGGAGTCTGGGTGCACAGGAGTTTGAGCACCACAGCCTCCGTCCCAGCCCCGGCTGTTTCTCACCCCGAGAGACATAGGCTGGGACTCCTATCTGAGCATCCTGTCAGTGACCCAGCACTCCAGTGGTAAGGAAGAAGTGCAGCCAAGGCCCTGTGTTTTACCTCCCCGAGATGCTTATTGGCAGCGTTCTGAAACCCCAACAGCGAGGAAGAAACACAGACTCACAGCATAGGCAGGACAAGATGGCTTCAGACTCAAGGTCATCCTCCTCAAATCTCTTGAGCAGTGAGATTATATATATGGCTACATTACCTGGTTTGCTGCCAGAAATTTTAAGTAATTTTAAATAAAAAGTGTTCAACTTATCAAAAACAAAAATCATAGGAGTACCACCTTGGGAGTGGTGGCACAGGCCTTCAGTTCTAGTGCACAGGAGGTAGAAGGTGGGAAGTTCTCTGTTGAGTTCAAGGCCAACATAGTCTAAACATTTGAGTTCCAGGCCAGCCAGGATTACAAAGTGAGACTTTGTTTTAAACAAACTAACAACAAAAACAAACAAACAAACAAACAACCACAGGACCTAACCTTTAATTTCTAACATCGAAAATTGGACGTGTGGCTCGATTGGTAAATTAAAGTACTTTCTGGACAAACATAAGGACCTGAGTTCAGATCCACGGCACCCACGTAAAACACCAGCACATCCCTGTGTGGCTCTCATCAAGTTCTGGGGCGGCATAAGCAGGACAACCTCCAGTTAGCTGGCAGCCATTCTAGAGAATCAGCTTAAAGAATAAGGTGGAGAATCCTTGATGAAGACTCCTAACATCAACCTCTGGCCCCCACACACATGTGCATGTACATGTGCGCCCACACATACTCAGAACTGTCTTACACACACACACACACACACACACACACACACACACACACACACACACTCAAACACAAAAGGTGGAACGACTGCAACTGGTAATGCATTCTTACCTACAATCCAAGGGAAGCCTGTTATACAAAAGGACTGGGGTGTGGCTGAGCCCCAGAGTGCTTACCTGGCATGTGTACTGCTTTTGGATCAATTGCCAATACCAGTAAGCAAACAATCAATATTGGAAGAAAAAAGACTAAGTATGGAGAAAAAATAAACAATTCATAAATTCTTGATTGTTAAGAGAAGATCTCACCAAAGAAAACAGGAACACGGTTCTCTCTCTCTCTCTCTCTCTCTCTCTCTCTCTCTCTCTCTCTCTGTCTCTCTGTCTCTCTGTCTCTCTCTCTCTCTCTCTCTCTCTCTCTCTCTCTCTCTCTCTCTCTCTCTCACACACACACACACACACACACACACAAAACCCCAAAGAATAAAATACTCTTGGGACAGAAAAGGAAAGCTAGGGAAATGCAGCAGCAGTGGGAATTTTTCCCAGGGGAAAGAGAAGAGAAATGATAAGAAAAGTTGAAGACCAGACCTCCAGGAAGTGTAAAACACAACCAAACAAACAAACCCACAGCAGTTCAATTAGAAAAGGGGATAGAGGAGGAATGCCATCCACTGTCTCCCCACCCCAGACCAACTCGTGTGTGTGTGTGTGTGTGCACGCGCACACGTGTGTTTATAGGCACATATAATAGCTCTAAAGTATATGCCATGTGAGGGGTGAAAGGAGGGAAAGAAGGGAGGAAGGAAGGAATAAAGGAAAAAAGATAAAGGCATATGGAGTCCTCTGTGTGTGTGTGTGTGTGTGTGTGTGTGCATGCGTGCACAGTTGTGTCTCTAAGGTATATGTTATCTTGTGTGTGTGTGTGCATAGTTGTATCTCTGAGGTGTATGTAGTCCTCTGTGTGTGTGTACTTGAGTGACTTGCTTTCCCTGATCAGGGGCCTTGCTCATGTCTACCACAGCAGATAACATCGGCCACTCCAAAGTACATCACTGAGAATTAGAGCACAAAGACCAAGAAATCCATTCGCTTCCCAGAGAATGGCTGAGGGAGGACATAAATTCAAAAGGACTTGGGCTCTGGAGGCTCAGAAAGACAGACAATTAAAATTCTGAAAGAATTTTTTTTTATTTGAAATGTTATATTTAGCTAAACCGTGTACTTACTTGATATTAATATAAAGATATTTAGATGCACAATTTCTGACAAACCTTACCTCATATACCTTTAAGTAGAAAGCTTCAGAAGGGACTTGGGAGGTGGCTCAGTGTGGGTAAATGCTTACTATGCAAGAGTGAAGGCCTGAGTTCGGATCCTCCACATCCACGGTGGAGCCCGCCTGTAGCCCCAGGGTTTACTGGCCAACCAGACTAGTTAAATCAGCAAGCTCGGGTTTCGGTGAGAGACCCCGTCTCCAAAAAATAATGGAGACCAATAGGAGATAGCTACAGTCAGCCACCAGCTTGTGCATGTGCACCATACATGGAAAGACGTGCACATGCATGCATTCACTACACACACACACACACACACACACACACACACACACACACAGAGAGAGAGACAGAGAGAGAGAGAGAGAGAGAGAGAGAGAGAGAGAACCACCCAGTAACCCATACCTGGAATCCCAGCACTCAAGGCACAGGCAGGGGAACAGCACTGAGTCTGAGGTCAGCCTGGTCTACATAGGGAGACCTTGACCCCAAAACCACAAACAGGGACAATAAGAAACCTTGGAGGACTTGAGTTTTGTATCCTACTTGAAAGCTAAGGAAGCCCACAGCCATAGACTAACAGAAACCAGTAGAGGAGGTTTCTTGGGTCAGAGACAGGTGTCTGCCACAGCCAGGGTGGTAGAATGCCAGTTCTGTCTTTATGTCCTGGATCCCAGTTCTAGCAAGGTGCAGAGCGCCAGACCAATCGGTGCACACGGTGGGCTTTAGCAGGAGAGTGAAAGCCCCAGGGTAGGGACCTGGCCTTTTGTATTGAGAATTAGGCTGCCTGCCTTTTGCTCTGAAGAAGACTGAATGTCTTACTGGATAATGTGTTTTGCAGACACCCTTAAAAGCTAAGCACAAGGGGTTGGGGATTTAGCTCAGTGGTAGAGCGCTTGCCTAGCAACCGCAAGGCCCTGGGTTCGGTCCCCAGCTCCGGAAAAAAAAAAAAAAAAAAGCTAAGCACAAACGGCTCACTCTGGGTTTAAGGGTGGAAGACCCTGTTGAGAACCGAAAGCCACCCTGCTGGGTATCTCTCTTGAAATTCCTGGCAAATAAAACTTCCCTGAAAGTCGAATAAACAGTTGTACTTAAGGAAACAACTCACAGAGTCCGCATTCATACCGATTTATCTCCTTTTCTTTACAAAAGAGACCCTGTGCCTGGGGCAATCCAGAAACACAGCAGAAGCTGTTCTGAAATTACAACTGGTTCCAAGGCGAGCAGAGGGACAGGCAGGAACATTCCCATGACCAAGTTACTTTTGGAAACCCACAAACTGCCCAGCTGCAGGCCATGGACTCACAAGTGTCCTGAGCCCAAGCCACGCCCTCCAGTAGTTTGTGTATATTGGTTTTCCGTGGTGTAATCGGTGATTGGAGCTGACTGGATACGAAACACAATCTTGGCACTTATCCCAGCACTCCAGAGGCAGAGGCAGGAGGATGGCCCCAACTGCAAGGCCATTTTGATGTAAAACACATCCAACCTTTTGACATTGTCATCTACAAAGTTCGCACTCAAGAACAGAAATGAAGGTTTACACACACACACACACACACACACACACACACGAGAGGTGGGGAGAGTCTTATTTTATTTATTTATTTTGTTCTTTTTTTCGGAGCTGGGGACCGAACCCAGGGCCTTGCGCTTGCTAGGCAAGCACTCTACCACTGAGCTAAATCCCCAACCCCTAGAGTCTTATTTTTAAATCTTCACATATCAGTAAGATTGTGTGCTTGGTTGCTTTTGTAGTGGCAAGTTGGACATACTTGCCAAAACTGCAGGCTAGCAAGCTAAGCAAATCTACATTTTGTCTCAAAATAACCAGAAATCAAAAGAGGGGATGGTGGTGGTGGCGGTGGTGAAGCCAGGTAGTGGTGCCTTTAACCCCAGCACTTGGAATGCAGAGGCAGATGGATCTGTGAGTTCAAGACCAGCCTGGTCTACAGAGCGATTTCTAGGATACTCCGGGGTACACAAGGAAACTCTACCTCGGAGGGGGTAAAAAAAGTTCTCAATTCTCCCCACTGCAGCAGGGCGGTGGCCCCTCTCCTGATGGCGTGGTGGTGGCGGCAGCAAGGGGCAGGTGCAGGCGCGCGATGTTCAACAGAGCGCAAAGGCGCTTGGGACACTGATCCAGCGGTCCAGCCGGGACGGTCCCGTTTTGCAAGCGGAGTGGTGGCCGCTTCCCCGCGGGGCAGCTCTGGCCGCGCCTTCCCGGAGACCACGGAGGAGGCGGCGCGGGCGTCCTCTTATCGACCCCATCTCCCGTTACATAAGGCCGCGCCCCTATCTCTGCGGGCCATCGCCGCGCCAGTGCGCCTTCTCCCACGCGCGGGGGGCGCCTACCTGCTGCTCCCCGCACGCCTTCTGTTTGAGGGGCAGGGGCTGTTGACTCACCCAAGCACTGTCCAAGGTGTTTCCCCGAGCCTTTCCCCACCCAAGGAGACCTCCAAGGGATCTGCCACCTGCCCTGTTCTCCAGATTGAGAAACAGAGGCCTCACAGGGGTCACTTGGCTAGCAAGGCACTTCAACTCCCATGAGGGCATAAGGGACAAAGGCAGGTTTCCAGTTCCCAGGTCTGTAGACCTGGGGAAACCTCCACCGTGGACAAAAAGCTGCCATGCAGTTCCCAGTGGGAAGAGAGCTGGGCGAGGCTAGGTCCTGCAGGAACGAAGGCGTTAAGAGTCCCTTGAGGAAATTTGTGAAAAGACAGTGTCTAGCTGAGGAGAAGAAATGGGTGGGGGAGAGTCTGAGAAAGAAGAGGGGCCATGGAGGGGCCGCTGCTGGCCTAAGGGAGGAAGTGGGTGAGGGTGCATCTTGACATCACTACCCAATAGGCAAATGCTGTGGCCGCCGCAGGGGTGGGTTGCTCAGTATGAGGAAAGAGTAGGGAAAAGGCTATGTGCGGGTGTCTGCAGCAGAGGAGCTGCCCCTCCAATCGTTCTCCACATTCTGGGAAATTTGAGGCCCTTGCAAGACCAGCGCAGCTTCTGTGTAGACTGGGGGAGGGGAGGGGGAGAAGGGGATGAGGGATATTGGGGAGGGGGGCAAATGTGGTGGCCACAGACTCGACCATATCAACAGCATTCATGCTCTTTGGCCTAAGCTAGAGTTTGAGGAGCCTGCTGCCTACCCAACCCAGATATAGTGTCCCAGCCAAGAGAAGACACGGGTGGGCCCTTGTCCAAGCTGCATATTGGCAGCATTAGTATCGAGAGTTTTCCTCATTAAAGGTCAGGGGAATACCTGAGCTGGCTGCATCTCAGTGAACCTTCGGGCAGTACAAACCCTCCCGTGAGGCTGAGGAGCAGTGGGGGGGGGGGGGGTCGGAAGTGACTTCTCCTTATTCTCCTTATCCTATTCGGATTTTGTATCCAAACCATGCATCGCTTTGGTGATGTATGAGGTATGTTCACTGAAATTAAGAAAAACAAGGAAAGAAAGAATGAATGAGAGAAAGAGAGAAAGAGAGAGAGAAAGAAAGAAAGAAAGAAAGAAAGAAAGAAAGAAAGAAAAAACAAACTTCCCTAGTTCTCACAGCTAGTAGACTGATACTCACCTGCCCAGAGGCTGACCCGTACTTAGTGACCCAAAGGGGTCAGTATTGGGCTGCTTGCCCAAGAGCTTGGGGCAGTCAGTGGGTGGAATTACTGGGGCGGAAGTTAGCTTTGCTGATGCCCACCGTGGAAATAAGTCACGCAGAACTTGGAAATTCTGTCCCAGACCCTTCTCAATAAATCCACTAAATCAGACTCTTTCCTTTAGAGGGCACTGGATTTTCCAAAAAAGAAAAAAAAAAAATTTAAGATGAGTAAAGATGTGGTTTTCAGATAATGCCCAACAAAGCAGAGCCCAGGGGTGAGGCGTCATCATTTTGGTTTATAAAAGCTGCTTCAACAGGCTAAGGCCACAAGCCAGCAGCCTAGGCCAGCCCACAGTTCTACAGCTCCCTGGTTCTCTCACTGACTCTGGGCTTCATGGCACTCTGGGTGACTGCAGTCCTGGCTCTCGCTTGCCTTGGTGGTCTTGCCACCCCAGGGCCAGTGCGGAGATCCACATCTCCCCCTGTGGCCCTCAGGGAGCTTATCGAGGAGCTGAGCAACATCACACAAGACCAGAAGGTGAGTAGCACACACACACCCCTTCCCCGGAAGAGGTCATGAGCAGGCTGGGTCTGGGCCTGTGTGAACGATGACACAAGCTCCAGTCCCCGGCTCAAAAATGAAGAGCAGCTAACTTGGGGGTGCAGTGGTGAAGAGTCCCCAAAAACAGACCTTCACAACAGGACAGGTTTAATCTAAGAAAACCAGTGGAGGACAGGTCTCTGGATGGGGAAGCCAGACAGCTCTCAGACTGCTCATAGGCTAGGGATAGTTATAGGAAAGGTTGGGGATGTTGGTCCAAAGCTGCTAGGGGTCACCAAAGAATGTCGAGCAAGAGGGACAGGTGATCCTTATCGGATCTGATAATGACTGGCTAGTCAGTATCAGGGTCTGCAGGAGTCAGTGGCCACTGCTTATCCAAAATGGAGGGTTTTCTCAAAATGGCGTGGCCAAGGCTAACCAATGGAACTTGCGTGGGTTGGCAGAGTCACTCGGGGCCTAGCCCCACTTCTACCAGATCAGGACTCTTCCACAGAGGAAAACGGGAAGGTCAGCAGCTTCCTGCAATTTTGGCGTCTGCCAACTAGATTTCCCATGCCACGTCCAACTGGATTTCCTACCCCATGTCCCCATCACGATTTCAGTCAGTGGGACAGGAGGACACTGTAACACCAACTCCTCTCCCTGCCTGCAAAGGAGTTCACAGCATCTGAACATGGATTGCTGAGCCTGGCCCTGGGTGCTGTGTTATCCCTAATCAGACCCCCAGAGGCAGGCGTGGTGGTTTCACTTTGTGAGGTCCAGGGAGGTTAATGTCAGACTCAAGCCTTCCAGGAATCACCTGAGGCCGTGTGTGTGTGTGTGTGTGTGTGTGTGTGTGTGTGTGTGTGTGTGTCCCTAACATAGTGTCCTATTCTGAGAAAAGTGGTACATTAGGCCTCACATCTGACTTGACTAGGTCAACAGCAGCCTCTCTGGCCTTCTCTGTAGACCCCCATCCTCCTGTCCAGACTGTGGCAAGCTTCAAATAAGGCAATTCCCCTGCCAAAAGCCACTCAGTCTCCCTCTCTCAGCTCCAGGACTCTAATTCTTGCCCTAACTCCTCGTGCAGACCAGACCCTGGAGTGTAGGATCTTAAGGGGTTGTCAAGCCAGACTCTACGCGACACTAGGGGTGCTTATGGGCCTGGCCTGGCTGTGCTACCTGTGACACCTGCTACCATTCTACTCATGGTCTTTTTGCTTCCTCAGACTTCCCTGTGCAACAGCAGCATGGTATGGAGCGTGGACCTGACAGCTGGCGGGGTAAGGAACCTGGGCTGAGGAGGGGATGTGGCGGCAGCTCTCGGCTTCTTTTCTCTAAGCCCTACGCATGTAACTAAGGCTTTCCAAAAACACCTTCAAAGATAGGTATGCCTGGCATATCAGGACATTAGAGATTGAGGCAGGAGGATTACCATGAGTTTGAGGCCAGCCGGGACTATATGAGTTCCTGGCTAGCTTAGGCTACAGAAAGATATCCTGCCTCACAGAAATCAATTAAAAAAGCAAAATCTAGAACAGCATGTCTCAACCTTTCTAATGCTGTGACCCTTGAAGACAGTTCCTCATGCCTCGATGACCCCCAACCATAAGCTTGCTTCATTGCTACACCGTAACTGTAATTTTGCTGCTGTTCTGGATCATAAAGTAAATATTATATGCAAGATATTTGATATGTGGTTCTCAAAGGGGTCAAGACCCAACCTCCACTCTAGGAGCTACTCCTGTACTCCCCATAATTTAGGCTCCTCCTGCTACCAGTACCCACCCGGCCAGTTCAATGGCCTTCCTGTGACCTGAGCCAGGCCCGACATCTGCCCTCTTCCCCCACAGTTCTGTGCAGCCCTGGAATCCCTGACCAACATCTCCAGTTGCAATGCCATCCACAGGACCCAGAGGATATTGAATGGCCTCTGTAACCAAAAGGCCTCGGATGTGGTAAGGCCTGTTCCACCCCTAACCCACACCTGCTGGCCTGGATGAGCATCCCAAGTGCATGTTCACCCAGGAGCGGGACCACTGTGGCAGTAGGGACCCAGACTTAGGGTGTTACATGGCTTGGGCTCAAGGGCTCCCAACTTTTACCTGAGCCTCAGTTTCCACATTTGTAAAGTAGAGGCAAAACCAGAACCCACCTGGTAGGGACTTTTGGGAGCATCATAAGGACCAGTCCCTGGAAAGCCCCTGTTGAATGCCAGCTGTCCTTGATCTCGGCGTCGTCCCTCTAATGGATGGGCCTCTTGGTTGTTTTGCAGGCTTCCAGCCCCCCAGATACCAAAATCGAAGTAGCCCAGTTTATATCAAAACTGCTCAATTACTCCAAGCAACTTTTCCGCTATGGCCACTGAGGGGAGACCGGCCCTGGACATCTCAGCTGTGGACCTCAGTTGTGGATTCATTTTCCTTTCTCACATCAGACATTGCTTGGGGGAGACAGGGAGGAGGGTTGGGGAGAGACGAAGTTGCCTCAGCTTTGACCTCAGCCTGCACTGCCTGCCTAGTGCTACAGGTCCCACCCATTCCCCTGCCCCATCCCTATAGCAAACTGACAGTGAGTCCAGCCTGTGGCCTGGTCAGCTGAGGCAGACGGCAGCTTGAGCACATTCGTCTCCATCTTATTTATTATGGTTGTATGTTATTTAAATGAGTCTGTTAGTAGTGGGGTGGGGAAATGGTTTGCTGCCTATGCCCTAGGGGCTCCAGCATTGAAGCAGTGGGCTCTGGGGTCCCTGGTAATATTACTGTACACACAATTCTGCTACCTCACTGGAGCCTCTAGGTCTCATCCCAGGCAGGAGACAGGAGGGAAGGCCAGAGCAACACTCCTGTCTGCCACGGCAGCAACTAGCCCTCAGCCATGAAGTAACTTATTGTTTTGTTCTTATATTTAAAGTATTAAATAGCTTAGCAAAGAGGTAATAATATATGGGAGAATGGCCTGTTACACTCAGTGTGTGGGGAACAGGGGGGAGGACAGCAGGAGGGGGGGGGAGATGGTAGGTTTGTCATTGAACCAGTTTTTCATTGACTGTCAAAACTAGAAACCGGAAATAAAGATGGTGACAGATAGGCCTGCCTGCGTTTGCTGTCTTTTTTTTTTTTTTTTTTTTTTTTTTGGTCCTTGGGGATGCTGCCTTGTGGGCTCCAAACTGAGAAGCCCAGTGTGAGGCAGGCTGCTCAAAGGAGATGAGAGGAGGGAAGGGCAAGCCTGGGCTGAGGGAAAGCAAAGCCTCTGGTCTGTGGCAGACCGAGGAGATACGCCCCCTGTCTACTGTTGGTGAGCAGGGGGAGTTTGGGCCAGGAAATTGGGGTTCAAGGGGATGTCTGGGGCAGGCGGGGAACCTCTTGGGTATCTCCTGACAACTGGCCAGCTTTGTCTGCACCACCCACACAGTCTCGGGTCTCCCTTACCACCCTGGGAGGCACATAGCCTGAGGCACGGGTGGGGACAGGAGACTGGTCCAAGGCACAGGATGGGAGGAAATAAAGGCCACATTCTGCCTCCTCATTCAAACGTCACCTGCCCAAATGCACGGTTCTTCTCCTGTGTACTGCCTGTTTGGATATCCCCTGGTGATGAGACACTCACGACTTAGCTTCTAGGGACAAGCTGTTCAATTTCTGGAGCCCACACATTGCTTTGTAAGCCGGGATGAATCGGTAGACATGTGGAGACTGGGGTAGACAGATAAGACCATGGAGACGGCACCTCAGAGCAGGTGGCCTGCCTCTCCCTTGCTGGCCTGCAAGCTGGAGCGGTGGGAACATCTGCATCAGTAAGCGAGTGCTGGATAACAAGATGCCTCTTGGAGTCCTTGTGAGGTGCAGCCCAAAGCAGAAGAGGCCACCAAGAAGGAGAGGAGGCTTCTGCAGCAGGTGTGAGTGGGGTCAGGGACCAAATTCTGAATGACAGCAGAAACCCTCCTGGGGCAGGCAGAATCTGAGATTCCAATACTCACAGTCTCGAGCCAACCAAACAGCACCAGAGGACATAGCAGGAACTTAGCCAACTCATGGGGAATCAGTCTTCCCTTCTTGCCTCACTGCCAACAAAGAAGAGACAGAAGAGGCCAAGCCATAGCCCTGGGAGTCGGCCACTCTGCACGAAAGAGGGGACATGTATAGCAGGGCAGGACGGGCTCCCAGCTCTGCCAGAGGTCGCACTTTCTGAGGACCATCTGTGCTGGCACAGCACCAGCCACCCAGACTAAGGGCTGCAAGACATGGTACGAGACAGAACTTACGAAGGTAGGGAAGAAGATGCTCTCCTCCATCCCTCTGGGAGCACTGTTGTAGAGACGGGGGGAGCACTGGTCTTCTTGCCTCCTTCTCTACCCATAGTCTAAAATCAAAGATTAGATGGACTTTTTTGTTCTTGTTTTGTTTTTGAGACAAGGTTTTTCTTTCTGGCCCTGCCTATTCTGAAACTTGATATGTAAACCAGGCCAGCCTCAAACTCACGTTCACCTGCCTCTGCCTCCCCAGTGCTGGTATGAAAGGTGTGTGCCACACTGACCAGCTTGGTTTATTGTTTTAAAAAAGGGTGATGTGTGTGTGTGTGCCCATGTATGTACACGTGTGTGCATGTGTATGCATGTGGATGTATGTGTGTGTGACTGTGTGTGCATGTGTGTACATGTGTGTATGAGTGTGTATACATGTGTGAACATGTGTGTGAGCATGTATGCATGTGTATGTCTGTGTGCATGTATGTGTGTGTTGTATAAGAAGCTAGAGGACAACCTTGAGTGTTGTTCCTTGGGAGCAATCCACCGTGTTTCTATGTCTCTCATTCACTGGTCTAGAACGTTCCTTGTTAGGTTATGCTGGCTGGTCAACAATCCCCACAGATTTTTTAGCCTCTACCTCCCCAGCACTGAAGTGTGCACCCTCCTGCCCTCCTCCTCATGCTTGCACGGTAAGCATTTTACCCCCTGAACCCCCCCCCCCGCCAGGTCCCAAGAACAATATCACTTAAAAACAGAATCATTTTCTGTGCATAGATGATAGCTTCATCTTTACCTAGGCCCCCTCTAACTGATGAAGGTTTTGGCCTGTCTGGCTGAACTAAGGGAGATGGTTCAGAGGATAAAAACACTTTCTGTACAGGTCTGATGACCCAAATTCAATCCCTGGTCAGACACAGTGGGAGCAACTAGAATGCCAGCACTCTTACAGTACGGCAGGAGATAAAGACAGAATTGCCCGGAATGCGACGGCTGGCCCTCAAAAAAGAGGGAGAGACAGGGCTGGAGAGATAGTTCAGAGCCTTCTAGTTAAGAGCACTGGCTGATCTTCCAGAGAGCCTAGGTTTAATTCCTAGCCCTCACCCACACGGTAGCTCGAAACTGACTCTAACTCTAGTCCCAGAGGATCTGATGCCCTCTTCTGGCCTCCTCAGGTACTACACACACATGGTGCACAGAGGTATACATGCAAGCAAAACCTAATCATGTAAAATAAGAAAATAAAATCTCAACCGGGCATGGTGGCACACACCTTTAGTGCCAGCACTCAGAAGGCAGAAGCAGTCAGATCTCTGTGAATTTGAGGTGCAGCCTGATCTACAAAGTGAGTTCCAGAACATCCAAGGCTGCTACATACAGAAACCCCGTCTTGAACCCCACCCCAACCATCTCAAAATAAAATAAAGGTCAAAAGAACCAAAAGTTGTCCTTTGACCTCCATCCACATGTACGGTACGGAGTAACACAGGTGCATATACACTTAAACGTTTGTGTACACACAGACACATGCACGGTTTTGTTTTTTTAATGAAGGAGGGCTCTCTTCCAGTCCAGTTCTTAAGGGAGCCTTCACTCTGCAAGGTGCGTGTGGAGTCATTCCAGGTCTCACCACTAGGGGTCCACAGCTAGTCATATCCTCATCCTGTCCACAACTCTAATCCTTCACACTGTGCCTCGGTCAGAGGCGGAGGACCTGTGGTCCTCAATAAGGAGCCCTGGGACCCTCAAGGACAAAGGATGCCTTACATTGTCACAAGGCAATGCTACTAAAGCTGAGAGCAAGGGAGTGACTCAGTGGGGGCAAAAGCAGGAGGAAGAAGCAGGAGAAATTTAA
The DNA here is from genome assembly GCF_021556685.1 of Rattus norvegicus. NCBI lineage: Eukaryota > Metazoa > Chordata > Mammalia > Rodentia > Muridae > Rattus > Rattus norvegicus. Next base: position 43,722,480 of record NC_141543.1, on the reverse strand, counting down.
CTTTGAAGCATCACCTTGACTCTGGGTCCTAGAGGGACCATAGGACACCTCGAAAGCTCCCGGGTACTTTCTCCCATATGCAAAGGAAACTCTCAGTAAGGCCAGAGACAGGGGAGCTGAGGAGAACTGAGAGCCCCTGGTGAGCAGGAGACAGAGCTGGTCAGGGCGTAGGATGAGCTGCCCCTTTGCACCCCAGGCTCAGGAGGTTTCGCTGAAGGTGAGAGGGATGGGGGCGGGAGGGGGGGGCTCAGGTGAGAAATGAGAATCAGTTTCCGTTGAATGCCACAGCAAACAAACACTTCTGCTACTCAGGCAAGGTGTTGAAAACACAGTCACTTCAGGGGTTTCTCTGAGGCCAGTCCCTGAGGTGCTCAGTATGGAGAGGAGTTGCGCAAAGGACTAGGCCTATGTCTGCCCCACTGTCTGAGGACAACTAGGAGGATGGGGCTAATCAAGTCATCCACTGTAACATTTACGCTACAGCCGCGCTTTCCCCGCGAGTACCACGTCAGTGGGCACCAGGCTCTGCTTTGCTTCTCTCTTCTGAGATGGTGGCAGGTAGCTGGCCATGCACCAGGCCGAGCATCCTGGGTGGGAAACCCTGGTTGTGTGGTCCCGCACTTTAGGCTGGTCAGGCCTAGGGCTGTGTCCACAGTCACCCTCCCCAACACTGCCCTCTGTCACTGTGAAAACTAAAAGTCACGAGGCCTCATTATCTTCATTCAATTCTCGGCTCCACCCAAAAGCGACAGAGCGCATGGCTTGCAACGAACTTTCCCAGATCAACTGATTTCTCGGCAGCCAGGGAGGGCCCCATGACGAAGCCACTCGAAATCCCAGAAGCAATTTTCTACTTACGACCTCACTTTCTGTTGTTCTCTCTTCCTCCCCCTCCATAGTGCCATCTTGAGTGGAAAGTGATCCCCTCACAGAGGACCTAAGAAACGCCCCCAGCCCTGCCCTGTCTGGGCTGCTGTGTGGTCAGAGGTGACGCAGGCAGCAAAATTAAATATAGCAAACGTCGTCATCTCCGCTCTGAGCAGCATAGTGGACCAGTGCGTGGGGGCTGCGCTGCTCTTCCTGCAGCTCTCGTGCCTTCGTGGCCACAGCCTTCGTGGGGCAGCAGCTCTGGTGTCTCCTGCCACCGGCCACCTAGACCTGTAGATCTCTGATCCCCGGCCGTACTTGGACCCACTCTTAAGGAGTTCCAGGAATATCGGGGAAGGAAAAGCAATTTCTCATCTATTTACTCCTCCATGTTCTCATCCCCGCTGCGCACTCTTGTACAGTGAATGTACATCCATCCCCTAGCTTGGCCAGGGCCAAAACCAGACTTAATATAGAAAAGCAGCGCATTCTTGAGGTCCATAGAAGGGACAGATCAGGACTTGGGCTGGAGACAGGACAGCATCTCAGGACCCTCAGCGCTTCCAGGAAAGGATTCAGTCTGGGAAGACACAGTAGTAGCCCAGCCAGAAGCGCCATCTCCTCTCTTGGGCCTCCAGGTCTTCAGATCCTCTGTGGGAAGAAAAGACACAGGTGGAAGATGTGCCAGGGGACCGCTCATCAGCTCTGAGTCTGAGGCTGCAGTGACATACGGCCCTGAGGACAAATGAGAGTAGCTGCTGACTTCAACTGCTATTATCTATCTATCTATCTATCTATCTATCTATCTATCTATCTATCCATCATCTATCTATCATCTATCTATCATCTATCTATCTATCTATCTATCTATCTATCTATCTATCTATCTATCTATCTATCTATCTCTATCTCACACGAGAGCGTCCCTGGCACCTCAGGGAACAGAGGAGCCCAAGGCCACACACTCTCTTCTCTAGTGCACGTACATTGGCGGGGTCCTCTCTATGTCTGTGATCATGGTTTGAAGACATAGGCAGACATGCAGCCAAAGACTCAGGGCACGAACTCACGGTTAAATCAACTCTGGCTTTAAGTCCCATGGCGCTCCTGATTGCAGAACTTGATGCTTGGGCCAAGACTCAGGTGCCGCTCTGAGGCAGAGCTCCATCTATCTATCTATCTATCTATCTATCTATCTATCTATCTATCTATCTATCTATCTATCTATCATCTATCTATCTATCCATCCACCCACCCATCACCCACCCATCTATCCATGCATCCATCCATCAGCAAGGATTCGCTGCAGCCTTACCAGGTACCTCTGATATGGTTCCTGAGCACAGCAAGTCACACAGTGAGACAGCAGAGCAGAGCAATAGCACAGAGGTGTCAGGCACCTGGGAAGCCACAGAGGAGAGAAGCCGGCCAGTGGTTGGGACAGAGCACAGGAAGTCAAGAGCACCTCACTCATGAGATGGGTGAAAGCAGAGGTCTGGCTGACTGGATAGTCTGTGTGAGAACAGCTCACTGCATTAGGAAGAGCAAAGCATCAGATGCGAATACCGGAATGGCCCAAGTCTTGACCAGACAGACGCACATGAGGCCTAACTCTGGCACTCAGGAGGTGGAGGTGGGAGGAACAGGAGTTTGAGGGCTTCGAGAAAGATCCAGGCCATATCTCAATCAAATTTTGGTAGAGCCATTCTAGCAGCTAGAGCCGCAAAGGGCAGAGCCACGGAGACTGCTTTCCAGGCTCCTGTAGACTCAGGAGGGAGAGGATGGCGGTAGAGGGGTGAGAGACGTCTAACTCTGGAGAGGTGTATGTGTGTGCAATATATGTGCAAATTATATATTTACACTTTATATTAAATAAAGTAAACATGGATGAGATATCTACTGCATGTTAATACATACATGCAGTTCTATGATTTCTACGTTTGTGTGGGGGGCGAATGTCTGTGTGCAGCATGTAGAGGTAGATGAGACTGTCACATGTCCCCCTCTTTTGAAGACAGTGTCTTTCACAGAGCCTGGGGCTAGGCTGGCAGCCAGCAAACCCAGTCATTCTCCTGTCCCCATTCTCCACAGTGAGGGGGTTACAGATGCATGTGAGGCCATGTTGGCTTTTTTTTTTTTTTTAAGATTTATTTTATTTATATATGTACACTGTCACTGTCTTCAGACACACCAGAAGAGGGCATCAGATCTCATTACAGATGGTTGTGAGCCATCATGTGGTTGCTGGGAATTGAACCCAGGTCCTCTGGAAGAGCAACCAGTGCTCTTAACCACTGAGCCATCTCTCCAGCCCCCCATGTTGGCTTTTTTTATGTGGGTGCTGGGCTTCTGAACTCAGGTCCTCATGCTTGGTCAGCAAGCTCTCTTACCCTAAAGACATCTTCCCGGCCCTGTATTTAAATTTATTACCTCACACACACACGCTATTCTACGGATCTTCGCTCATAGCCATGTGTTCTACCTCTGAGCACCATATCAACTTTTTTGGTTTTGTTTTGTTTGTTTCTAAGATTGTTTGTTTGTTTTGAGATAATGTAGTCCTGGCTGTCCTGGAGTTTGCTCTGTAGACCAGGCTGGCCTTGAACTCAGAGATCCTCCTACCTCTGCCACCCAGGTACTGGTATTAAAGGTGTGAGCCACCATGCCCTGCCCCCAAAATCAGCCGAAATCAGTTTTGTTTTTTTTTAAATCTTTACATTTTTAAAATGTATGTGTGTGCAATGCTCCCAGGAGGCCAGCAGAGGGCATCAGATTCCCGGAGCTGGAGTTACAGGTGGTGGAACGTCATCTGATGTGGGTGCTGGGAACCTAACTGGGCCCCCGCAAGCACAGAACACACGCTTAACTGCCGAGAAACCTCCCCACCCTCTACGAGATTTATTATAAAAATGTCAAATATCTACAAAAGTGCCCCTGAGGCATCCATTACTCGGCCTCAGTGGTTAGCGTGTGAGGGCCGATTTTGTCTCATCTCTACGCTCCTTACTGACAATGACCAGACCCAGCATCCAGGTGGGCTTGATGCAGCCGGCGAGGTCTGTGTGCACCATGCGTGGGCTCAGAACCTGAACTCCAGGACACCATCAAGGCTGAATTGTGGACTCCATGGTCCTCCCTGGAGCATAGCACAGCCTGGCCTCCCTAAGGCCACAGCACAGGGACTACATCATTGAGGTCCTCTTACCGCCATTCACACTGCACAGAGAAGCCACTTTGCTGATGTCACCATTTTGTCAATTCATCACCCTTATCTCTTGTCACCTCCCACGGGCCACGGTGATCGTGACCCTCACTTCTGCCTCTTGAGACACTCACTCCCTGGGGTTCTGACCCTGCCTGTGCTGGGCTCCTGGTCAGGCCGCCTATCTCTCTCCCAGTATTACTGGTGGGTAGTGGGTCACTTCCCATCCCCCTTGCCTCTCTCAACCCAGTATAACTCTGTCTGTGGAAATGCCTCCATGTTCAGAGCCACAGTGACCCCTCAGCTCACCAATGCTGACCTCCGACTGTATCTCACACCTTCTATCTCCCAGAATGGCCAGAAGCTCCCTGGGCCAGAAACCTGGGTCACCTGCAGCTGAGTCCTCCCTCAGCCCAGGGTGCATTCGACATGAGCAGTGATCTGCTACTGCCACCACTGTTGCTGGTTTTGATCACAGCTCGGTTTGGGGTTGTTTTATGTTTTTCTTTCAAATGTTGAATGCTTAAATTTTTTTTCTAATGCGCCAGATACCACACCAACACTTGACACTTAATACCACACATGACTCTCTCACATTCCTTTTCTACTGTCAGCCAGTTTTACTGGGATACCCAGACAGAATGCCTTTCCCAAAGCCACTCAGAAAGGTGTCTGGAGCAGGTTTAGAGATGGTTGACTCCAAGTCTCTCTTTGCATGTGTGTGCATATGCATGTGAGTATAATATGTGTGCATATGCATGTGTGTATAGATATGTATGCAAATGTATGTGTGTATAAATGTGTGTGCCTATGCATGTGTGTATAGATGTGTGTGCATATGCATGTGCATATAGATGTGTGTGCATATGCATGTGCATATAAATGTGTATATATGTATGCACATATAGATCTATACATACATGCATATATGTAGATATGTGTATAGCTGTGTATATATGCATGTGTACATAGATGCACATGCATATATGCATGTATGTGTAATGTGTGTGCACATGTGTCTGTATAGATGTGTGTGGAAGTCAAAGGAAGGGAGTCAGCTACTCTACCCCTTCCTCTGTGTGGGCCCTGGGGATTAAACTCAGGTCATCAGATTTTGATCGACTGAGTCACCTCACTGGAACCCTGACTCCAGGTCTTAACTCTGACATTGATACTACTAAGCTGCTCAAAGCCATGGGGCTCCTTCCCACCCTCCCACTCTGACCACTCTCAAGAAAACTGCAGATTCTAACTGCCCCTGTCTGTCTGCTCTCCCTTTCTGACACCCTTCACTTTCTCTAGGGCTTCACAGACACCACGCTGGGCCTTCCACATGCTGCCTCTTGCCTGGTTCTGACACAGCCACACAATGCCAACCCCAGCTCCTAGCCTCTGAGGAGCTGGAAGGGAAGGCAAAGACTTGGGCAAGCAGGCTGTGGGGACAGCCAGCCAGGCTTAAGGGCACAGCGGTTTTGCTTGGTTCTCTCTCTCCCTTTATCCTTCAATGGTGCCTGTGGCTCTGTGGCTTGACTCTTTCTAGTGGCATGTCTGAGCATCCGCTGACGTGACTCTGTGTGGAGATGGTTTCTCCAGAGTGCTAGGCCTGGCAGAAGGAAGGTGACGCTGTCCTCTGCGCCCAGTGGGCTGTGAGGATGCCACGCTGTCTTCTGAAATGACTTGGCAGGTTGAAAGGTCATCGCAGCTTCATCTCACCATCGCATCACCCAAGTTCCAGGCCCTCCTCAGAGTCTGAGGCCCAGTGTGCGTCCACTCCTACAGCCCTCTCAACACTCCTGTATCCACCCCCCATTACTGAATAAAGGGCTATGGCACGTCAGAGTCAGCTTCCTCTGCTCTCTGGATCCATAAATCTAGGGATTGAAGACCAGACACTGAAACTCCTCAAAAACAAGTGTGGGGACCAAAGCTCGAATGTACAGACTTGAGTACTATAGTCATTCACCCAACCCAAATGTGACAAATAATAAATTATTCTGGCACAGCACCCACTGTGTGCAGGGTGCTTACCTAAGTACCCGAACTCAGTACTTAGAACAACCTCACAAGACAAGTACAACTGTCATTCCTTAGTTTGGGGACTGTGACTGAGGGTATGCCCAAAGTCATATGAGAGGACACAGAACAGCAAGGTCTGACAAGCAGCGAGGGCTTTCTTTCTTTGTCATATGGCAACCGTGTACCCCGTGGTATACAACCGTATACCATGGAGACACGGGCCATGCGCTCTCCATGGATCTCAGACTTGCCTCTTTCTCTGACCTCATTCAACCATTGAAATAAGCAAGGCAAACCAAACTTTTCTTCTGAGCAGACTTCCCACGCCCTATCCCTTTCTGACACAATATCTTCCCACAAAGCCCGGGGCAGTTAAGGCACTAAGAGGAAAACCTGAATGGTTTATTCTTTGCCCCCGGGACACTGTGGGATTCAGCCCTCCCCTACCTGTCTTTCTGATCTTAGCAGGATTGCTCCAGCTCTGGATGACAAACTCCTTCTGGGTCTCAGTCTCCCAGTGCCCCACCCTGGCTCATACACAAGCTCAACCCCAGCCAAGCTCGACTGAGGCAGAAGAGCCGCTTATCCGAGAGGCAACCTTCCAAATGCTCTTCTGGAGAAGCCCACCCTTCGAGATGACTCCTTAGTTAAGAGCACTGGCTGCTCTACCAGAGGACATTGATTCAGTTCCCAGCACCCACCAGGAAGTTGGCAACCATCTGTAACTTCAGTCTCAGGGCTTTCGACATCCTCAGAGGCACCACATGTACGTTTGCTACACACATGAAAGCAAAATACTCAGACGCGTAAAACATAATAGTTCTAAAAAGCCAAATCAAAACCAAAGACATGGGCTGGAGAGATGGCTCAGTGGTTAGGAGCACTGACTGCTCTTCCAGAGGTCCCGAGTTCAATTCCCAGCAACCACATGTTGGCTCACAACGTTCTATAAATGAGATCTGGTGCCCTCTTCTGGCATGCAGGCATACATGCAGTCAGAATGCTATATTTGTAGTAAATAAATCTTAAAAAAACAAAACAAACAAACAAAAACATCTGCATAGTGAAGGGTCAACCTCAGAGCCAACGAGATGCCCACTAGTAGAACCACACAAAAGTGGAAGGAGAGGGTTAGGGATTTAGCTCAGTGGTAGAGCGCTTGCCTAGCAAGCTCAAGGCCCTGGGTTCGGTCCCCAGCTCCAGAAAAAAAAAAAAAAAAGTGGAAGGAGAAAACCGACCCCAAAGTCATAAGTAAATAACTTACTTATCTATTAATTTTAGGTTTTCAAGACAGAGTTTCTGTTTTAGGTTTTCAAGACAGAGTTTCTCTGTATAGCCCTTGCTGTCCTGGAACTCACTCTATAGACCAGGCTGGCCTGGAACTCAAGCAATCCCCCTGCCTCTGCTTCCCAGTGTTGGAATCAAAGGTATGGGTCACCAATGCCCAGCTTAATTTTTTTGTTTTTTAAATGAATCCCCTTCACCCAAAGAGAGCTCTGGCCTTTCCTGGCTCTTGGCCCAGGGGAACAGACTTGGAAATTGCCTGTTGCTTGTCACCAGTGCCTGGTAGGTAACAGTTTCCCAAGTGTTGACTGTGCTGTAGGCCTACAGAACACAACTGTATCCAACTTTACAACAGTCATAGTTAATATATATATATATATATATATATATATATATATATATATATAACACCTCGGACACCTGTGACCTCTTCCTTCATTGTACAGTTAATATATATATATATATATATATATATATATATATATGTTTGTAAGTAGGGTGTGGTGGCTTATACCTGGGATTTCAACACGTGGGAGGTGGTAGAGGCAGGAGAATGACCATGAGTCTGAGGCCAGCCTTACCTACATGAGTTCCAAGGTAGCCTGGACTTCAGAGTGAGACCCTTCCAACTTTTTTTATTTTAAAAATTAGAAAGCAAGAAAAAAAAAAGAAAAAGAAAGAGGGGCCTGGAGAGATGGCTCAGTGGTTAAGAGCACTGTCTGGTCTTCCAGAGGTCCTGAGTTCAAATCCCAGCAACCACATGGTGGCTCACAACCATCTGTAATGGGATCTGATACCCTCATCTGGTGTGTCCGAAGACAGCTACAGTGTACTTATATATAGTAAATAAATAAGAAAAGTAAAAAAAAAAAGAAAAAGAAAAAAAAGAAAGGAGGAAGGAAAGGAGGAAGGAAGGAAGGTTGGTTTATGTACTATAAACATCTTCAGTGTTTATTAATTCAATGACAAGAATGGAAAAAGTAACAACACAGGAGGACAAGCTGAGCAACAGGTGTTTCTAGATGACCTTCTAGAAACTAGAAGTCAGAACTAGAGGCAGGAACCTGGGGGGAACCCTTTCAACTGAGGAAAATGAAGGGGTCACTGTAAAAAAGACCTTCACTTCCAGAAAGATGGCAGAACAGGGCATTCACTGCTGGTGGGAGGCAGTGAGTGTCTCACCAGGGCCCTCCTGCATTAGATTAAGACAATGGGCGCAAGGCCCTGGGTTCGGTCCCCAGCTCCGAAAAAAAAAAAAAAAAAAAAGACAGTGGATTGGGGGCAGGGTGCAGGCTGAGGACCGCTGGGGAATTAATTGGTGAGAGACAGCTCTGTTTCTTGACCAGTGGAGGGCGTGTTTAAACTCATTTAAATAGCAGCCAGCCATTCTTGGGCCGGTGAGATGGCTCAAGGGGAATAGGTGCTTGCTGCCAAGCCTGAGAACCTGAGTTCAATCCCCAGGATCCACACGGTGCAAGGAGAGACCTGACTCCTGGGGGTTGTCCTCTAACCTCCCCCCTGATGCTGTAGTGTGCAGAGATACACACATCCTCCCATGAAATAAAGTAATCTTTTAAAACTTTTTCTTTTTTAAATCAGCCATTTCTCAGGCTTCCGCCTTGGAAGGAACAATCGTCAACCTTGCCCAGGACCTCCTCATAGGTAAAGGCCTCATTTCATGGTCCTGCCTGCCCAACCCAATGTCATCTCTCTGTCTCCAAAGACCTCAAACTGGTCAGAACAGCCGGGCTGGGCTGGGAAAAGGTCTGTCTCCTTCATCCTTCTATGAGGAAGGAGCCAAGATTCAGCCTTCCCAAGATATCAGAGTTTCCAAGGTGCCCCCCAGAGCAGGAAGCAGCTAGGCCTTGATGCTGTGCAAGGCAGACTTTCTTGATATTACTCTGTCTTTCCCCAGGACGACACCAGCAACCTCGGACACCTGTGACCTCTTCCTTCCCTGCAGAAGCAGAGCCAGCGGCAACCCTACGCTGATAAGATTAATCTGCAGGGCTGATTATGGTGTAATTTCCTATGCTGAAACTTTGTAGACTTTTTTTTTTTTTTAAGGGTTTCATTTTCCAATTGGTCTGATTTCACAGGAAAATTTACCTGTTTCTCTTTTTTCTCCTGGAAGAGAGATGCTGATTGGCCCGAAATAACTGACAATCTGGTGTAATAAAAATTTCCAACGTAAACTCATTTTCCCTTGGTTTCAGCAACTTTAACTCTATATATAGAGATGTCTTTGTCACCATTGCATTGTTAGCATCTCTTGGTAAACTTAGTTGTCTCACGTCACTGACTGTAGAGAGCTATTGATGGGTCTCAGCCCCCACCTTGCTGTCACCCTGTTCTGCTTTCTCATATGTACCGGGAACGGTATCCACGGATGTAACGACAGCCCTCTGAGAGAGATCATCAACACTTTGAACCAGGTCACAGAAAAAGGGGTGAGTACCCTATCTAGCACCATCTCTCCAGACACCCAGGTGATGCTGCGGGCAGGTCTTGGCTCCGAGGGCTGAGCTGCTAGAGACGTGGATGGCAGGTGGTTGGGGCAGGACTGGGGACGAAGCTCGGCTTCAAGAGACCCTGCTGCTTCCACCTCGGAGGCACAGGGAGTCTTCTCGGGGCTGGGGGATGACGGGTGGAGCAATGCTTTCTCTGTCCTGTGTGGATTAACTTTTATCTTCCGCTCTCATTTGTATCAAGACTCCATGCACCGAGATGTTTGTACCAGACGTCCTTACGGCAACAAGGGTAAGTGGACCGGTAGGGTCGGCTTTGACATATTTGGGAGGTGGGAGAGGACGGTCAAACACAAGTGTCTGAATGAGAAATGTCTGTGATAGAAAACCAAGAGGCCCAAAGGGGGTGTTTTTATACTTCGTGGAGGCTGAGTTACTCTCCGGTGTGTTTTACAGTTTCGGATTTCACTAGACTTAGAAGACATGTCACAAAGAAAGCCAGGATTTATTCGTTGTAACAAAGATAGGGGACAGATATCTAGAGTCCTACCCAGCCTTGACACGGTATCTGGATCAAGTCACACAATTTGTGTTGTTGAGTGAGAAGATTCTCTCTCTCTCTCTCTCTCTCTCTCTCTCTCTCTCTCTCTGGCCATGCATTTCTGAAAAAAACCAAATACTCTCTCAGAAACAGATATGAAGATTACAGGCTGAGAGGCTTTTGCTTTGTCTAAGAGACTTCCTATGGTCCCTACAGGTCTCCTCTTTCTGGTCACCTAACAGCCAGCTGGGATGGTGGTCTGCTGCACGGCTCCTCAGATCGCTGTGTCCCACCCCGGTCCCCAGTCCCTTCAGCCTAGGTTGCAACTGTCCTCTGGTGGGAGTCTTGGGCATCTCTCTTCCCTTTCTGCCTCCTGCACGGCCTCGCCCCCGCCCCTCCATCTGTAGTGGGCGGGAACAGATGTGACAGCTGATAGTGCATTTTCTCTGACAAACACATGACTGGCTATGCTGTATCAATAGCTTTGTGCACTTCAGTTCCTGTTTTCATGGAAACACACAACTGAGAATGAAAGGCCCCAAAGCCTTGACTTACCAGTGGTCTCCAGACGCCTGCCTTCCATGTTCGCTGGGCTGAGGTCAGGAACAAAGCCCTGGGCGTGGCTGGGGTCCCAACCCAGCACCTGGGCCGTGGATGGTGTTTGTCCTGCTTCACCAGAGATCTGTCCTTCCGGCTTTATCTGGATGATCTTATTTTATTCAAGATTACTCCAGGAGTCTGATGCAGGATGAGTTTCTGAAGGACAGATGTGTACATATATATATATATATATATATATATATATATATATATATATATATATATATACATTCATGTGCATATATGTCTACATGTGTTTATCTTTTTCCCTCTCTATCAAGATATATATATGTGTGTGTGTATATATATGTGTATATATATGTATATATATATCATTTTAAGTATTTACCGATTCTGAGTCCTTCCAATGTCCTTCTGGTACCTACCAGAAGCTGAGTCTACTGTCCTGCCCTAGCAAAAGCCAGAGCAGGGACCAGCTCTTGGGGATAAGGCCTAGAGGAATTGTAGGGCCTGGGTGAGAACCTTTGGTTTTGGCTGCGATTCTGCCGTTCACAAGCCAAATGGCCTTCCGTAGGTCTTCACAAACCTCGGAGGCTCGGTGTTCACAATCGGAGATACAAAGGTTGATTCTGAAGGTCATATGAGGGCTGGTTGGAGGGCAGTTGTAAGAAGTGTGGCTCTAGGACTCGGCTTTCCTCTTACTCTGCCCCGACACTTACATGTGTTTACATGGGCCTTCCCTGGTTTCCTTCACACTCGTCTGTTTCATGAATCTTCCCCCCAGTTGCTTCTTGGGTTTTGCGCTCCTCCCATTCTATTTGCTTACCTTCACAGTATGGCTTATTATTCTTCACACCCCTTATTTATTTATTTATTTATTTATTTATTTATTTATTTATTTATTTATTTATTTCTGGAGCTGGGGACCGAACCCAGAGCCTTGCGTTTATTAGGCAAGCGCTCTACCACTGAGCTAAATCCCCAATCTCCCTCAAAAGTGACATGAGGAGGACTGCTTCTTTTGGGTTCCCAAAAAAACTACCTTCCCAAAATCTAGTACCTTTAATTCTTTTTTGGAATCAAAAATCCCAGCATCTCCAAGCTGGGTGAGCCTGTTGGTGTTAGAGTGTGTAAATCCTGGGCTTCACACGCAATGCCGCCGCCACCGCCGTGGGCAATGTTGATGGTCATCTGAGGCAAAGCAAGTGGCAAGCGTCAAGCTGGCTGCTTTAGGAAGAGCTTCTGGGTGTTCCATCAGCTGGGTTATTTCCAATTTTAAAAGGAGTTTAAAGACTGAAGCCCTTGAGATGCAGTGTGTGTGTGTGTGTGTGTGTGTGTGTGTGTGTGTGTGTGTGTGTGTTTATGCATCTGTGCTTGTTCACATGCATGCACATCATGAATACATGAGTGCACATGTATGTTCATGCACATAGTAGCACCCTCTACAGGCTGCCTTTTTTTTTTTTTTTTAAGATAGTCCCTAATTGGCCTGGAGCTTGCCAAGTAGGCTAGGCTGGCTGTCCAGTGAGCCTCCTGTCTCTCTGCCTTTCCAGTACTGGGGTTTCTAAGGTGCACAATCACGTCCAGCTGTTTAAAAACAAAAATCCAAGCAGGTTCTAAGAATTGAACTCAGGGGGTTGGGGATTTAGCTCAGCGGTAGAGCTCTTGCCTAGTGAGTGCAAGGCCCTGGGTTCGGTTCCCAGCTCTGACAAAAAAAAAAAAAAAAAAAAGAAGAATTGAACTCAGGCCTCCATGGTTGCAAGGCAAGCACTCTGGCCACTAAGCCATCTCCTCTGGCCCCACTTGGTTTTTTTTAACAGAGTGGTTCATCTGGAGCACTGGCTGATTGGTTTTGAGTCCAGTTAGAGATAAAGAAACGTAGCAGGGACAGGACTAAATTTTCACGGGCCAACGAGGCTGGTGGAGACCCCATGGTGCAGAGGTTGCTCTGTTCTGTTTGTTTGTTTGTTTGCTATATGGAACCCAGGCTCTCACACATGCTAGGCAAGTGTTCTACCACTGAGCTCATCCCCCGTTTTGATAGTAGCGTAAGAGTTATCTCTCGCTGGTGGGATAAGGGAATTCATTTTGTTAAATAAACCTCAATAGTCAGAAAAAGAAAGGCAATTGTGAAAAGTGAAACAGTTTAGAAACTGGTCGGGCCTGAAAGGCTCCCCCTGCTTTCACTACCACACATCCTGGCTCAGTGGGCCCAGGGCGAGCCATGAGAGCTGCTTAGAAGCATAGGCAAGAGGCAGCCTCTCTCAGTGGGATACAGAGACTCACGCTCACACTCAGACACTCTCCATGATCTGTCACGGGTTCCCTACTGGTGCCTTCTGTCTTCTGAGATCTGAGTCCACAGGAAGAACCAGGAGCTCCTATCTCTACCAATGATGGGCAAAGGCTGACCAGGGCTCAGGTCAATGGCAGCCTCTCCCAGGAGCCTTTTCTGACCTCCTAGACCAGGCTCCTGGACGCTTTGCTCACACTGAGCTCCTATCTCTGGCTTTCTTGGGGGCACACCTTAATCCTTCCTCCACTGGGCTCTGAGCGTCTTCAGCTGCTGCTCTCTCCCTTGGGTAGATCCGCATGGAGCAGGTAGTCAGCCGACAGCAAACATGGAGAGGTTCCAGGGCCGTGCAGGAACAAGACCCATTTCTGGCTAAGAGCTCACATGGGCACCTTGAGCTGAAAGAAAAGTCCACCGGGTAGAAAGATGAAGACTGGGGATACAGACAGGTGCTTTTTTCATTGACCTAGGGGGGAAGTGGTCCCCACTCCGCCTTTGACCTAGGGGTGTGATCTTACTGACCTCAAGGTTTTCCTGAGAGGATTTTCAGAAATACTTTCAGATTCAAAGTCGAGGAGATCCACATTCGGGGCAGGAAAACCTCTCAGGCAAGTTCAAAACCAGGTAACCAACAGCCTTCTCTATCATTTCTCTTTGCAGAACACCACGGAGAACGAGCTCATCTGCAGGGCTTCCAGGGTGCTTCGCAAATTTTACTTCCCACGTGATGTACCTCCGTGCTTGAAGAACAAGTCTGGGGTTCTCGGTGAACTGAGGAAACTCTGTAGAGGTGTCAGCGGTCTGAACTCACTGGTAAGTGGAGCGGAGCAACAGGGGACTTGGCACGGCATTAGAGACCAGTAGACAGAGCTCCTGCTCCTCGACGGAATGTTCTAGGGCAGTAGTTAGAAGAGACGAACAGCAATACAATGCCCAGTCATGCTCACGCTGTGAAGAAAGGCATAAGAACAGGAGGGTGGATGGCTGCGCAGATATCTGGATTAAGTGAGGAAGCGGGCCAGATGGCTGACTGCCATCCAAAAGCCTGGAGGAGGGGCATGCCCTCCTGTGTGGCTGGACCAGAGTCAAGAAAGTAGGTTTAGCCGCTGGGTTCACGAGAGCCGTGGATGCTGCCCCACGGAAACACCCAGTTACCTACAGGGTAGAGCCCATGGTGTACACCACGTGCTCTTTGTTTGCACTGACCCCTGGGTGGAGGGGTGCGCGCAGAGAACAAGATGGTCTGACAGAGGGCCATCCTAATATGGCCAGGAGAGAAAAGCAGTGGCTCACCCAGACTTGGGACAAGGGAAGTGGCTAGGTCTTCATTGATGGACAGTGTCAGCGCTCCGTACCACCCCACCGTTGTCCCCAAGGGAAGGGACTAAAGTTTTTGTAAGTGAGGTGACTGGTCTAACCTATGCAGTGAGTAACTGGAGGAGCTGAGACCCAAACTGCAGCATCAGCACAGAGGGTGCGTCCTAGGTCTCTTGTTGCGTCCAATGTCCCCATGCTGAAATGCATCTGCTTCGTGGACAGAAGAGCAGTAAGGCTCTCACCTTGCTCCACAGGCTGGGTGACAAGAGAGCCAGGTCTGAGCCTGTACATTCTGTTACTCCCTCTAGCTGTTTCTGTCCATGACACCCCCCTCTGGAGGCTGGGCCACCCCGATGGCAGACCAGTAGTGACCCTAGCACGTGCTCAGAAAGCAGGTCAAAATTGTCTGGCCTCATGACAGCCAAACTCAAGGCCTACACAGTCTGGAAGCCCTGGTTTGAACACGTTTTGGAGGCTTGACCAAGGTCTGATAGCGAGACCCAAAGACATATTCACACAACGAAACGTTTCTTTTATAGAGAAGCTGCACCGTGAATGAGTCCACGCTCACAACACTGAAAGACTTCCTGGAAAGCCTAAAAAGCATCCTACGAGGGAAATACTTGCAGTCCTGCACTTCCATGTCCTAACTTATGAGTTTTTAATGGTTTTATTTTTTTAATATTTATATATATATTTATAACTCTTAAAATAAAATATTTGTATAATATTTGTATAATGCAACTAATGACGCTTCATTTGGCAATAAGGTCGTAGTTTATACTGTTAGAGAAAGCATTTAATTTACTGTGGCTTCAGTGCTGCGGGTATAGGAGACAGCTAGCTTCCTTTCCAGGAGTTCCCACTCTCCTCAAGAACACAATGTGCAAGATCATTAAGGGACAGATGTGGGCTGGAGAGCTGGCTCAGCAGTTAAGAGAACTTGTTGCCCTTCCAGAGGCCCCAGGTTCAATTCCCAGCACCCACATGGCAGCTTAAAACAATAACTCAAGTTCCAGAGGAGCCGATGCTCTCCTCTGGCCTCCTGTGGGGGGTACACAGACCACATGCGTGCCATGTAGGCAAGACACCCACACACATACAAACAAAATAAAGTAAGGTAGAAAGTCCAGGGAGGAGAATCCAGAGGTAGAAGAGAACTGATTCCCTGGAATTGTCCTCTGACACCCCCTCCAAACTCTCCTCTCTCTCCTCTCTCTCCTCTCTCTCTCTCTCTCTCTCTCTCTCTCTCTCTCTCTCTCTCACATACACACACGCATACACAAATAAGGGGTATATATATAGACACATATACATGTATACACACACACACACACACACACAAGTAAATAAAACAGAGAAGAAGAGAGGCATGGCACCACACCACACCACACCACACCTTCCATGGGGAGGGGTTACTGAGACAACAGAGCCTGTGGCTGGTGAAACAAAAACCAGACATTTAAAAAAAAAAAGATTCAGGGTTGAGGATTTAGCTCAGTGGTAGCGCTTGCCTAGCAAGTGCAAGGTCCTGCCTGGGTTTGGTCCCCAGCTCCAAAAAAAAGAAAAAAGAAAAAAAAGAAAAAAAAAGAAAAAAAGAAAAAAGAAAAAAAAAAGATTCTTTCAAAGGACAAGGAATTTAGCACTTACCTACAATGCAGTTTGAAGCATAACAACATGGATCCCCAGAATCGACGTAAAAGTAGAGGGAGAAAACCAGCTCTACAAAGATGTGCTGACCGCCACATATGCATCATATGCACACACAATCATCATACATATATTAAAGAAGATCAAGAGATTTAAGTGTTTAAAACTGTTAACATAATAGAACGACAAAGCTTGACTACAAAAAATTTCATAGGGGAGCCAGACGTGTGGGTGTGGCCTTAGACCCGTGGGAGACTCTGGTGGATTGAAGGAAAATGGCCCCCATAGGCTCATGTGTTTGAATACTTGGGACCTAGTTGGTGGAACTGTTTGGGAAGGATTAGAAGGTGTGGCCTCATTGGAGGAGGTGTGTCGCTGGGGCAGGCTCTGAGGTTTTAGAAAGTCCAGGCCATAACCAGTGTGCTCTCTCTGCCTCCAGCCTTCAGATCAAGACATGAGCTCTCAGCTGACCTCTCTGTTCTGCCATAATGGACTCTAACCCCCAGAAACCTTAAGCCCCAAATTAAACACTTTCTTTAATAAGCTGCTTTGGTCATGATGCCTTATCACATTAAGAGCAGTAACTGAGACAGCAACTGACAGGGAGATTGTTTAAGGAACAGGAGTGATTGGTTAGGTGTACACCTTTAATCCCAACACTCGGAAAGCACAGGCAGATATCTCTGTGAGTCTGAGGCCAGCCTGGAGTACATATTAAGCTCCAGGCCAGCCTGAGCTACATAGTGAGACCCTGTTTCAAAGAGAAGAGAATGAGTTGTTGGGCAGGAGTGATGGCTCAGTGGTTAAGGTCACCTGCTGCTCCTGCCAAGGGTCCAGGTTGTTGCCGAGCAACCACATATGTCTCATGATTATCTGTAACTCCAGGGGATTTGACACCTCTGGCTTCTGCAGGCCCTGAACTCATATGCACATATCCACATGCAGACACATACATCTACACATAATTTACAAGAAAAAAAAATAGCCAGGTGGTAGTGGCACATGCCTTTAATCCTAGCATTCAGGAAGCAGAGGCAGGTGGATATCTGAGTTCGAGGCTAGCCTGGTCTACAGAACAAGTGCCAGGACAGCCAAGGCTACACAGAGAAGCCCTGTCTTGAAAAACGAAAATAAATAAATATTCAAAAAGGGGGGGGGGGTTGGGGATTTGGCTCAGTAGTAGAGCACTTGCCTAGCAAGCGCAAGGCCTTGGGCTCGGTCCCCAGCTCCAAAAAAAAAAGAATGTGAGTTATGACCAACCTGAATAAATGGAAATTTTGCCTCAACTTTGTGTTCCCGACCTCCACGACAACAACAAAAAAATCTTCATTTTTCAATAAGGAAATCAGTGTGTGTGTGTGTGTGTGTGTGTGTGTGTGTGTGTGTGTGTGTGTATGATAATTAAGAAAATAGCTAATCGTAGTCATGAATTGAGACAGCTCAGCTCAGTGGTTATGAGCATTGACTGCCCTTCCAGAGGACCTGGGTTCAAGTCCCAGCACTACATGGTCACTCACCACCATCTGTAACTCCAATTCTTGGTCATCTGACACCCCTTTCTGACCTCTGTGGGTACTGCGTGCAGGATACACACACAAAACAACGCGACTAAATCTCAGTCTTAATTAATGCTGTTATTAAAAGGGAAGGAAGCGAGAAGAGAAAAACCCACCATGCTCCACGCCCTCAGACTTGCCCGTCAGAAGATGCCCTGTGCGGTATCCTCTACTCCAGGGATCTAGTAATAGTGACTTGGCACTCTTCTGACCCTCAATCACATGTGTGACAAAAATTAACACCAACACTGACATCACACCAAAAATACATACCAACTTTTTTAACCCCTTCACAATAAGAGGGAAAAAAATCAAAAGCTTAAAATCTCACCCTGACCACAGTCAGTTTCACCCTGCCCACATGAAATACCAGCTTGCCAAGGGTAATAGAGGCTTCTAAGGCCAATCAGGGAAGCTATGCAGCGAAAAATTTAATTTCCTCTCTCCTTTGATTGAAACTCATTTGCATGTCCTGGCTAATGTGAGCTGAGTCTGCCACAGGATATGAGTTGTGGGTTTGCACTTGGTATGTGGGGCCAAGATGATAAAGGGACAGCTGTCAAAAAGAAAGACCTAAAATAAATCAAAGGACCCAGGCAGGCTCTAGGTCAGTCAGTCACACCCTAAGCTTGGACGGTCAGGACACACTAACATTTTTGTTTGCATCCAGACAGGGAGCCCCAGACTCTGGATTTAAACATCCAATCGTCAGCCTCTGATTTGGCCAAGGGCTGAAGAGAACACAGGTTAAGGACAACCATAAAACATGTGTGGAGAACCTTGAGGATTAAGTGAAAGTTGTGATTGGAGCAGTTACTGAGGCCACAGCCAATGCATGCTAGTCACTGAAGATGAAGAAGGATGAACTCTTGGCCTCTCTCCCATGATGCACATCACCTCTGCCTTTGCCCTCAGACTGTGGATGGGTTATCTCTTAACGGCATCTGGCAATGGGTAATAATTCTCTCATGGATAAATGCCTAACAAAACCATATATATACATGCATGCAACATTCTTGGGAGGGGGAGGGCATTAAGAAATGGTGGCCTTGGAGCTATGGCTCAGAGGTTAAGAGCACTGACTGCTCTTCCAGAGGTTCTGAGTTCAATTCCCAGCAACCACATGGTGGCTCACAACCATCTGTAACGGGATCTGATGCCCTCTTCTGGTGTGTCTGAAGACAGCTGTGGTGTACTCATATAAATAAATAAATCTTAAAAAAAAGAAATGTTGGCCTCTGATAAAAATGCCACAGGGATATTCCAGCAAGATTAAGAAACTTCCTCCAAGGTTGAAGACCTTAGTTTGGTACCCAGGACCTACAAGGCGAAAGGAGAGAACTGACTCCCACAAACTGTCCTCTAGTCACCACATGTGCGATATTGAGCGCACACATATTCCTGAGTGTGTTTGCTTCTTGTTATGGTCTCTTTGTACTATTGCCTATGACCCCAGTTTTTCTTCACTCCCCTGTACCTGTGCTCTCAGTTGGCATCCCATAATATCAAGATCCTTTCAAGACTGGGCAGCTCAAGGCAAACTGGAGAACACAGCTTCCTCATGGAAGAGGCCCAGTATGGCCCCTCAGCACACAGGCCAGTGTCTCAACTCTGTCGACCTCCACCCAGGGCAAGGCATGAGCTTTCTCTAGTCTTGTCAATTTGCAGGGTTAACTTATTCAAGGCAAGGGAAGGTTCCACTCAGGTACTAGAGCCCCTTAAGTAGCTGTCGTCGCTGATACCTCCTAAACTGGCCTCTCTTGAATTTACCTAGGTCAGGGTTGGCACACACCTTTAATCGCAGCACTCAGGAGGCAGAGGCAGGTGGATCTCTGTAAGTTCAAGACCAGTCTGGTCTACAGAGCTAGTTCCAGGCCAGCCAGGGCTATACGGAGAAACCCGGTCTTGAAAAACCAAAAGCGAGTTTAAAGTAGATTTCCCCCTTCTGCTTTAACCCATGACTGTGCACAGCAGGGACGCACTTAACTATGAGGTTTACCCCTAGCCCTCTTGCTCTCCCACAGAGACTATGATGTTCCCACCTTTGTGCGTGTGCACAAGCATGTATGTATGTGTGCCTTTACACTACCATGTGAAGCCCAGATAATTTCCTGGGTCTTTCTTAATCACTGTTTTGCTTTCTTTTTTTATAAATGTGTTCGCACACTGTGCACGTGTGCACATAATATGTGTATCTGTGTGGCATGGTGCACACATGGGTATCAGAGGTGGAGCTCAGGTCATGATTATGCAGCACATGCCTTTTACCAACTGAGCCATCTCCCTAGCACAAGATCGCTTCCCATCTAATTACCTCTTCCTGCCACTTAGTGGCAACCTGCAGAAGGAAATCCTGTCCCTCCTTGGAGAGAATCTCTTGTGTACTGTGTGTAAGTGCCACCCATCAATAAACGCTGATGGCCTATTAGCTGAGGCAGGAAATAGGGGGTGGAAGTTCCGGTGGGGAGGGAGGAACTCTGGGATAGAGTCAGGCTTGGGAAGGGACTCTTCCAGAACTCTGAGACAAGGTGCACGAAACTGAGGCGAGGTAACTTGCCATGTATGTGGCACTCATAGAATAAATGGTTAATTAGGCTACTGGGTAGTCAAGGGATGAACCAAAGCTGTGGTCTAGGTATTTACTCATAAATAGTAAGTCTCAGAGTCATTATTTTGGGAACTAGGGTGTTGGTGGAAAAGCCTGAAATTAAACCTTCTTGTTCTCCATTAGCCAGTGTCAGAGCAAACAAAGTATGCTTTCGTGCTGTGGGCCCAGTGCATGCCGAGCGCCCATTTGGCATGTGTGTGGAAGACACGTTTGCTCCCTTGGACTAAGAGTGGAAGCTGGCCCTTCTGCCTATTGTCTCTCCAGCCCACAGCTGGCATTTCTGTTCTAAAGGACGCACTACATGCCTCAGGGGGGAAGGTGGTCAGTAGACTCCTGCTGCAACACAGGAGAGACACGTTTAATTTTTATGATTTTTGTGTGTGCATGCGTGCAGCATGTGTGCAAATGTGTGCACTTGCCTGTGTGGGCCCAAGTACACAGTCCAGAGGACAACACTGGGTGTCCTGCTCTACCATTCTGCCATGTGTCTTTTTTTTTTTTTTTTGGTTCTTTTTTTTTCGGAGCTGGGGACCGAACCCAGGGCCTTGCGCTTCCTAGGTAAGCGCTCTACCACTGAGCTAAATCCCCAGCCCCTTGAGCTAAATCCCCAGCCCCTGCCATGTGTCTTTAAGACAGGACCTTTCACTGAAACGTGACTGTGTCTGCCCCCAGCAGTGCTGGGGTTTCGGGCACCGATGGCCATGTTCCACCTTTAAATGGGTCCTGGAGATGTGAAGTTGGGTCCTGATGCTTCCTCAGTAAGTGTCCTTGCCCCACTGATACATCTCCCCAACCCCAAGATACACTTAGGAGGGCACCAGGGCACTTAAACATTGCCGATGGCAAAGCAAGCTGGGGCAGCCACCGTAGGACTGTATGGCGGTCCTTACTTAACCATAGGTGAATCGTATGATTCAGCTGTCAGCCTGATGGATTGACTGCTCTACGGAGATGCCTGTGCAGCTGCAGTCACTGGAGCACTGCCGTCATGAAGACCTGGAGCCGAGGTGTCAACAGATGACTAGATAAAGAGTACGGAATCAGGCTTAGGCGTGAAGACTGAAGTCACGTTTACAGAAAGAATGGAGCTGGAGACTGTGTAAAGCCAAATTGAGAAAGACAACTTCTTCCATTTTATGCAGAACCTGGACTTAAATCTGTATGTTTAGAGCATGTGTACGTGGGTAAAGGGAAAGGGAGTTAAGAGAAGCAGGAGAGGAGCTGGAGAGATGGCTCAGTGGTTAAGAGCAGTGGGTGTTCTTCCCAAGGACCCAGGTTCAAATCCCAGCACCTGCATGGCAGTTCACAACTGTCTATAAATCTAGTTCCAGGGGATCTGACACCCTCACACAGGCAAAACACTAATGCATATAAAAATAAATTTGGGGCCGGGGGGAGACCATCAGGGATAGGATGGTCAGAACAGCATGTGACCTGTGAGAATCAGAAGATGAGACTATTTGGAGGAAAGAAGGGGAAGGAGAGTGGATGAGGGGGGCTAATTAAACACATTATTAATAGTATATGTTACCATTCCTCCTAGACTCCGCCCCCACAGTTACCTGGCAACGGCCTCTCTTCTCTCTCTGACCCCTTTTCCCCTCGCCCTTCCCCTTTCCCCTTTCTTTTCTATACTCTGTCCTTGTATGGCTGGTACCTCAGGGGGAAGGGATGCCTCAGCATGGGCCCACAGAGGGCACCCCTCCCATCTCACCATACCTCGCTCTATCAAACATATCCTTGGCTCTTTCTTTTTATAAAACACCAGTATGTGTGTATGAGGATGCCACAGTGAGCCGTCCTGTATGCCAACCTAAAAGATTATCAGCAAAAGGGAGGCAGTCCCGCCAGTGAAGGGCGAAACTTGCTGGAGATTAGAAGTTGCGGCTAGCATAGGATTTCTGCAGCATCTCTTGTACCAACTCTTAGGTTGAGTTAGGCAATATCCTCTTTGTTAAGATTGATATCGGACTCTGAGAAAATTTTATTCGGCTGTAAAGTCCCAGTTGAGTTCTTAGCTACAACCGGAGAGATGTAGCCTTTGACTAAACTCAAATTTCCCCAGCCCTCCTAAGGGGCTGGGGGAGGGGAGCAGGTGTGGGAGAGCTTCTGATCTGCCCTACTCGAGAGCCATAACCGTGATGGGGTAAGACAACGTGATGTTCTGATAACACTGATAAAAGTAACTTGAAGGTTGGGTCGCAGGAAGCCCAAGATAAATGCTGAGAGGAAACAGGTTGTTTTTGAAGTAGCCCTCTTCACAATCATTTTCCCACACGAGGGCTCAGCTTCCGAAGGAAGCCGGAATACCTCATTTGCTTTGCAAATGAAAAGAGTTAAAGAAGGAACAAGTCTGCTAATCCACTCACACGTTTGTCTGGAGGCTCTTCCCCTCTGCCTGAAGCTCCCGATGTCCTCCCTGGACTTGGCCTGACTGATCACCATTCATTCAGATACTGCCTAGTTTTACAAATGAATTTGAGTGATTCACTGGAAAAGATGAGGACAGGAAACAGTAGGGTGACTTGCCTTGGTGGCCCCAGCCTGTGATCTCAGCACTCAGGAGGGGGTGGAGAGGGAGGGAGAAGCAAGATGATCAGAAACTGAAGGCCATCCTTGGCTACATACAGAGTTGAAGGCCAACCTGGGCTAAATGAATCAGACTCAAAAAAGGACATTCGGGCTGGGATGAAACTGGATTGGGGTAGAGATTGTTCAGAGGTTAAGAGCACATAGTGCTTTTCCGGAAGATTGGAATTCAGCTCCCAGCCCCCATGCTGTGTGGCTCACAACTGTCTGTAATCCCAGTCTGAGGGGATCTGACACCCCCTTCTGGTTTCCATGGGTAATTACACTCACATGTACATAACCTCCCCACCTCACCCCGACTCAACACAAAAATAAAATCTTAACAGTGGGGAAGGGGCATGGCTGGAGAGAACACTCAGCAGGTAAAGTGTGACCCCAGCACTCAGGAAAAGGCTGAATGAAGTGTTGGCAGAGAAAGCAGCAGCCCTGGAACTAACTGGTCCCCTAGCCTAGCATACCCAGCGAGCCCTAGAGCAGTAAGAGACCTGCACCCACATGTGGGCATGTATGTGTGCACCCCAAAACTATTGTTATTAGTCTTAAAGAAGAGAGGGAGTAGGAGGTGGTGACTCAGAGTCCACCAGGCAAGAGTAAGGAGGCAACCATTAGACCTTACAGTTCAATCAATCAAAGAAAAACTTGAGGGCTGGGGAAACACCTCAGAAGTTCAGTGCACTGGCTGATCTTGCAGAGGAGAGGGGTTTGGGTCTCAGGACCCACATGGTGGTTCAACTGTCCCTAAGTTCAGTTCTGAAGGATGGGATGTTCTCTCCTGACTGCTGCAGGCACTGGGTAGGCTCACAGTGCACAAGCATAGATTTGGGCAGAACATGCAAACACATGTTAAAAAGGAAATGGAAAAACATGAGGACACCCTCTTCTCAGAGGACTTTGGGGCTGTCTGGGAGCCTCCTGAGTGTCCAGCCGTTCTTCCCAACCAGCTATATGTAATTCTAACTAATGGTCCTGGGGTCTTTGGTGGAGAAGAACAGAGGGAGATGGTCCCCTCTACACAGCCATGGAGAAGCCATTATCCCAGAACAGCCACACGGCACACATGTGGTGTACACACATGCATGCAGACACTCGCACACAACAAAATAAAAATGAAGAAAGATGTTTTAAAAGACAGTAGGTGTTGGGAAGGCATTTATTTCTCATCTTACCGTGCTGCATGTACACACACACTGATATATACAGCTTGGACAAGTACATATTTATACATAAAACACAACTCAAATGTGGATTTTGTATTAACACAGCAAACTTTCTGTACAGTTTGTATCCTGGTCGGTAACAGCACTACAGTAACGCTACTCAGGGTTTCACTGATTCTAATTAGTCAGACTGCAGGGGCAGCTCAAAGGCACTAGGAAGAACTATGGGTTCTAGTATTTTAAGGAAAAGGAAGAGAGAAAAAATTATATATGTTAAGGGGTGGAGGAGAAGCTGGGCATAGTGGTTCGTCAGGTGGAGGTAGGAGGATTAGGAGTTTAAAGGCTAACCTGGGCTACACAGAGGGTTTGTGGCCAGCCTGAACTATATTGGACTCTATCTCAAAAGGGAAGAGGGGGAAGGGGAAGAAACTGGGCAGACACAGGTGTGTGTAAATGTAAACTCTGCCCATTCCTTAATTCACAGCTCTAAAAGTAAAAAGGTATTCCTTGTTTGTTAATAGTTCAAAGAGAGAAAGGGGGAAGGGCCACAGCAACCTAAAATGGAAATGAAATCGCGGAAACTATAATCATAACTCTAAATCAGGCTGCGGATGAAGTAACGATTCCCCCTCTCCTTCCAAACTAACCTTGGTGTTCTGGCTGCCAGAAACAAAAATTTGAAAATCACCTTTTCCAGAATACAAATGAGACGGCTTACCAGAGGATTCTGGGACACACACTGGCTGCAGAGCCTTCCTCTCAGCCAAGCCTGAAGTGGGGAGGACATTGAGTGGGGAGGGCCTGACTGTTAGGGTATGTAAGTGCAGAGCCTGCTGTAACATCCTATTACAGCTCCTTTCAAATAAATAAACACTACTCTTTTTTTTTTTTTTTTTTTTTTTTTTGGTTCTTTTTTTTCGGAGCTGGGGACCGAACCCAGGGCCTTGTGCTTCCTAGGTAAGCGCTCTACCACTGAGCTAAATCCTCAGCCCCATAAACACTACTCTTAAACCAAGGGAAAAAGGGTGCATCAACAGCCTGTTTATAGATCTGTTCCACTCATTAAAATCTGTACATTTATTTTAAACATTAAGCAAGCAAGTCTATCCATTCATGAAATTAACACTGAAAATACAAATTATTCCACTGTAGATGAGGACACAGTGCAGGAGAAGCAGCCACAGCACGGCTGTGACAGAGTGGGCGTCCTAGCCATCTGCAGCAGACCTCCCCACCTGGCCAGACTTTCGTTTGGTTTTCAGAAGTGAACACTGTCCGCCTGATTGGAGTTTTAACATCAGTGCTTTAATAAGTGCGTGACTTGACATGATGCCATACATCCACAATTCCAGCAACTGAGGCTGAGGCAGAAGGATCAGGAGTCCAGGCCAGCCTGGGCTAACACAGAGAGACCCTGTTTCAACAAAACAAACAAGCAAGCAAACAAAATTACCAAGTCAAGATGCCTAGTCAAGTTTCTAATATTTTTAGTTTATGGAGTTATTTTTGTTACTGTGATGGACTTTAACTAGATTTAATTTCTCTCGTGCTTTAGCCTAATTTACAGCAGCTATTCCTTCTGGGGCAGCTGAGCTGCTAAATAATGGAAACGTGGACTTTAAGACGAAGGCGCACAGAGTCTTCTAATTACTAACAGTTAAACTTACATCACTGCGCTGCGAAATCTGACGCCACCAAGACACTCGGCTCACTTGAGCCTTTGCAAGCGATACACAAGGCTCACCGAGTCACAGCAGGCCACACCTTGAAAATGTCTTGAAAATGCTGCCACAGTGGCCATGCTCACACCAGCACCCGGTACATACAGGATACTCAGTGCTCCAATTCAAGAAAGCTGAAAATGAACCGCCATGCCTTCCTCCACCTCACCAGGGCTGCACCTCTCTGTTGAGCCACCCACAGACACACAGGGCAATGTAATTATAAATCAGTGTTTATCCAAACTTGTTAAAATCGTAGCAATCTGATTAATCCTAACTTGGGAAGTCTCAAAACTTTTGCAATAAATAGCTCAGAGTGGATTGTATAATTCCAAACTTAGGTTTAGGAAGCTCATGACCTTCAAAACATTTGTATAAGTAAACGACGAAACCAAAACCTTCTATTTACTATAACTTATCTCACTATACAATGGACGTAACTTTTTTGTGTAGAAGAATACTATCTAACTGGATTAATCAATACAAGAAATCAGAAGAGAATATATATATATATATATATATATATATATATATATATATATGAAAATTAAAAGGCATTTTTGACTTTGCTTCATTTTCTGAAAAGTGAGTCTGGTCTCGATTTTTATAGTTATTTCCATCAAACTTAAAATGCAGATGGGGAGTGCCTGCAAGCTGTATGTCCAGGGGAATTTTTTAGAATGTGTGTATGACAAAGGTAAATAGCTCCTCCTGGCTTCAGGAGAAGTGGGAGGTCAACTCAGTAACAACAAAGGCTGAGTGTGGAGTCAGAGCGACAGAAGTGGCGGGTGGACAGGTGAAGCGCACGATCAAACTGTATTTAACTGCATTAAAATGTAAACCTGAAAAGCTATCAGATTTTACAATTTCCCACCGGAGATCAATAAAGGCAGTCACTGCACACTTAGATGCAGTTAATATTCCTATAAAGTTGGGCTGCACTTAGGCAGGCCAGGCAGGTGTAGGACCAAGTCTCTGCTCAGATGAGCAGCCCAGCACAGGACACAGGACAAGGAGATCTGCTATATGCTGGGTGCAAACAAGACAGACTGGGTTCTGTTCTGAGACTCTGCTTGTCTAGAGCCACAGGCGTTGAATACAGAGCTAAGAGACGCACAGTCACGAACAACCACAGTGCCCTTACTGCCTGCAGAGCGTGTGACAGACAGTGCACCATGCCCAGCGGTCATGAGCTGCACACTTACATGTTACAGAAACTAAAGAGTCTAAAAAATGTTAGGAAAACTGCTATTCCAGTCTCTCTCCGTCATTGACAGCTTCTATTATGTGAACATACAGGTGTCCTCCGTGTCTTAATTAAGGACTTCTCTCCAGGCATGAGAATATCACTTTTTATTATTATTATTGTAACTTTAATTCTGTAACATTTACTGAAGTAAAGAATCAATTACGGTCTCAGGCTTTGCAGAACGCTTTCTGTTAAGAGAAGAAAAAAATGCAAGGTGAGTGGTTTTCCCTAAGAGACTGAACTGCCAACACTTTTTGTGGTCAGGGTCCAGGAATGGACCAACACTGCCCATGCTTGACATAGCAAGGTTCGCCTGCTACCCATTTTTTCCAGGGTAGGTCACTGAAAGCAAGCACAAGAGCAGGTTGCCACAGCACAGTATTCCAGAGTGGTGAGCAGCTGAGCGTAGGCGGGGTCAGACAAGGTGCAGTCAGGTGGCAGCTAAACTTATCAGGGATGCCCCTTGGTCATCTCCTCCGAGGACGCTAACAGTACAGGCAGCCTCAGAGAAGCAGGAAAAGCAGTCACTTGCCAGGTGCAGGCGCTGAGCCTATAGGAGTCTGTCATGGGCTTTCTTTGTTGCTGTCCAGCACACTCAACTGCAGGCCTCTCAAGAAGCACTGCTCTGTTTTCTTATTTCTTAGGATAACTACGGGGTTTTTCCAGGCCTGGATTCTGTTACAGAGTAGAGTCTGCATCATATGTTGGCCCACAAGTATTTTCTTTACCTTAAGTTAAACAAGAGGCATATATTTTACAGTGGTGCATTATAAAAACTAAATCAAAACAGCTTGCCAAACTATTTGTTATAAGATCTATACAGTTTAAAAAATGTAGTTGAGTAACCTGGGTCCTCTTTTTTTTTTTTTGGTTCTTTTTATCGGAGCTGGGCACCGAACCCAGGGCCTTGCGCTTCCTAGGCAAGTGCTCTACCACTGAGCTAAATCCCCAACCCCACCTGGGTCCTCTTTTAAAAGGCAATAGTCCAGTAATAATGGGGCCTCTGTTCCCACACTAACAAGGGACAGAACCTCTCTCCCAGCTTGCTCCCCTGCCCTGCTCTGCCTGTTTCTCTGTCAAGCCAACTGTCTCATTATGATTCGCCCCATTTGAAGTGCATCTTCATAATAACTGGCGAGCAGAGACGAGCATCTTCCAATGGCAGAACAGTGGGGCTGCAGGGATGTGTGGTGCTCAAGGGCATTTGTTGTTATTCTGAAGACCTGAGCTCACATCCCAACACTCACATGGTGGCTCTCAATCAACCACTCCAGGGGACCTGACGCCTGGTACACATATAAGCATGCAGGGAGACACTCATATATAGATAATACTTATAGATTTAAAGATTCCATGTACAGATTCAGTTAGCATATAAAAATCTTTAAATCATCTACATGTTACAAAATGCAAAACTCTTGTAATATTTTAACAGGCAACTGATTCCTTCAAGCCCTAGTTTAATGATCTCGATTTTTTAGTATTACATTTAAAGACTATGTAACACCAATTAACCACCCTGCATGTAAAACAAAAGTCTTGTAATTGGTTCAAATCAGTTCAATGTAGGAACACAGGGAGCATTAGCCCCAAGCCTCTGCGCTTAGTGATGAAGCACAGACTACACAACTATCAAAACTGGTGCGAGTCACACGCGCTTCTCTTGAGATCTAGGAAATCAGTGTCCTTGGAGCAATGTCTTTTGAGAATCAAACTAGGCAAATTAATTAGTATCTAAGTAGGAGACTTAGTGTAAAAATTAAGACCCTCAACAAGAGAGTAGGTGGTGGGTAAACACTAGGAAAGGTCTTCCCGGGGCAGAAGTCTGAAAGAGCTGCTCTTTTCCTGTTTTGTTTGAGACAGGTCTTACTGTGAAGCCCTGGCCATCTTGAATGTGCAATGCAGATGAGGCTGGCCTGGAACTCAGATCTTCAGTCTGCTGTCACCCACGTCCTGGGAAAAGGTGTTTGCCACCACAACTGTCCCAGAGTGCAATTCTTTATCTCTACTTTGCTTATCAAATTGTAACTGCATAAAGACATAATTTCAAACTGTGCCATTTCAACTAAAGTTTGACTGCCTTTAAGTGTATCTGAATCTACCTTCTCAACCTGCTCACCTTCTACCGGTCTTTGGCCTGGCCTTTCCCTTGGAGGTCCGTGGCCTTTCTAACTTCATCAGAGACTGACGCAAACTCTCCTCTGTATAGGCGAGGTACACGTGGGAAAGGTCTACTTCAAATGGCTACAAGAAAACACATACGCATGTTAAACCAGAATGGGGAAGATTTAAAACTTGTCGGACATGAGGCAGAAGAACCACTAAAGAGAAAATCAAATAACCCTTAAGGTGTTTTCTGTCCCAGTATGCACGCTGTACTCAAAGCTCGAGAATTACAGGTCCCAATGCACCACAAAGTCCCCAGATGTAAAGAACAACTCCGGCTGACCTCAGCCTAAGGGAAGCAAGGCTAGATCCTAGTCCCTGCCATGTCCCCACAGCCCAGAGTGGTGAGAAGGGCACCAGAGTGACAGGCTGTGCTTGTAGAAGAGGAAAAGTGACTTTGCTGAGTGCAGGAGAGCAGGCCTGTCCTAGCAGCCCCACCAAAGAGCCTGGACTTGAAAACAATGAGCCACACTGTGCCCCATCCTACAAAGACAGAAGCAGTCTGTGTGCTCTTACGTCTCTCTCCTTCTTGTCAGGGACTGGAGTTTGTTTCCTCATGTTATTTCCTGTGTAGGCCACACATTTCTGAAAAAGGAAGAGAGACACATGTGAATTAATACTGTGACCTGGGAAGGGTCATGAGATGCCCTGCCCACTCACTAGTGAGCACCAAGGAGCCTAGTCCAGTACCAGGAAGCCCCGGCCCAACCTACTTCCACAAATGGTCTCCACGCTGCTGTGAATCAGAAAAATAGCCTATCGGTGCACTGAGCTCTGATCTGCTCCGTCCTGCACCTGCTCCTCCACCACCCCCCACCCCCGCAGCAGCCAGCACCCTCCACACTATAATTTCACCACGTGTGAGGGATACTCACCAGCTGCCATTCTCCTATGTCTTCATTCCAGTGGACGTAGTTTTCAATCATTTCCTTCAAAAAGAGTAAAAATCAACAATTAAGGCACTGAAAAATACCAATAGGCCTGTGTATACAAAAGCGACACAGCCATGAGTGACAGACGTCTTCCTATATGTATCATGGCATCTTGCTCATAAAAATCCCTTTGACTTCCCCAGGCCTTGAACTAAGTAAGTTCCTTTAAAGGCCTTGCATTTTATCACTACTGTGTGACAGACATGATGGGGTAGGGACATGTCATGGTGTTCAGGTGGAGTCAGTGCTCTCTTTCTATACCTCTATGCGAGTTCCAGGCATTAAACACAGGCTCCCAAGTTCATAACGAGCCTTTACCTGCTGAACAATCTCACTGGCCTAGTAGACCTACAGTTTCAATGTTAAGTGAAAAAAAGGTGTTTCTAAACATTTTGGACTGCAGTTCTGCTTTTGTTTTGAGACAGAGGGTTTCCCTGTGTAACAGCCCAGGCTATCCAGGAACTCACTCTGGAGACCAGGTTGGCCTGGAACTCGGAGATCCGGCACACCTGCCTCCCGAGTGCTGGCATTAAAGCCCTGCACTATTGTTGCCCAGCCCGCATCGAGCATTTATAAATACACACTCTATGGGCTGCAGAGGTGGCTCAATAGTTAAGAGCAATTGCTCTTGCAGAGGACCTAGTTCAGTCCCCAGCACCTACATGGTGGCTCACAACAGTGACTCACAACTCTAATTCCAGGGGCATCTAACACCTCTTCTCTGTGGGCACCAATCCTATACACAGTACACATATATACATATAGGCAAAACATCCATATACATAAAAGTAAATTTAAGTATACACACATTTCTTAGGAACACATGTTCATAATATTCAACTACATAACAAAAGGCTAAAGTTGGGATCCCAGGAATCAGAAGGACAGACAGGCTGGCCCAGGAATCAGAAGGACAGACAGGCTGGGCCAAGAATCAGAAGGACAGACAGGCTGGCCCAGGAATCAGTAGGACAGACAGGCTGGCCCAGGAATCAGTAGGACAGACAGGCTGGGCTGAAGAGGCTAAGAAATAGAAAAGCCGGGAAAGCATCTGGCTAGAAACAGGTTACAGTCTGCATCTCAGCTCTGATTTGGGTAATGAGTTTGTGGAACTAGGGCATCCTGGAGTATACCAGAAACCCAGGAATGACTCTGGGTACTGAGTCAAAAGGGAAAATTTCAGACAAATTTCTCATAGCTTCACTGAGAATCATAACACACACACACACACACACACACACACACACACACACACACACACACACACGTGTATCAAGATATACTAGAAGGTGGGCTGGAGAGATGTCTCTAGGGCTTGAGTGCCCACTGCTCTTGCAGACAACTGGGGCTAAGTTCCCAGCACCCACATCCAGCAGCTCACAACCTCCTGTAACTCCAGTTATAGGGGACCCAATATTCTTCCCTAGACTCTATGCACAAACCCACATTCTCACATAAACACAAACGAAAGACAAAATAAAATTTTTGCTAAGAAAAAGATAAGATTTTAAAGTTATCAACATAACAATTATAATGATAATGATAACAATTACTCATCTGAAAATGATTTCTGATGATGTCAGGTTGTACAAGGAAGTGAATAAATTTAGTGTTATTTTTTTTAATACTTTTTTTTTTTTTTTGGTTCTTTTTTTCAGAGCTTGGGACCGAACCCAGGGCCTTGTGCTTCCTAGGCAAGCGCTCTACCACTGAGCTAAATCCCCAACCCCAAATTTAGTGTTATTGACTGTATGACTAGATGACTAGAGTGAGCAATTTCATGTTCTGTCTATTTACACAGAGAGAGACAGAGAAAGAAAAAGAAGAGAAAGAGAGAAGAGAGACGAGAGAGAGGTGGGGAGAAAGGCGGTGGACAGAGAACATTCATCTTCTGCTTATTTTTTTATTTGAAAGTTATTTACACATGAATTTTGTGTATTTGTGTGTCTCTGAACCACGTGTCTGTCTGATGCCTGCAGAGGAGGGAGTTGGATCTCCTGGGACTGGAATTACAGATGGTTTGTTATGTGGATGCTGGGAATTGAACCTGGGTCCTCTGGAAGGGCCACCAGTGGTCTTAACCATTGACCTACCTCTTAAGCTTCCTCTGTACTTTCTAATAAAGCATGCTAATGAATTAATAGGTCTGTCACCTCCTTAAGCATACATTACATGAACCAAAGTCCTTCCAATGGGCTGACACATTCTTATTTAGATACTTAGATAGTCAAAACGATAATTACATTCTAAAGAAAATTAAGAAAATTAACATCTTTTATGCTGGCTAAATTTATCAACATGATGTGCACTAGAGTTATCTGAAAAAAAGGGACCTCAATTGAAAAAAGTGCCTCCCGGGCTGGGGATTTAGCTCAGTGGTAGAGCGCTTGCCTAGGAAGCGCAAGGCCCTGGGTTCGGTCCCCAGCTCCGAAAAAAAAAAGGAACCAAAAAAGAAAAAAGTGCCTCCCTAAGAACCATGTGCAGGGTGTTTTCTTAGTGACTGGTGGGTGAGGGATCAGCCCATGTGGGCAGTGCCCTACCTGGACAGGTGATCTTGGGTGCTGTAAGAAAGCAGGCTGAGCAAGGCATGAGGAGCAAGCTATTAAGCAGCATCCCTCCATAGCCTCTGCATCAGCTGCTGTGTCCAGGTTCCTGCCCTACCAGGATAAACAGTAATATGGAAGTGTAAGCCAAATCAACACTTTCCTCCCCAAGTTGCTTTGGTCATGGTGCTTGAACACAGCAACAGTAACCGTAACCGGGACAATTTCATATGATGGCATTGGTTCAAACACACTTTACAGAGGACAGTTGAAATGCAAACACTTAACATCCTAGTTACAACGGCTTATTCTCTAGCCTTCGCCAATGACCTAATGTCCAGACTGGAGTCTCCCTCACCTGGTAGTCCTGAGGTATGAAGTTATCAATGATGAGCATCTGAAGTCGGAGCTCACGGCTGAGCTGCCGAATGTTCTCCAGGAGGCCTTCAATTTCCCTCTGATGCTCTTGCTGGAGATCAGCCATCTATCAGAGAACCATGACAGTGTAAAGTAAACAAGACTTGAAGCACAACACACCTGGCCCAGGACATTGAGGCCCAGTAAACACTGGCCCAGTTCAGACAGACTGATACCACTGTTGGCTATTTCAGATCACTTATAACTAGGAACAGGAGGGAAGGTTGGAGAGCTTAATGAGTAGCTTAAAATATATGGAAAGAACTTTAAAACTCAGCTTTAAAACCGTAAGCACGGGGTTGGGGATTTAGCTCAGTGGTAGAGCGCTTGCCTAGCAAGCGGAAGGCCCTGGGTTCGGTCCCCAGCTCCGAAAAAGAAAAAAGAAAAAAACAAAAAAAAAAAAACCAAAACAAAACCGTAAGCACACAAAGCCAGGGCAGAGTGGCACATGCCTTTAGTACTAGCAGAGGCAGGCAGATGTATCTCTGAGTTCAAGGCCAGCTTAGCTACAGAGTTAGTTCTAGAATGGCCAAGGCTACACAGAAAAACCCTGTCTCAAAAAACAACAACAAAAACGAAACAAAACTGCAGGTCACGTTAAGACTCTACACTGCATGATGGGCAATTTTCAAGATACCAACCTCTGACTTTGCAGCCATCAGCATGGTCCAGACTTTCTTTAATTTCTTGGTCTTTCCTTGTGCCTCCTCTTGCAGACTGGTATATTTTTCCTCGATGTCCAAGCGTTCTTGCTATGATAGAAACAGGTTAACTTTAGAGTAATTTCCTTAAGTCACAAACTCAGTGTAACAAACGATCTAGACATTCAGCAGTTGTCGTCTTCGAAATGACCCCTAACTTGCTAGCCATTTAACTTGTGGTATTTAAAGCCAAGCATCTCTCTCTGGAATTTGGGAAAGGTGATCATTCTGCACTCAACACACTCAACATGGCGTCACCTCTTTTTCCTCTAGTTCTTTCCGAAGTTGCTCAGCTCTTTTCCTCCGCTCCTCCAGCTCCATATTGGACTCCTCGAGAAGCTTCTCTTGCTCCTCAGCTTTGGCCAACAAGTCCACACCACCGACAATCACCTTCTTCTCCAGCGCAGACAGTTTTTCCAGCAAAGACTGATGCTCTTGTCTGTAATTAAAAGAACACCCTGAAGTGATGCCATCCGCTCTCCAAGTCTCGCCGCCCCATGTGAGCGGGACTGAAGCCGCACGCTCAGAGAACTCAGCCATGTCATCTCTCCAGATCATAGCCCCACACAGCATTAACTCATCACACTGGTCAATATTATCTCCTACACAGAGAGTAAGTGATCAGAAAGATCCAAGTCTTAGAAACATATCACACTCAGTGGACCCACCATCCACCCCAAAACAGCTATGCTAGAGACGAAAAATCAAGTTTTGGGTTGTTTTTTAATTGATCGATGTCCTGATACACAGTCCCTGAAGAACACTAGTGGCCTGTGGTGAACCCCCAGCGCCCCAGCACGCACACTCACTGGGCTTTCAGAAGGTCCTTCTCCCGTCGCTCCAGCTCAGCTCTAGCCTTGTTTCTTTCTTCTTCCTCCATGTCGAGTTTGGTTTCCAGTGCTTTTCTCTCCTCATCAATTTTCGCTTGCATTTCCATCATCTTATCTGGGGAAACTTTCTTTTTACCTATTTGAGTCATGTAAGTGCAGCAGTCACTAAAACCAGTCGGTGTTTCAGACACAAGATCAGCTTAGTACAGCGGAGCCTGTGCTCCGTCATCAGCACAGAGAGCTAAGCTTCCGCTTCTACTCAGCAGTTCCCAGAATTTTTTAGTTCATTAATAGACTCAAACTGTTGTCCAACTGTGCAGTGATATGTAAAGGAGAAAATGAAGAGGGCAAACAGATGAGCAGAATGGGGGAGACAGTTAACAGAGAGCCAACTAAAAAGCAAAGCCTGGGGGGCCCCAAACAGCACACAGAAGCTAAACAGGAAGATATCTGCACTCGCTTTCACCCTTCACCTGTAAGCTACTCGCTCGAGTCAGGCGTGTCGCCCTGGTAAGCCGCCCTGATCAATCATAAATGAGCCGCCAAGGTAACTTCCTATGTCCAACTGGACCTCACAGGCCCTGACTCAGACCAAACATGCGGGGTATGAGGGCAGCAAAAGCACCACCGCCAACGAGGCTGAAAAGCAGCTTCCGACCGACCGACTGACTGACCGATGGCAGCGTGTTAATGCGCGCAGACATATGCAGCCTGCTCACATCAGTTCGCCAGTGAGCCTCAAGTTCATGCAGTTATATGAAAAAAAATCACCAAGAGAAAACAAGCGCTAACTTATTAAAATGGTTCTGAAACTGAGCCAATGACAATTCATTTGTGGTTGATGCAAGTTCTAAGAAATGTGTTCCTTCAGAACAGCAAGCGTTTCACAGAACTGTCAGCCTAAGGCCCTGAAAGCTTCTCATTCTCAACTTCCTTCCCAAGGACAAGGACAGAGGATTATAGAGTAATACCTCTACCCTAAATTGAGCCCCTCCTGTAAAGAAGGAAA
The DNA here is from genome assembly GCF_021556685.1 of Rattus norvegicus. Taxonomy (NCBI): domain Eukaryota; kingdom Metazoa; phylum Chordata; class Mammalia; order Rodentia; family Muridae; genus Rattus; species Rattus norvegicus. Next base: position 43,686,803 of record NC_141543.1, on the reverse strand, counting down.
AGGAACTGAAAACCAGTCATGAGGGACCACAGATCTGAGTAGACTCTTGCAGAAGCCATGAAAGGCAGGATCATGCGCAGGTCTTTTCAACTCTTAAGACGAAATCGCATTAGGAATTCGAGAGTTTAACAGCATCCTTCCTGCTTCAGAACCAAAGTCTAAAGCAAAGCCTAAGCACAAAACCAAAGGGGAGCTGAGAGCCGTGATCCAGGCGGCTGGTGTGGTGTGATTCACTGCACTCTGCCCGAGGTGGGCCGGGGCCTGACGGCACGGCCATGTACCCTGAACCTTCTGAATTACACTGCTCAAGAACAGTTTTCACAAATAATTTAATTCCGATTCCCGATGAATGCATGGAAAAACTTCCTATCAGTAATAACTTATTAAAAATTTGAGAACATAAGTCCAAGCTCAGGTTCACAAGGAAGCACATACACATTAAAACATGTGACTTCTGCCTCAGGGTCACACACATTTAGAGAAAAATGGTAAATACGTTAAAAGAAAAACAGCATGTGTAGAAGGCATGGATTAACTAACAGTAGAGATAAAATGCTCAGATCGGTATGTGGATGTATTTTTGGACTCCTAGTGTTTTGTTTTGCCAATAGTTATAATTAACTCCAAAAACCTACCGGGGGCAGTAATACAAGACAGGACTGCATAGAAAAACGTATAGACGCTGTCTCTTGCTCACCTGCCACAGTGACCCCTTCACACTCACGCATTAGATGCAAGTGTCTCACTGTGCTCGAGAGGGCTTCATGAAGACACTGTGCACACAGCGAGGGTCATTCAAAGGTCCACACAGTCAAGTTCCATGTGGCTCTAGCCAGAATCACCATGACAAGTCACATTATTTTTTTCAAGTAACATTTTAAGCTAAATGTGACTCTGTAAAAATTTGGTGACCAAGAATAACTTTTACATAGATCTTTAAAGAATAAATTTTTAGCCTGTGCTCCCCTGGATCCAAGTCTTAGCCTCCAGTGGGCTGCTTTCCACTGGGGTATGCTGAAGGAGCCTGAAGTGGTCTGCCCTCTGTGCCCTCAATGAGCACTTGACCCCTTTGACGGCAGAAGAGCACTTATACTTCTGATGAGATTTTTAAAGGAGACGGGGGCGTAGCTCAGTGCTTGGCCACCATGTGCAAAGCCCTGGGTTCATTCCCAAGACCACGAATAGTTTCACCAACCAAATCAATAAAGCAACAAAACAAAATGAAAGAGCAACCACAAAACCTCTAGAGGGTTCGAAAAGACCCGACCCCAGAGACTTTTCTAGTTCTCACTGACAAAATTAAGCACAAAAAGTTTAAGTAAGTAAATCTAGAAAGGCACATTGATAGTATAAAAAGTATCTAGGTAAGCCAAAGAGAAGTAGGGAGCCGTCCAGGGCCACCAAAGTGAAGGTGACCTGGTGGGGTGGGCAAGGGTGGAGCTGCAGTAAGTGACACCTGGACTAATGCCATACGTGTCACAAGCACCCATGGTGTAGGCACCAAGAACCGACTCTTGGCCTTCAAAAAAGGAGGAACATACCTGGGTAATAAACCAGGTAAGGTGTATTTTCAAAAACTGACTTAATGGATCTTTAAGGATTTAGGGGGGAAAGGTTTTCAAAATAGCTAAAATGGAACTGTTTTAAAAAATAAATACTTACCTTGTAAAAATTATTAAAATAAAAAAATGTCAAGGACTTAAATTAAAGGTCTTGAGAAAATGGGTAACTGCACCAGATGAAGTGCCAGCCAATCACACCAACCTGCTTGGTCTTGCAAAGAAGCAGTAAGCGAGTCGCGGACAGGAAGCATGTGCACAGAGATAAGGAGGGAAGAAGGAAAACATTATTTCCTTGTAAAACAGAGAAAATGTGTAACAGCATTCATTGAGCATGAGCACAGACATGAATCAAATAACCAAAACTGAAATAGAGCGAGCGGAAAGACAAGGGAAGCGCGTTCCATAAGACAGCCACGGATGCTGGGCTCAGTTCCCCTGTGGCTCCCGTGCAGCCTCCGTGCCCACAGTGCCCCACAGTGTACAGCTCAGAGCGGGCGCTCATGCTGATGGATCACAGACATGGAATTGGGAACCTGCTAAGACCTGGAGAACATCTACAAGGGCAAATGAAGTCAATCTTCAAACTTAATAAAGTAAAAGTAGCAAAGCTCTCATTGTCCGTTACCAAAATTTCCCAATTCAATGTTTTTTCACTATAAAAACTCATAACAGGTGTTCCCCATTTAAAGAAAATCTACCAGGTAGGCATGAAGCAACAAAACTAGTTTACAGTAGTTTATACTGATCACATGACTAACAAAAGGGTTAATGAATTTTAAAAGCAGTAAGTTCCTAATATTTTATTTTCCAACTTGATTTGTAACCGGCTCTAATTATGTAAAATGAAGTGCACCTGTATAGTAGCAAACTGACATTCACCTAAGGTAGACTGTCCTGGGTAATTAAATAATGACTAGAGAAGTGAATGGCAGCTGATGATTCAAGCAAGGGACATTAAAAGGCCATTTGTATGTTTTAATGGGAGGGGACATACACACAAGTTACACACAGCAACCACATGCTGGCCAATCATCTCTCCACTGCCCAACATATCCATGTTACAACAACGAAAGGTAAATGTTAAGGATGCAGACAGCAATTAAAGCTTCTTGAATTGGAAAAAACAGGTCTTGAATTGAATAAGGTGCGACTCATTTCACAACCTACTTTCATATAACTACTCTCTAAGAATGGTGAGTTTTAGAACAGAAAAGTAAAGAACAGTGCTTCCTGCTCAGATATTTTCTCCCATCTCACAGTTTATAATAAAACTGTGCTTCTATGTGATGTCTGAACAACGCCGTGTATTTTGTAAATTATCCGGTGAGGTCAGCTGCTCTGGTATCGTGCTTCAACAGTGTCACAGACAGTGTCTTGAGATTCTTGACATAGTCCCTGGTAAAGCTAAAAGCAATGGTCTCTGTCATTAGTCTGGAGAAGGTAAGGATACAGATAATGCTTTAAGAGACAGCAAGCTGAGAGCTGGGGGAAGCAAGCGTCACTTCCATTTTCTTCTGAAAGTAGAAATAGACAAGATTAAATAATGCTTTTCAACTTAATGGTTTACAAAAAAAAAACTAAGCCAGAAGTAAGTCTAGACAGAGTTTATGAACTCTGTGTGACTGAGTTTCCTAATCCCATCTCACAGAGAATCTTAAAAATTGACCTGGTAACGTAGCAGGGGAGCACCCAGCTGGGATGAAACACTGCTCCCATGGTCTTTATCGCCGCAGGCCTCGCACATCTCTTTACTTGGTGCTCATACGGCTTGTTACAATGGGTGCTGCTGCACCAACAAACATTATTTGTACTTGTAGAGATTCAAGATTTGCTGATCATGTCTCTTACACTGACCAGAGTTTAAGGTGTATAATGAGGCATAGAAAAGAACCCTGAGAATGGCCCTCTCACAGCTTACTAGCTCTCTTCACATTATCTCAGCGGCAAAAGCATGATTCTCTCTTTCACTGTCTCAAACATAGGCTCGGCCTATGTTTCAGTTAACTGAAGCCATGGCAGGGTGGGGATCACATGCTTGTTCTACTGGGAGCCCAACATGGACCAGTCATGACAGGGAGTGGGGCAGCATCTCCCAAATGAAGCCCATGAGTGATGGAGAAGCCAGAGCTCTGTTAGAGAAGGTGAGGGCCGCCACTCACGAGGCAAGAACTCATCCAGGGGCTTCTCTATGACAGAACATGTGGAGTCTGAGCTACTGCTGCTGCTACTGCCTGGAAGACAAAGAAACGAGCCCACGACAACCAGAGAGAGGGAACAAGATGTGAGCAAGTACACAGAGAAAACCTGAGTTCCACAGGAGGGACTTAGAGGACACTAAAGCTTCACATTCAAGTGCGACTCCCTCCAGCTTGAAACTAGGTAGTCCCGCCACTGAACTCTTGTCACAAAGCCATGCATTTCTTTTAAGATCTGCGGCAGTGGCAAACCCCACTATTTATCTAAAGTACAATTATTCAGAGGGTTGAAATGACAAAAATGTCACTCGGTGACAGGCAAGTCTACTTAAACTGCTAAGAAAAAGAAACAGCTTTAAAATGTAAAGTCACACAGTTCGCATTATAAAAATAGGCTGTCCTTCATCACAGACAGCACTTCTCCAATTCCCCAGCTTCCCTCAAGACATCAGGCTATCAGACTTTACTTACTTATGTTTAAAGTTTGGGAGTATAACTGACAAGGCTCACTGGAAAAGGTTAGCTTCTCAGTACAGGTTACTCTAAAATATCTTAACATATTAAAGAGTGGCACTTTTTTCTATGTAAAATTTACTTTTAGAAAGTCTACCATCTGCTCTCAGGCCAGAAAACAAACCAGCTATGAAAGCCAGGCCACGTCTTTGCTGTGAAGGGCCAGAGACCTTGCGGAAACAAGCGAGCATGGCTGCTTTCAAACTCTTTATTCACAAAGGCAGGTTCTGGCTGGATCTGGCCAGCACACTGTACTCTGCCAACTTCTGCCCTACAACGGTGCTTTTCCTGTGTTTGGTCGTACAGAATCTTTGGTTTTGATTTGGGTTCCCCGTTAAGCAGTGAGGGGTCTGTTTTCAACAATGTGCAGTAGCTGAGGAGAGCTCTGGGTTTGCAATGAGGCAGGGACATTCTTTTCTACATGCCTGCATATATGTCTATATGTCTGCAGGCTCCAAAACCCAGGTTTAAAGGGTGTGAATGCACACAGTTCACATAGAAAGGAATTCAATGAAACACTGTAATCCTCATTCAAATGTAGCACTGGCACATGGTTTCTAAAAACAACATCGCTTGAAAAGAAATCCTATACTGTCCTAATCTCAAAAGCAGGTAGGTAACTAACAAAGATGTAAACTGCAGGATGCTGTGTCTACACCACAGAGTTTTACAACTTAGAATTTTCCAAGAGCTGATATAGAGCCTAGGTCAGCAAGAGAAACAAGAAAGTTTACAAAGTTAACCACATGTAGCATGCACTCCCTGCTGGAACCACTACCTTAATTAATAGCAAATAAAAAGTAGGCATTGCATCATCAGGGAGCAGCTCTAGCCAGTTCCAACTGGTTAGAACATGAGCAGAACTTACCCCTTCTCTTTTTCCTTTTTTCTCCATCTTCTCCAAGTTCACCCTCCTCGTTGTCATCCTCCTCTGACCCACTGATGTCAGAGCCTGACACTTCTTCCCCTTGGACAGAAATTTAACAATGACTTTTAGTCTGTTACCAAGTCATTATTGGCTATTTAGAAACTGAAAAATCCATTTAAATGTTCATGGATAGTGTGCCTGATATTTAAACTTAGAGATAGTGAAGGGCCGATGGAGACTGCAAGATTCCTGGAGTTTGCTGACAAACTCACCGACTTGGTGGATTCCAGCCCAGTGAGAGATCCTGCCTTCCCCTGGTTCCGCCAAGAGGAACACCTTGCCTCTAAGCCTATGCATGTGCACAGATCACATGCAACCACACACACTATTTACACAGAAGTTTTATTTTAGTTTAGAAACAAAATTAAGACAGGATCTCACTCTGTAACTGGCTGGCCTGGGACTCAGCACTCTGCCTGCATCTGTCTCCTGAGTGCTGGGCACCTTCATGTCTAGCTAGGAATTTCATTTTTACAGTTCTAAAAGAGAAGTTAAAATCTGATCCACTGTGAGGACAGCTGTAAACACACACAAGGATCATTTCTCTAACCCTGACATTTATGTTTTTAAAGAGTCACAAGTCTTTGGAAGCTGTAAGAAATTGAGCCAGGGTTTGAGGCTACCTGTGCCTCTCAGTGAGACTCTGTATCAGAAAGATCAAGTGAACAGTCAGCAAACTGTCCTTTCACACAGGGTCTCAGGAAAAGGGAAGCCAGTCTGGGTAGTCTGCAGGGTGGCGAGTAGTTCTGAATCAGCATTTTCTGGGCTCAGTAACAAGATCCTAGTGTGAATGCTGTCACACATGGGCAGATGGAAACTCTCCATACTACATCAACTTCCACAAGCTTCAAATAACTTTAAAATAGGTTTATAAATTATTCATTTCATGCTTTTGCCTACATTTTACTGTTTATGATCATTCTATTAACTAGATCATAAAAACAAGAGCACAGGGTCAGAAGGATACAATAAAGTGAAACCTGTTCCAAACGTATGCCTGACACCACGCCTGCCTCTGGTACATGCCTGCCTGGCACCATCTGCACAAGGACTTGAACATGTGTGAGCCAATGTGCACAGTCACACCATTCACACGAACCAAGAGGTACAGCAACTCGCACCCCGAACAGAGGAACAGACACTCGAAACAGTGTGCAAGCAGGGTGGGATCCTAGTAATCTAGGATAGAAAGAAATCCGAACAAGGCACAGCACAAAGGGCCCTGAAGCCCTTACACTGTGGAAAAGCCAAACCCAGAAGCACAGATAATGCACAGGTTTTTCCTTATGTGCGGTGCCTAGCACAGTCAAATGTCAACTTCTACGATGTATATTTTATCTACAAAGATGTGAAAAATAAATGAATCAGCAAAATAAAGCCATGTGCTCAGCACTAACTGGGGAGTGAATGATCTCAGAAACAAACTGGCTATAAACGCCACCTAGTGACCATTCACAGATGGCGACTTCATTATCTGTGAGGCAGCTCTCTCCTGCTTTTCTCAGAATCTGGCTTTTCCCCAGATACATGAGTGGCAGGTTGGCACCTCTGAGTTTTTCCCAGAGACTCCAAAGGCTTGGTCCACAGACCCTTCACTTGCGGCTAATACCAATCAGAGCTCTGGTGGACGCAGTGGAACCAACCAGGAAGCTCCTCACCACCACCAAATGGGACTTTATCCTAGAAAGTATTTTCTTAGCAGACACATATTCCTCAGAAATATTACTTTCAATATCAATACCAACAAATGGCTTAGCAGGTAGAATATTTGCCATGCGAGCCTGACATGAATTAGAGTCCTAGAATTAGAGTGCAAGAAGGGAACGGGCTCCCACAGATGTTCTCTGACCCAAGTGCACTGTGGCCCATGGGGGCCTGCACTCACACATGTCCAACACAGAGACACACACACACTTTAAATCAATGTGTGTATCAATGTTAGAGGCTGTTGCCTGACAGGAAGCAAATGCTGTGAGCCCCAGCATGCCTCAGCTGACAGTAATCTTTGTGAGAAGTTACCTTCCTCAAGCTTTTTCTTCAGCTCTTCTATTTCTTTCTGAAACTGGCGAAGCAGAGCGTCCTTTGGGTCTTCGTTAATTCTAGCTTTGTTTTTAATGTTCTTGGCGCGGTTGGCATACCGCAAGGTACTGATGGTTTCATCATAATTATAATCTGCTGGCCCAATATTTGCACACTGTTGAATTAGAAATGTAAATCATTCTACACTTCGAACATCACCGTTACCAAAACATACCCGAAGCACATATGCGATTTGGCCTTCTTTGGCCGATCTTGATTTGGTATCAATCATATAGGTGTGGAAATGATACAACCACGGGCAATTATATAGTGCATTACACAAAGAAAAGGGACTGATGTGTAAAGTGCTACTCACGTCAATTATGGGCATTAATTAGAATCTTAACTCTGCCTTATATGAACTAGCTGCCGTGACTAGTCTTACCATCATGGTTTTTGAGTTCCCTCCTAAGGAATCCTGCAGGAGACGTGTCAGTTTAGAGTTCCGATACGGCACATGAGTGCTTTTTCCATCCACCAAGGCAGAAATGACATTGCCCAAGGTAGACAATGAAAGGTTGATTTTGGTAGCTTCTTTGAGGCGCTGCCCTGTGGCTCCAGTTTTTGCTTGTCTTTCTGACCCCTAGCAATAAACAGACAAAAATTGAACTAATTTTTAAAAATCAAGAATGTGCTTTTTCTAGTCTTTTCTTAAAAGTAATTTAAAATATCGCATATGAAATTCATTTGAAATTCACTTCAGAAGTGAGTTGAGAATAGACAAAGAAGGCTGGCCAGGAGCTCACAGATGTTGATGCTGGGTGGCATACTGATACTATATCCACTTTCAGATATCCCATAATAATAAGCGATTTAAAATGATGTGTAAACCATACCTTTGAGTTTGATTTTTATTAACAGACAAATGGACTTCAGAGAAGAACTTAAGTAGCATCGGGTGACTTACAGCAAGATCCACAAGGTGGAGCTTCCCCATCCTGACGTGCATGTTTCCATCCACGCCTTTCTCGCTGCACTCGATTGTAATTGTGAAGATGGCGTGCGATCGGGAACTGTGCTCGTTCATATTGGTCGCACCAACGGAACCTTTAACAAAGAAAAGAAACGCTTAACGATTTTACACAATGCCTTTATGTTTACTTTGTTCAGACAGGGTGTCCTATAGCCAAGGCTATCCTTAAAGTCTGGGCTCCTATCTCTACCTCTGGACTACTATCATGCTATATATGTGCTAAGTAAGCTTTGTACCAATTGAGCTATCCTCAGCTCAGAGAGTAACATTACTCATTAAATACCCAGGACATTTAAAATGCTTGCTTTCACCACAGTCAAAGCCAGTGACTATGCCTAACTATTAACTACAGGTTGTTTGGCCATTGTATACTTCTTTTATAATTCACACTACAACCAAAGAATCTGTAATGTACTCAACACTGTAACAGAATCACAGCACAAAACTCTGTATTTCACTCCGAACGCTACTACCTAAAGATACAACTATCTATGAAGATGGACATGGTAGTGTCTCCTTAGGAGGCCAAGGCAGGAGGGCATGTCAACTCAGGCGACCCAGGCCAGCCTTGGCAGCACAGCAAGACCTTCTCTCTTGGAAAAAAGAAGAGATTACACCACAAAAAGAAACACACATTAAATAACTGAAAAGAAAAAAAGAGCCTGCTGCTGACTCAACGCTCTCTAAAGGATTATGTTTGGGACTCCGAACTGGAGTGACTGGCAACGCATTGGGTACTGCAGGGAGAATCAGCGCAACACTGTCTGAAACGGTGAGTACCACAGACCCGGCACAAGGCTGCCAATTTACTACAGGAGAGCTAAGGTACTAAGCAGTCACTGAAAACATGAGGTGGATCTACATCCCATAATATCCAAAGATGCCAACACCATGGGGACTTTTCACGACACCAAGAGCTGGGCACAATGGCGCACCCTTGAATCCCAGCGCTCAGCAGACAGAAGCAGGCGCACCTCTGAGAAGCTGCTTCATCTACATATCAAGTTGCAGGCCAGCTAGGTCTACATGCGAGACTGCGTCTAAAACCAAAACTAAACATTTAACACATGCTAAAACAGTGTGGAGGGTCATTTGTGTAATTCTAGTTTATAGAATGCTGAGGCAGGAGGATTACAAGTTTGAGGCCAGTCTGAGCAAAGCAGTTCTGTCTGGCCCAAAACTCCTATGTAGACAAGACTGGCTTCAACCTCAGAGGTCCACCTGCCTCTGCCTCTGCCTCCTTAACACTTGGATTAAAGGTATAAACCATCATACCTGGTAAAACATTTCTTCTCTGGAAGAAAAATCTAAAACAATTACTAGAAAGTGAAAATGTTATTTAATTTTACTTTTCTTTTCTTTTTTTTTTTTTTGGTTCTTTTTTTCGGAGCTGGGGACCGAACCCAGGGCCTTGCGCTTCCTAGGTAAGCGCTCTACCACTGAGCTAAATCCCCAACCCCTTGCTTTTCTTTTCAACAGAAGTAAGGCAGTATAGATTCTGGCTAATTCAGACTAAAAGCCTAGGTTCAATCACCACTTGGCAATTCTATTACCTATTCATGTCTAAACTATGTCTCACTCTCCCAAGTCCCCATGGACTGCAGTGAAGACTAGGCAATCATTCCAATAAAGCACACAGCAGGAGCACCTCTCACTCACTAAGTGTTTGATCAAAATGTTAACCAAAACTTCAACTTGCCTGGTGGTGATTATGGTGGTGTATGCCTTTAATCCTAGCACTCAGAGACAAAGGTAGGCAGATCTCCGAGTTCAAGGCCAGCCTGGTCTACACAGTGAGATCCAGGACAGCTAGAGCTATATACAGAGATACCTGTCTTTTTTTTGTTTTGTTTTCCCTTTTATAAAGCCAATAGAATCTTTATTTAAATGATATTCTAGAAATTGAGATACCTGTCTTGAAAAAACAAAATTAAAAAAAAAATTTAACTAGCAAAACTACTTCAAAGACTGGCAACTGGTCTTGGTGGTGCATATGTTTAATACCAGCACGAAGGAGGTAAAGGCAGGAGGACCTCTGTGAGTTCGAGGCCAACCAAACAGCCCAAGATATTTAGACAAAGCCTGTCTCAAGAAAAAACAAACAAACAAACAACAAAACCCAAACAGGGGCTGGGGATTTAGCTCAGTGGTAGAGCGCTTACCTAGGAAGCGCAAGGCCCTGGGTTCGGTCCCCAGCTCCGAAAAAAAGAACCAAAAAAAAAAAAAAAAAAAAAAAAAAAACAAAACCCAAACAAACGAAACCCAAACAAACAAAGAGGCTGGAGAGATGACTCTGAAGTTACAAAGTGTTGATCGTTCTTCCAGAGGACTTGGGTTTGGTTCTCAGCACCCACATGACTGATCACAATGGTAACTCCAATTCCAGGAGATCTGATGCCCTCTTCTGACCTTTGTGGCACTGCGTACATGTGATGCACTTACATACATGCAGTCAAAACACTCATAAGATTAAATAAAAAAATTTTAAAGATTGGTAGTAATGAAAAGAAACTTTAGTATGAAAAAAATCTGTGCTACTGTTCAGATATATTCCCTAGATAGTAAATAAAATGAGTGGACTTAAAACAAAAAAATTTGCCAGGCAGTGGTGGCCTATGCCTTTAATCCCAGCATTCAGGAAGCAGTAGCAGGTGGGTCTAGGTGAGTTCAAGACCAGACTGATCTACAGAGCAATTTCCAAGATAGGCAAGGCTACACAGAGAAACCCTGCCTCAAAAAACAAAACAACAAAATAAAACCAACAACTAATAATAATACAATAAAAGAAGAAAACTCCAGCCTCTATGGGGAAAGCCATCTTACCTGCTTCTGGACCAGCACTCAAACAAGCACCCAGACGGTAGCATGGCACCCAGACAGTAGCATGGCACCCAGACAGTAGCATGGCACCCAGACAGTAGCATGGCACACTTACGGTTTTTGTGGCCCAGAGTCATGATTCTATCCATGTCGTCAGCATTGTTGACTACATATGCTGATAAATCTTTGATATATACTCCCACGTCAGGCCTTTCTTTAACCTAAAAAACAAAAGCCAAGCCTAAGACTTCAGTCTATAACGGTAAGTGTCCACTTACTCAGAGTATCCACTGTTACACATGGGAAGGTGTTAGGTAGGGTACAGTTATGAGCCACGTCTGCACTCATGGGGGAGATAAGGCATAAGAACAGACAAGGGAATCCTGCACACAAAATTACTTGTGATGGGGCCATGAAGAAAATATGGTCAGTCTAAAAGAATAGTTCGTGGTTCTCTCCTTCCACCGTGTGGTCTCAGGGATCAAACTCAGTGCTCAGGCTCAGTGGCAAGCCCTTTCCCGGCTGAGCGCTTGGGAATGTACTTGGGGACAAGCTAGCAAGAGGGACAGGTCAAGCGTCTGCGAGTGGTAACCTACACTTTCAAAAGCCGAAGGCAGACTGGTTTGAGGCAGGGGATACTGGCAAGGATCTTCAAATGGAAAAAAACAAACTGGGCACTTGCAAAAATAAAAAAAAAATCTAATTCTAACAATGGAAAGCTAATCTTTTCCTGTTTGTTTTGTATCTTAAACTATTTTTAAGACAGTGACATCTATCAATGTTCCCGTCTGACTCTGCGGCTGTGCTTCAGTGACTTAGGCTCAAACGGTGTGCACTTGGAAGTTGTGGCATCTGAAGGTGGTGTTTTAACCTTTTATAGAAAAAGAACCTTAATTTGACAAACATTCTATTTCTACTTTTATTTTAACTCTAATTACATCCATACCTCCAACCTCTGTGTCTGATCTTTACCCAGAAGGTCTCGGACTTCTTCATTATATATCTCTAAGTATGACACTCGAACCAGAAACCTATAAGGACAATGGTGGAACACTCAGGGTCGGAAAGATGGTTATAATTTCCATGACTCTAGGTCTTTCCCGCTTGGAACCTCTCAGTATTAGGAAACTGAAGTGATCTTACCTTGTGTCGCCCTCTGCTTTTGCGATATGACCAAATATGTGAGCAAATGAGTTGGGGATGACCCCTCTGAGCCCCGGCACTGCTCGAACACCTTCCATGGTGAAAGTCTTGCCTGTCCCAGTCTGTCCATATGCAAAAATGGTCCCTGAGAATGGTGTAAGCAGTCTGTTACTTCCAGGGTCTGATGAATCTTAAAATTAAGCCTTTTGATGCTGCTATGTAACATATTCCCTGAACTAAAACTTCATTCTCCACCTGGGCACAGTGGCACACATCTATAATCCCTGCAGTACAAAGGAAGAGGTAGGAGGTCACTGCAAGTTTGAGGGCAGCCTGGGCTACATAGTAAGACTCTGTCTTAAAAAAATGAAACAAAAACATATTCTAGCATATGTTCGACTTTTAGTATCGACATGTATACTAGGTGTTATACCAAATAGCAAGTATTGTTAAAGCATCGTGATCAACAAAACACTCCAATATCTATAAAAAGTATCCTAAAGCTTAAATACAAAACTCTTACACTGGCTGGGCGCAGTGGTGTATGCCTTTAATCCTAACACTCAGGAGGGAGAGGCAAATAGGTCTCTGGGATTCTGAGGCCAGACTGGTCTACGTGAGTTCCAGGCTGGCCAGGGCTACACAGTGAAATCCTGTTTCAAAAAAAAAAAATTCACATTGTAGTTAATTCTAAGAAATTAAATTGGAGGGGGCAGGGCAGACGTAAGAACAGGAACACCTGTCTGAGTCCATCATACCTGGAACTCTTTAGCCATCTGACCTCAGATTAACTTTCCAGAGAAGTCCTCAGGGCCAAAACAAGAGTGAGAGGACTTGGGCTGGAGAGATGGCTTAGTGGTTAAGAGCACTGACTGCTCTTCTAGAGGTCCTGGGTTCAATTCCCAGCAACCACATGGTGGTTCACAACCATCTATAATGGGTGGGATCTGATGAATTCTGAAGATACCTACAGTGTACTTATATAAATAAAATAATAAAATTTTAAAAAAAAGAGAGTGAGAGGACTTGCTCTGTACATTGACAGTAAGAATCAAACGAAGATATTGATATCAAGTGTTCTCAACACATACCTGGTTGAGAATATTGGTAAAATGGTATTTTCTTCTTTTTAATCCTAAAATAATTCACTATTTTAAAAGAAACTGTCTAAGAAACAGTTCTGAAATACTACTAACTAGGAAAGTGATAATTATTTTAGGCAACAGGCGATGAGTCACGTCTTAAATGTACCTACCCATTTAACAAGTATTCCCCACACATACCTAAGCATGACCTGGGAGCTGGGCCCCAAGGACAAAGTGACAAACAGGGCCAATACAAACTCTGGTCTTACGGTGGAGAAACAAATCTAGACAGAAGTATGGACATAAACCAGACAGGGGGTGGCTGGGAAGGAAGACGAGAGGTCAGGAAAGTCTTTCCACAGGCAGTGAGGTGACACTAAGTTTCAGTTAGTGCAAGAACCAGAGGTGGTGAGGAGAATGAAGGGAGCCTCCAGGATGGGAGAAAGAGATGGAAGCGGAGGACAGACCCACAGCGAGCAGAGAGACTCACAGGACCCTGATCACGCCAGCTCACAGAGAAGCCAGAGTGACTGTCCTTCAGAGCTGCAGCCTGCAGATCACTGTGGCTCCGAGTGCCAGGATGCTGTGGAGACACAGTGAGCTAGAGAGCTGGGGTAGTTGGCCAGGACACTGCGGAGTGAACCTGCATGGGAGATGAGGATATGGCCACTTCCATGCATCTGGCTCTGATGGGGACAGCGCACTGAGGAGGCTCTGCACACCCAACACTGGGTTCCATCAGAGCTGCCTATTCTTTGCTGTTGATTTTGCTGGGAACCCAAAACTGCTCTAAAAATACACTCTATCATTATTTCTTGACGTATGGTCTTGCTATGTTCACAGGCCAATCTTGAACTCCTGACTTAGGTGGCCCTCCTACCTCGGCATTCCAAGTAGCTGGCTAGTATAGCCATGGCATCACTGAACCTAGCTAACACTATTTTAAAACAGGTAAAGATCAGCAACTACCTTGAGAATCCTAAACATTACATCAAATTACATTCAGAACTGGAGAATGAACTGACTGTTACATCGTTCCTAAGAATCACCTCTTCCAAACTGTTCTACAGTTAGCAGTTTCCACAGTCAGCATGAGACCATGGAAAAGAGGTACAAGCTCCTGATGGTCAAACACCATCCTTCACAGTATTTACTTTTAAAAATTCATAATTCTGTTACCTCAAAAATTAAAGCAGGAACACTCTTGATTCTAACCAAGATGGAGTATTAAGGACATATTAGCCATCCTGGCTGGAATGGAAAGTAGAAAAAATGAGAGAAAAAGTTTTCAAAACAATTAATTAAAAAAACAATCTAATTCAGGTGTGGTGGCATACACCTGTCTGCACTAGCAGACAGGAGGCAGAGGCAGGTGGATCTCTGTGATTTTTCAAGCCCAGCCTGGTCTATGTAGTGAGTTCTAGGATAGCCAAGGCTATACAGAGAGGAAAACAAACAAAAACCCAAATCCAGGTCTCCATGCTCTAGTGATGCCCTGAGGAAACTTCCTTCTGCTGAAAGCCAGGGTTTATGAGTGAGAGGCTTCTGCGGGTCCTTCAGCCTCACCTGGGACTGAGGCTAGGGCCTCATTCACCCCGGGTTCCTTGTCTACAGCAGCCAGGCAAATGCTTCTTGCATAAGGTCAAACACAGAGCTCGGCAAAGAACAAATCCAAGTCACCGGACAAGATAGGGAGACAAGTAGAGAATAACTGGCTTCCTATGAGAACCCCAAAATGAGACTAGAGTCTGAAGGAGGTAGTGTCCGGGGGAGAGGGCCGCAGAGAAAGCATGGCACTTTGGTGGAGGATCCTCCTTCAAGTACCTAGCTGAGTTGTTGGGAGTGAAGTGTAAAGATTATCCTTGCGTTATTCATATGCAGATTTCTAAAACCAGAAAGAACAACTGCACAATAGAAAAGTCACCAAGATAGCAAAAAATCCTAACCATTTATGCTCCTTCTCACAGCTCCCCAAAATATAGGGGGAAAAATTGGGCAGTCCAGCATGGTAGTCCACATATTTAATAACCCCAGCACTGAGTTCAACGCCAGCCAGGGGTGCATAGTGAAATGCTGTCTAAAAGAGAAAAGGGGGGGGGGAGGGGCTCTGCTCATTGGTTGTGAGCACTGACTGCTCTTCCAGAGGTCCTGAGTTCAATCCCAGCAACCACATGGTGGCTCACAACCATCTGTAATGGGATCTGATGCCCTCTTCTGGTGTGTCTGAAACATACATAAAATAATTTTTAAAAGTTTTTTTAAAAAGGCAAATTCAGAAAATATACTCCCAGATTTCTCAATGGTTGACAGAACAGAAGAGCTGCACACACCAGCAAACCCTGACTGAGGACCTTAGCACCTCTGCCCCAACACAGAACACACGGCCTTCTCAAACATGCACAGAGCACTTAGTGATAAATCACATTCCAAAGAAGACAGGTCTCAATAAACCTGCAAGACTCCAATCACATGAAGTATGTTCCATAGCTAAAATGAAATTAGGCAAGAATCTAAAGAAGACCCTCTGGGAAAACCCCAAAGCATCTCGACTAAACAGCACACATAGGCAGAGTATCAAAGAAGTAATTGGGGGCTAGGGCAAGGATGGTTCAACTGGTAAAGTGCTTACCACACGGGCACGAGGACCAGAGTTCAAACACAGCATGAAAAGCCAGAGGTGGTAGTATGAGCTTGGATTCCAGTGCTGGGCAGGTGTGGACAGAGGGTTCCAGGCTCACTAGCCTGCCCAGCAATCAGAAACCAAGGGGGTCCTCCTGAAGAATGCACTCAAAGTTGACCTCTGGCCTTCAAACACACGTGCATAACACACATGCATGCACACTGGCACACACATGAAGGTAAAAATACATAAACATGCACACACACAGACACACAGACACACACATACACGCACACACAGTGAAATAGAAAGCACTCTGAAATGGGTATAAGTAAAAACATGGTCTGTATGTCCAATTCTTTTTTTTTTTTTTTTTTTTGGTTCTTTTTTTCGGAGCTGGGGACCGAACCCAGGGCCCTGCGCTTCCTAGGCAAGCACTCTACCACTGAGCTAAATCCCCAACCCCCCCATGTCCAATTCTTTTAATTAACACTGAAGCACTGAGCAGGCGGGAGGCAGGGTACATCACTAAACTCCTCTATCAGAAGGATGAAAAGTCTCCAAACACTGACCTCAGTTCCCACCATAAGAAAACAGAGGCTAGGGGCTGGGGATTTAGCTCAGTGGTAGAGTGCTTACCTAGGAAGCGCAAGGCCCTGGGTTCGGTCCCCAGCTCCGGAAAAAAAAAAAGAACCACAAAAAAAAAAAAAAAAAAAAAAGAAAAGAAAACAGAGGCTAGACAGCAGTGTCACATGTCTTTAATCCCAGCGCTTGGGAGGCAAAAGAATCTCTGACTTCCAGGCTAGGCTGGTCTGCATAGCAAGTTGGAGGACAGCCTGGACTACGTAGAGTCACTGTTTCAAATAAACAAACATAAAATAAAACAGAGAAAGAGCAAATCTAAAGTCAGAAAACAAAGCAACTAAAATCAGAACAAAAAAACAGGACAGAAAAGATGAGACAACAAAGGAAAAGTGAAAAATACCCAAAGTATCAATCTCTCGCCAACCAAGCCAGAAAAACAAAGACTCAGATCACCATGAAGGGATGAGAAAGGTTGCTGGAGCCATGAGAACAGAGAAACACTTCTTTTTTTTTTTTTTTTTTTTTTTGGTTCTTTTTTTCGGAGCTGGGGACCAAACCCAGGGCCTTGCGCTTCCTAGGTAAGCGCTCTACCACTGAGCTAAATCCCCAGCCCGAGAAACACTTCTTGATTAAAATGACAACTGTTGCTTTAATTACAGCATGCAGAAGCAAGGCAGGTACATCTCTGTTGAGTTTGAGGCCAGCCTGGTCTACAGAGCAAGTTCCAGGACAGCCAGAAAATGGAGTCCTTGTTTCAAACAAACAAACAAACAAACAAACAAACAAACAAACAAACAAACAGAAAATAAAACAGAGAAAGAGCAAAAGAGAAATGACAGAGAAACCCTGTCTCAAAAATCAAAAGAGAAAAAAAGAAAACAAACTAGCATTATTCTGAAACTAGAAAAACACATTTCCAGAAAACTGTGTTTTATATCCCTCATGAAAACAAAAATTTTAAATAAAACTTTGGCAAATCACAAAAAAAAAAAAAAAAAAAAAAAAAAAAAGAAACCTTTAGGGGTTGGGGATTTAGCTCAGTGGTAGAGCGCTTGCCTAGGAAGCGCAAGGCCCTGGGTTCGGTCCCCAGCTCCGGAAAAAAGAACCAAAAAAAACCAAAAAAACAAAAAAACAAAAAAACAAAAAAACAAAAAAAAAACTTTGGCAAATCGCAACAAGATTTGGAAAGAACAATAATTCACGTCTAAGTGACAAAGCTAGTTTCACTTATAAAAACCTAATGACAAACTTCGAAAGAACTACATTTGAAAACGTGTGATATTACATCCCTGCAAGAAAGAAAAGACAGACAGACAGATAAGCAAACCAAACACCTGTGAACAAACTGAACCAGAGGAGAGGCGCTCCTCAGTCTGGCTGACAGGTCTGTGGAAAACCTACAGTTAACATGAGGGTCACCAGTCAGCTCAGGAGCAGGACAACGATGTCCACTCTCTCCGACTGTGCTCTACATTTATTGATATTTCTGCCCAGAGTTTCAGGTAACAAAAGCAAATTAAAGGCAAAAGACTGCAAAGAAAAGTAAAAACTGTCTTTACCGGCAGACAATATAATTATTTGTACATATAGAAAATCCTAGACGATTTTTTTAAAAGTGTAAAGGTCTAGATTTTGATCTCCACCCCCTAACCCAGGGGAAAACACTAAAGTGTAACAAGAATTATTAAGTTTAGCAAGGTTGCAGAATACAAGGTCAATGTGAGACAGCACTTTGTGCCATTATGATGATGCTACCAAGATGACAATAACAGATGCTGGAAACTGGACCGCTCGCATTGCTGCCAGGAATGTGAAATGATGATGTCACTGTGAAATACCCTTTGGTAGTTCTTCAAAAGGTCAAAGAAAGTAACCCCATGACTCAGCAACTCCACTCCTAGGTGTTCAGGAAAGTTAAAAGCTTGCACAAGAATATGCTAAAGAACATTATTCCTAACAGCTAGCTACAAAGTGACAACAGCCCAAATACTCAATGGATGGATGTACAAACAAAAAGTATCTATACAAGGGGATACTATTTGGTGATAGCGTGAATGAATGGATACTGATACACTCTACCATAAGAATGAGCACAGATAACACTGTGCTTAATGAAAGAAGCCAGGGAAAAGACTATGCCCACGGTGAGCCTCTTTTATGAAATGGCAGAGCAGGAAACTCCAACAGAGCAGTGGTGTTGAGCGGACTGAGGTGGCTGAAACTGAGATCTGTTCCCTCTTGGGTTGCTGGAAACAGTCTGACAACAGCGGGTGGTGACAGTTTGCACACTGTGATCCACTGAAAACATATTAATCCTATACTGTGAATGATGAGTGGATTTACGTCACTTAAAATTTATCTTAATAAAAATTAGTTAAAAATCAGACGTATTTCTGCATACTAATAACAATACGTAATTCCAGCATGAACTTATGCAAATAATTCTACTCACAACAGAATGCTGCAAAGTCAGTAAGAAAGATGACAAAGTAGGCAAGACACTTGCTACCAAACCTGATACCTGAGTTTGATTCCAGGAATCTCTATGGTGGAAGGCAAGAAATGACTCCCCCAAGTTGTCTTCTGACTGCTATATGAATGCTGTGGCACACATGACCTCATACAGGTAATTTTTTAAGTTCTTAGGAATAATATAAAAAGTACTAAAGAAGTGAGAGAGTTTAAGTGAGCAAAACATTGTTATCTTAGTGAGACAGAAGACTTAACACTGCCAATAGAGGATTTAAACACAATTGTGATCAATATCCCAAAAGATATTTTAAGGAAACTGCTAAGGTGGTTATAAAATCTATAGGAAAATACCAAGGGCAAAACCAACCATGGAAACAGACAGGCAAAAAAGCCAGCCAAGTTGGAGAATGGGTGTTATCTCATTGACACTACCTAAGTTCAACAGCACCTCACAGGTACACTATCAGGGTGGACTAGGCATGGAATAGAACACATGGTCCAAAAGTCAGCAAGGGCACACATTTAGGTCAACTGATTTTTGACAACCCCCACCCCACAAAAACCATTTCAATATCAAAAGAAGGAACTTGTTATTCTGTGGATTTTTTCTTTTTCTCCCCCACCCCCTGACAAGGCTCTTCTCCACGGCTCTCTTAGAACTCGATTTGCCGACCAGGCTGGCCTCATACTCAGAGATCTGCCTGCCTCTGCTCCCAAGTGCTGAGATCCAAAATTGCTGGAGCAACTGGAGACAAACACACACACACACACACACACACACACACACACACACACACACACACCCCATTTGACAATCCAATTTCTAGGCAGCTATCCAAGACAAACTTTACATCTTTACAAAGGCATACAGCAGCACTGTCTATCTAACAAAAACCCTAGACGTCAATCAACCAGTAAATGGACAGTATGTTACATACATACAATGGAATTCAATTCAGAAGTGGAGGCTGGAAAAGCAGGAAGAAGTTCAAGAGTTCAAGGCTGGGCTCAACTACTAACAGGATTAAGGTCAACCTGGAATATACGAGACCCTGTCTCAATAAAGCAACACAATTCAGCAGTAAAACAGACACACAGACACACAGACACAAAGACACACACACACACACACACTATACTAGGTGTGGTGGCACAAGCCTTTAATCCCTCCCTGCACTAGGGAGGCAGAGGAAGGAAGATAGGAAGACCTCTTGATGTCAGCCTGATCTACAGAAGACAGCCAGAGCTATAGGGAGAAACCATCTTAAAAAACCAAAACTAAACCAGCCATCCAAAATAAAATACAATACAATAAAATAGAAAGGGGCTGAAGAGATGGATTGGCAATTAAAAGCCTTTAAGCTCTTCCAGAGGACCTAGATACAGTTCCTAGGACAAACCTACATGGTGGCTCACACAAATCCAAAGCCCCCTTGTGGCCTCTGAGGGCACCAGGGATGTACATGGTCCACATACTTACAGGCAAACACTCACTCATGCATATAAATAAGAACAAATAAATCTTTTTTTTCTTAAGTCACAAAGTTACTGATGACCTTAGAAAACATTACACAAAGAGAAAGAAAACTGCTTTTTTTTTTTTTTTTTTTTGGAGCTGGGGACCGAAACCAGGGCCTCAAGCGCTCTACCACTGAGCTAAATCCCCAACCCCAGAAAACCGCTTTTTAAGGTAGCGTTTTATGGGCTGGAGAGGTGGCTCAGGAGTAAAGAGCACTGGCTGCTCTCCTGAGGCCCCAGGTTGGATTCTCAGCACCTTCACGGTGGCTCAAAACCCTGCAAATCCAGACCAGGATCATCTTCAGACGTCCTCGAGCACTATAAGCATGTGGAGCAAACACAGACCTACACGAAGGCGATACACTCCAATGCATAAAATAAAGGTAAATCTTTAATGATAACAAGATGGCATTTTATGATGTCATTTAAATGAATTTTCAGAAGGACAAAACTATTGTGCTGTGATGGCGGGTCAATGGATGCAGGTTGAGAGGCTGCAAAAGGGGCAAAAGGGACGCTGGAGGATGACACTGGCATTCTAGACCATAACTCGTCAGGCTACAGTCGAGATGCAGAAACTGCCTCTTTTACTGGGCATTCAGCATACAACAATAAAATCGCGTGTGTGATTGTGTGTGTGTGTGTGTGTGTGTGTGTGTGTGTGTGTGTGTGTTTAAAGCAAGCTGCATAGGCACTTACCATTGTAGCCTTCCAGGACAGAATCAATAATTGGTCTTGCAGTCAAGTTATATACATCAAGTTGTTTACTCTCTGGTCCAAAAACAGTATCGAAAGTAAATGTCTTCGGAGGTTCGTTGGAAGAGTCGGTCTTATGGACGGTGATAGTCCCCCGCATTTCATCCACGCTGACGGCCTGTCTGTAGCACATTGATTTCTCTCTCTCGTTGAGAGGTCGGCACCTGACAACTACCTTCACGTTGTCGCAGCTTTCTGGCTTCTCTGATTTATTGATCTGGTGGAGATAGTATTTGCAAAGAATGAAAAGAGTGTTCATTTTGCCCTACATATAGTTGGAAAAGACTACTTTTTCAACTCAGCACCCTGAATATGCTAAGACTTAATTAATTAATTTTTTAATGATTTTTTATTTATTTTATGTATGAGTACACAGTTGCTGTCTTCAGGCACACCAGAAGAGGGTATTAGATCCGATTACAGATGGCCATGAGCCACCATGTGGTTGCTGGGAATTGAACTCAGGACCTTTGAAGAGCAATCAGTGCTCTTAACCACTGAGCCATCTCTCCAGCCCCAGCAAATACTTAATACTTTAAATGCAGAAAATGAACTAGTATACAAGACATTAGCTCAACGGTCCACAACATCTGAATTTGCAAAAAAAAAAAAAAAAGAACATGTGAACGTGGTTGTTGTCAAGCTTTATTAAGAATTATGAGGTCAAGCCCAGCGCTGTGGCACACATCTTTGATCCCAGAACTCCAGGAGGCAGAGGCAAGTGGATCTCTGTGGGTTTGTGAACAGTCTATAGAATAGAGAGACCCTGCCTCAAAACAAACCAGCAAGGTCCGAGGTCCTTTGCTCTCCCATGACACCTAGTTTCATCTAGAATGCATTTGTAAAATTTTTACTGTGTGATAACTTCCACACATAGCTTACCTCACTACACAAGTTAAGGACAGAGAAGGCCAATGACATACAGAGAAAAATGTCTTCTGAATGTTTATATAAACCTTTGATTTTCAAAATTTTACATGACAAAGAAACGAAGTCCAATTCTACTACTAATATGCTTCTCTCCAGTTTGGCCTTCATCACCCCTCAGCTAGGTAACATCGCCTGGGCCCTACATTAGGCTCCTGGTTGTGTATGCTCCTGAATCTAATTGAATTGCCCCTCGGTCTGCCCTCTTACATCATGGTGTAAACAGAAATCAAATCTCATTATTCTCCAATGTAAAAATCTCCCCAGATGACAAGCCAAAAAATGTTAAGGCGGTACAGAAAAGCTTCCCCAAGCACTCGTCCTCCTCTCAGCAGAGTTCCGTGATCTTTTCTTCACTGCTGGTTTTCCTGGAGTCCTTCTGCCTAGAACATTCCTTATGCCCTTCTTCACTTAGATAACATCTATTTATCCTCCAGTTTTCAGCTCAGCAGCCACTTCCTATGGGAACACTTCTCTGACTAGGTCAAACGCTTTTTCACTTAATAGACTCTGAGAGAGAGCATACTGGGCTTCTAAAGGCTACAGTTTTACTCTGGTTTGCTCCTTGACTGATGTCTGTCATTCTGTCTTCATCTGAGACCCAAATAAGGAGTCAAGGGTCTGAATTCAGCCCATAAAATTCTCTTGTTTGCCTCAAAGTATTTTGTTTTGTACTGGTACTGGGTCTCAGTGAAGCACAGGTCAGCCTAGAATTCATTATGAAGCCAAGAACAGCTTTGAACTTGAAACAGGATTTCTATGTGTAGCCTTGGCTCTCCTGGAACTGACTCCAGAGACCATGCTAGCCTCAGACTCACAAAGATCTGTCAGCATCTGCCTCCAGAGAGCTGGGTTTAAAGGTGCCACCACTGCCCGGCCCAGCCTTAAACTCTAAATCCTTTTCCTCCCCTGTCAACATTTCAAAATGTTGGCCAGGTGGCTTGTGGTAGTTTTAAATATTTTAATCAGCTGCTAAAATTGAGAAATTTCACAAATAGAGCTATTTAAGTCTTTTGAAAACAAAAGTAGTTCTGGTATGTGTAGGCTAGCCTTCCTTAATGGAAACATTTTCCAATTCACCAGAGCCTATTTCTACCATATGTAGCTTAACTGCTTCATCCAGTAAGGCTGACTTTTCTCTGTTTGGTATACAGTTTTCACCTCAGCCTCAAAAGGCAAGCTTCTCTTCTCCAAAGTCAAAACCTTGGCACCCGAGGCTGGAGAGATGGGTCCGTGGCCCACGCTGGGTTTCCAGCACCCACACGACAGCTTACCACTGCTTTTAAGTAAAGTTTCAAATAGTCCCATGCCCTCTTCTTCCTTCCCCTGGCACGTGGTGCACATACATACATGCAGACAAACACATTAAAAATACACATTAAAAATATACATAATGGGGGTTGGGGATTTAGCTCAGCAAGCGCAAGGCCCTGGGTTCGGTCCCCAGCTCTGAAAAAAAAGAAAAGGAAAAAAAAATATATATATACATAATGGGGTTGGGAATTTAGCTCAGTGGTAGAGCGCTTGCCTAGCAAGCGCAAGGCCCTGGGTTCGGTCCCCAGCTCCGAAAAAAAGAAAAAATATATACATAAAATAAAAATTAAATTAATATCTGGCAAGTTTTGCTCAACCAACCTTACCACCTGCATAGCTAACAAATATGCAGTTAGTGTCTAATATTTATTGAATGAATACCCTGAAAGCAACACATATAAACAGACATTGAGCATTTTGTGCTAAATGTCAAGACCTGTCCTTCAAGTGTCCTATACATTAATTTATTTTGCCTTGATAAAAAGCCCAAGAAGGAAAGTTTAATTGTGTAGGAATTAAGGGCCCAGACAATGTAAATAACCGTCGGAGGCCCCATAACCAATAAATAACCTACCATGGCTCAAGTCTTCTCCAATGGGATTTACAACCACCCCCTTATTATGGCACGATAACAATCCGTGAAATCCTAGGAGGTAACCAAATCGCCACCGCTTATTCGCACAAAGACACCTACGGGTTACATTCTGTATCATAAGCTAAGGTGTCCGCTCGGAATAACAGTTTATACCCGGGGAAGTAGGGGGCCAGAGCGTGGACTCTGGGGTCGCGAGCATCCGCAGGACCCTGGTGGCCGCGCGCAGCCACCAAGTCCCTGCTGGCCGCGAGGTGCTTTTTCTGTCCGGCTGCGCAGGCCTGGCGGGATGCAGCGCGTTCCGGGTAGACAGGGCGGGTCCCGGGCCGCCCCCAAGATGCGCCCTGGACCCGAGCCCTACCGCCCCACCACCGCCCTTCCCCTCCAAGGCCTGGCGGCCGGACCGCCCTGCCCCGCCCGCCCGCCTTGCGCTTCTATGGCAACGGCCGCGCCCCCGAGCAGGGCCGCCACACGGAGCCGGAGGCCCTGTGGCCGACTGCCCATCCTCACCGGCATGGTGGCCGCGTCTGGTGGTCCGCCAATGTCCCCGCTCCGGATGCAGTCCAACAACACCGGGTTTGGAGGCGAGGCTGGCCGCAAGCGACCGAAACACCTTAGCGCTCTGGAGACTACGGCTCACAAACCGCAGTGCGCAGGCGCACTCTGAGCTCGCCCCGCCCAAAGTAGGGTGCCCTCGACTTCTCAAAGTACGCTTGCGCAAGGGGTTTCCGCGTCCATCTCCATGGACGCCAGACTGGGGCAACGCCTACGGGGTGCTGCCATTCCTCTGCTCAGTAAAGCTGGTTCATGTTGAGGCCACTGGGACATCTGACCCGCTCAGATTACCAGGAGCTCCTGGCGCTGGCAACGTCCCAAATATTATAAACGGCAGTGGACAATAGCGCACCAGATTCTGAGGAATTCTTATTTTATGAGGACTATCAGAGACTGGGTTCTGTTTATCTCTACTATCTGCCTGCACCAACAGTGTGAGACTTTGAATAAAAAGTTGTGATACATGAACTTTGTGTGTATGCATCTGTGCAAACTTCAACCATTAAACTGAGCGCTCCATTAGACAGGAGAGGGCTTTTGTTTTGGTGGGGCGGGGGGTAATGGGGGGATGGATTGTACCTCAGGCCTCAGGAGTGCTGGGCAATGATCATGTTCTTGTTTAAAACTGAGCTCTTTGAAGAACATAGATTTATTTCTGGCCTGAGGTATCTGAATTAAAAAAAAAAAAAGGAGAAAGAGGGGGGGGGAGATTGCTCCAAGGTATAGAGAAGAAGAAAGTCTATTGTACATAAAAGGGAGAGCATAGCTAGAGGAAGAGACAAAGGCATCTGAGAGGGTTCAGAGTGAAGAGGACCCTGAGCCAGCCTTATGAGGAGAGTGTCTGGGGGGAGAGAGGAGAGAGAGGATACCTACAGGCCAGGAAGCTAAAGGGTAAAAAAAAAAAAGTAAAAAAATACCATAGTAAAAATGGCTGGATTATATAGGGAAGAACCCCAGAAGGGCAGCCCAGCACCTGGGCTGGAGGGTTCATGGGGTGGAATATGCCAGTCAAACCCTGTAACAGGAAGGGGCTGAGGGATGCTGGGAGAACCTGGCAGCCAGCTCGCTGGGAGAACCTGGCAGCCAGCTCTGCTTGTTGTAGACAATTCAGTCACTTGTTGGGAGTTTGAGACCTAACAATGCCCAGTCCAGAAACTAGCTCAAAGCAGAAGCTCCATCTAGATAGCCATTTGCTCAGCAGAACTGGTTTGGATTTCTCAATTAAAGGAGAGTTTGTTTTGGATTTGGTTTGACTTGGGGTTGGGGGAGTGTCTCACTGGATGAACCAGGCTGATCTTGAACTCACAGAGATCTTTTGACTCACCAGAGCTGGCATTAAAGGCATCTTCATCACTCCCAGAAGATATAGGAGAATTTAAGTTGCAAATAATTATAAGGTGTGTTTTGTGTTAATATTTAAAATGTTCGCCTTGGGGCTGAAGAAATGGCTCAGCGGTTAAGAGTACATACTGCTCTTGCAGAGGGCCCGGAGTTAGGGCCCCAACAGCAGGTCAAGCATTCACAACTCCAGCTCTGGGGGAATCATAAGCCCTCTTCTGGTCTCTGTGGGAACTGTACTCACATGCATATACTCACTCACAGGGGCACACATATACTTAATTTTTTTTTTTTTTTTTTTTTTTTTTTTTTTTGGAGCTGAGGACCGAACCCAGGGCCTTGGGCTTGCTAGGCAAGCGCTCTACCACTGAGCTAAATCCCCAACCCTACTTAATTTTTAAAAAGTCTTTTTAAAAAAAGTTCCTCTTCAATGCACCACACAGTTGGTCTTGGATATTAGTAAAATGTTCTGTATTATTTCTCAAAGACGCTGAGTAGAAGGTAAAATACCCATCTCTTATGATCCAGACCACATAGCACGGCTATTGCTAATAAACAATAATCCCCTGTCCTCTTATTAAAGTTTTATACTTATTTATGTAACTGTATGCTCCAATACTCATATGCCACGACTCTTATGTGTGGAGGTCAGAGAACACCTTTCAGGAGTTGGTCTCTTCTTTCCCTATGTGGATCTCACCGATGGAGCTAAGGTAGTGAGGCTTAGTGGCAAGCTCTCTACCCACTGAGCTATCTTGCTGGACACTGAAGTTTTTTTTTGTTTTTTTTTTAAAGATGCCTTTATTCTAAATGAATCTTGAAGTGGAAACTACTGGTTTCTTTGGAAAGTTATGTCCAACGATGTTTTGCTGGGGCATGAAGTAAAAGGATGTCTTGCTAAAGCAAGCTCATGAAAGAATGTTTTCCTGAAGCAGACACAGGTGAAAGGATGTTTTGATCTAGCAAACACATGACAGGACCCGTGATGAAGGAGTATAAACATGACCCCACAGACAGTGGGAGACCAGCACTGAGCCTTAATTTGGTTTGCTCTGCCTCACTATTCTTCACTAACAACATGCATGTATCGTTTTGCCCTACACAGCGTTGTTGAGCTCAACTTGTGATAACTCCAACACAGAGGGAAACTTGACAAAGAACTGCTCCTGAGGTTCCCGTGGCAGCTTGCTGCTTCCTCGACCTCACCTCAGGCCAGTTTGGTGACCCTGGTGGCTTCTTTAGGATTGAAATGCAGTTGCTGGTTTGTGCCTGGTGTCTGCTTGCTGAAAGGACTGGACTGTAGCTGCAGGTTTGTGCCTGGAGTCTGACTGCCCAGAGGACTGACCTGTAGCTGCTGAATCATATTTGGTGTTTGCTACAGGACTGAACTGCTGCCCAAGAAGATCAAGCTGTCCCCCAGAGAACTACTGCTGAACAGGTCCACTTCCCCCATACCCTAATAACTTTTCTCTTACAGTCCCTCTGCTGGGCTAGGGAAGTTGAACCCTTATTAAAAGTAGGTTGCAAAGAATTTCTGCCTGCAGAATCCAGGTTCCTAGCTTTGCCTATTTTACCTTGTATAATCCTGCATTCGAATGCACGTTATATTACATCATACTATCCTACATGAAGATAGGCTACCACAAGGCTAGACATTTGAGATGCTTTTTCTTCTTGTGTTACATCTCTGGAATAGTATTAAGATGTTTGCTAAGAGAATGAAATTATGTTGGGGATTTAGCTCAGCGGTAGAGCGCTTGCCTAGCGAGCGCAAGGCTCTGGGTTCGGTCCCCAGCTCCGAAAAAAAGAAAAAAAAAAAAAGAGAATGAAATTATTCCATTTTGAGTGTATGGCTTTACATTCAAATACCTTCTACTAATGTAAAGGTTTTTAGTTGTGTAAAAAAATTTAAAAAAGGGGTTGGGGATTTAGCTCAGTGGTAGAGCGCTTGCCTAGGAAGCGCAAGGCCCTGGGTTCAGTCCCCAGCTCCGAAAAAAAAAAAATAAATAAATAAATAAATAAATAAATAAATAAATAAAAAAAATCAAACTATTACTACTATACAAAAGTAAAAATAAAAGAAAAATGGTCATCATATATCATGTCCCACATGGGGAGCAGAAGACCTTTCAGAACAGCCATGCTCGTTAGTATTTCCTCTACCACCAACAGAAAGAGCGCTCCTCTGGAATTAGCCCAGAGTCTCACCTGTCTTACCACAGCCTCGCACAGAACCTGGCCCAGAAGAACCAATGATCCACCCTCCTTCTACCCAACCTCTCCCCTGAGCCTCAGTCCACTTGGATGTGGAACAGATATTTTAAGTTTATTGTGTCAAAGTTTAAATCCCATTCCCCAGTCCTCTTAGCCTCCCTTCCTCCACACTGCCCCTGTCACGTATACACAGAAAGGCTCCACCCAGGCTTCCTCAACTCAAAAAATAGAAGCAGAATTCCGACAAGGGCTCCGCTCAAATCCCAGTCTCTTTCTTCCACCCCAATCCCAATCCTTCAACACAGACCATTTAAGGGGCTGTAAAAGCAGATTCTTACCACTGTCACCACCAATGTGGTACACTCTCCCAGGCATTGCTATACTCAGAGCTGGTTTCCATAACAACATCCCTGCGGGGTAACAGCTGTGCCTCGGTTAGCTGATTCCTTGCCTAGCAAATCTGAATGCCTTGGTTCCATTCTAAGCATCTCATCAAGCTGGTACAAATGAGCGGAGGCAGGAGAATCGGAAATTCAAGGTCATCGTCAGTGACATGCTATGTCTGAGACAATCTGAGATCCAGCAGGCAAAGGAAGCCAGGTGTGGTAAACCCAGCCCTCAGGAGATGCAGAGGCAGGTAGACATATGTGAGTTCAAGCCTGGTGTGCATAGTGAGTCCCAAGTCAGAGCTGTATAATAAGACCCATCTGAAACAAAAACAAAAAGCAAAACAAAACAAACAAAACACAATGAGGGGCTGGACAGACAACTCAGTGGGTAAGAGCACTGACTGCTCTCCCAGAGTTCCTGGCTTCAATCCCCATTCCCACATGGCAACACGCACTGTCTGTAACTCCAGGTCCAAGGGATGCAATGCTCGCTTCACCAGGTATCAGGTATCCACATGACACACGTGCAGACAAAACACTTATACATATAAAATAATAATAATTTTTTTAAAACGAGGAGGAAGAGAAGCAGGAGAAAAAGTGGAGCAGGGGAAGAAGTGGAAATTTCTGGTTTCTTTAGAGACTCAGTTGTGTCACGGGATGTTTTCCGGAAACTATCTTATGAGAGGACGTTTTGCTGACAACAGACATATTCTGGAAGCTGCCTGGTGAAAAGGCATGTGATGTTTTACTGGAGCTGATGCTCAAGCGAACACGTGATGGTTGGAAAGGGTTTAACTAGAACCCAACAGACAGTGGACAATGCTCTGGTATTGGTTTGCCTTGTCACCCTTTGCTGGTCTTCGCTGGGCTTTGCTGACACTGGTCTTCACTGATGACACTGTAGCGTTGGTTTGCCTTGGTTTCTTCACTCATGATCACTTGTCGTGACTTCATAGAGAGACACGCGGGGTTGGGGATTTAGCTCAGTGGTAGAGCGCTTGCCTAGCAAGCTCAAGGCCCTGGGTTCGGTCCTCAGCTCCGATTAAAAAAAAAAAAAAAAAAAAAAGAAAGTGTGCATAGAGAGACACGCACCACAGAACTTCTTGTGAAAGTCTGGTGGCTTCTCTTGCTGCTTTTGCAGACTCAGTCCAGTTGGAGAGCCTCACAGTTTCTTCTGGCTCGAACTGCGGTGGCTGATTTGTGAATGGTGTTTGGAAGTGGGTCGAGCTAATGCTGCTGATGCGTGTGAACTGAACTGCTGATATCCTCACAATGAAGATCGCAATCGCCCCCAAAGAACTATTTCTAGACAGGTCCACATCTCCCTTTCTCCTGTTATACTTTCCGCTGCCTCTGGTGGGTGGTGGGCTGGAAGGGAGGTTAAAGCATTAAAGAACCCTTACTAAAGTAGGTTTTGAAAAGGCTCAGCCTTCCAGGGGAGAGACTCGGCAGGCACAGATTAGGGCCTAGGAGGACCCTGGATCCAGTCTCCCATGCGTGTGGAGAAAGGACTGTGTTTTCAGCATTGTACCTATGGGGATGGTGTTAAAACATGGAGCAGATCTTTTCCCTGCCCTAACCCCCTGCCACCTCGCAGTGTATAAGCCACAGCCATCCCTCTGCCTCTCCGTTCTCCCTCTGGGTTTGTCTGAGACAGCCCCAGTTGGCCTCCTTGTTTCCTCCAACATCCCAGATATGATTTCATCTTAGCAAGCAAGGCTTATGTGCTTGTAGATAGGCACTAACAAACACAACTGAAGAACTTTAGCTCGTACATGCAATCCCAGTATTCAGGAGACTGAAGCAAGAGGACCGTCTATGTGTTCAAGAACGATCCTGGAGTCCAGAAGGAATTCCAGGATGGCAAGGGCTAAAGAATGAGACCCTCATCTCAAGAAAACCAACAGAATTTTCCTTGATATGTTGTGCTGTTTTGTTTTTCCTTTTGATTATGAAAGTAGCTTTTTTGGCATTTATTTTATTTCATGTGTATGAGTGTTTTTCCTGTATGTATGTTTGTATGTGCAGCATGTGCCTTTGGTGGTCAGAAAAAGGTATCGAATCCCCTGGAACTGATAGTTATCACCTGCCATGTGGGCGTTAGACACCAAAGTCTTCTGGAAGAACAGCCAGTGCTCTTAACCGCTAAACATTCTCTCTGACCTTTACTTTCTTTTAAAAATCATTTGATCTAGATGGACAAGATTAGTTAGTACATAAAGACACTTAACCCCAAGTCTGACAATCTGAGTTTGATCCCTGGGACCATACAGAGGAGAGAACAGACTCCCAAAAGTTTTCCTCTGACTTCCAGATGCACATGGTGGCCCACGCTAGCACTCACGAGGGCACATACACACATTTACAAATAAGTGAAGAAATGTAATAAAAACATTTTGAAATACCACCTGGGGGCGGGACTGGAGAGATGGCTCAGTGGCTAAGAACACTGACTGCTCTTCCAGAGGTCCTGAGTTCAATTCCCAGCAACCACATGATGGCTCTCAACCATCTGTAATGGGATCTGATGCCCTCTTCTGGTGTGTCTGAAGACAGAGAGTGACCTTGTACTCGCATGTATAAAATAAACATTAAAAAAAATATCATCTGGGATCTGAGCAAGATGGTACAAGACTTTTTAATCCTGTCTCTAGGGAGACAGAGGAAGGCATGTTTCTGTGAGTTTGAGGCCAGCCTGGTCTACATAGTGAGTTCCAAGATAGCCAGAGCTATGTAAAAAAAACCATGTCTCAAAAAAGTTTAAAAAGTCCTTTGATCCACACATTAACCTTTTGAAATAGGTAGTAACTGTTGTTTTTGGTTTATAAATAAAGAAAATGAGGGATGAGGCCATCATATAACTTTTTCAAAGTCGTATACACCGACAATGAAGCCCATATACAAACCCAGGCTCACTAACAAGCTCTCCCTGAGGTGTCCACCTGACTCACCCCCCACCTCTCCTTCAGAGTCTTTGTTTGGGAGACATCTCAGTGAGCCCTAACAGCATCCTAATTGAAAGCTCCCCACTCTTGGCTCTTCGTATCTCTTCTCCCTACCTTATATATCCCTAGAGTTCATCTGGTGGTATACATACAGACTTTTAAAAATGGCATTCACTTACTTATTTTGCTGGGAGTACTACTTTGTACACGGGGAGGTTAGAGGACCACTTGGGGAAGTTAATTCCCTTCTTCTACCACACTGAGACTGGAGATCAAATTCAGGTCACCAGGCAAAGCAGATTGGCCTCTACCTACTGAGTCATCTTGCTCATCCTACATACAAACTTTACTAAGCTGCACAATTCATTGGGTTTAGCTAACATGGGTGGAACTTTATGACTATAAACACAGTCAGCTCACAATATTTCCTTCACCCCAAAAAGATATTCTGTTCTTACAGTATTATTAGGGCCCCAGATTTAGTAGGCCCTCAGACCTTAGCATAACCGACTCCATGATGGAAGCCCCATTCAGGCTGTAAAACTCAGCACACGGACAGAGCATCATCTGCCAAAAATGAAAGCAAAACTCTGTAGTTCTGAGAAAGTCTCTAAGTGCACTAACCTTGCTTTTAGCTTCCATAGCTGCGCTTCCGGCTAACTGTCCTTGTTAATTGAAGTGTGTCAATCCCGGACGTGGCCAGCTAATAACATTTTCCATTGGCTCACGCCCATGTCCGAGTAGTCTTCTCTGGTAAATACCCCACAACATTTCATTCCATTTCCTTCAGGACCCATATTGTCCCAGTGCCCTGAGTCCTAGACAGTCATTTTATGTCTCCGTGTCTTTGCATATTTTGGACATTTCATGCAAGTGGAACCATATCATAGGTGACTTTTGTGAATGAGTGCTTCCATATTTTTAGCATGGTTCATGTTATACATATTGTGTTTGCTTGTATATGCATATATGAGCACCATGTGAATGCCTGGTGGTCATGAAGACTGGAAAGGGAGAAAAGAAAAACAAAACAAAACCAAAAAATCCACCCAAAGTATTGCCAACCCAAGGTGAGTATTGTAGTTCAGTTGGGAGAGAGCTCACCCAGCATGCATGAGGCCCTGGGTTCAATCTCCTGGTAATGTCGCTAACCCAGCCCTTGGGAAGTAGAGAAGATCAGAACATTCAAAAAAATTACCAGCTCCCTACAAATACCCCGTTCCATTATTATTCAACATCCCAAAGCTACTGTGGTAGTTTGAATAAGAATGGTTCCTGTAGGCTCATAGATTTGAATGCTTGGTCACCAGAGAGTGGCACTATCAGAAGGAAGTGTATCACTAGGGGGTGGGCTTTGAGGTTTCAAATACTCAAGCCAGGCCCAGTGTCTCTCTCTTCTTGATGCTTGTTGATCTGGATGTAGGATTCTCAACTATTTCTCCAGCACCGTGTCTGTCTGTGTAACTCCATGCTTCCCACCATGATGATAATGGACTAAACCTTGGAAACTGTAAGCCAGCCTCAATTATTTTCCTATTTTCCTATATCAGAGTTGCCCTGGTCATGGTGTCCCTTCTTAGCAATAGAGCATTGACTAAGACAGCTACTTTGTAAATGGATAAACACAGAAAAGACTGACCTCCCCTTAGAGGGAGGGATGACCAATTTTTCTTTGAAACAGGGTCTTGTGTAGCCCAGGACTTCCTTGTGAGATCCAAATTGGACCTCTTCCAAGACCTCTTGAATGAGACTCACGGAGGCTGTGATGGATGCAAAAGCAAGAGGAGTTTAGTTCTGACATGCTGGGGTCATCCCACTTCGAGGGGAGACGACCCAGAGCAGACTCTAACAGGAGTTTTATACCTGGCAAACAATTGGGACAGAATTCAAACAATTGGGGCAGAATTTGCACAGTGGTAACTAGGCAGGGTACTCTGCGCATTTGATGGAGGGAATCAACTTTCAGATCGGACTCAGGTCCTGCAGCACAGGTCTGTGTAGGGAAGAGATGTGAAGCATGGGTAAAAGATAGGAAGAGGTGAAGTCTCTCGCTTACTAGTGGGTTTAGACTTTCACAATCCTAGGTGCCTACCACCCACTATCACAGCGAGGGCTCAGAAGCAGCCACCCAGCAGCGGGGCAATTAAGCCCACCAAGCCCACCCCGTCCTCGTAGGTGCCCCAATTGTAGGGTCACAACAACACACAGCTATGAGAAACCAGCCTGGATCTAGACTCCACCCTGCTGGTGCCTAAGGTGAGAGATATGAGCCATCTCTGAGTCTTGGATAGGCTTGGCTCTCTCTCTGGTGGCCTTGTGATGAACAGCACGGGTTCTGAAAGCCTTGGCCAGGCTCCTACCGCCAGTGGCCTAGGCTGGGTCTCCACTGGCTGCTTCCGTAGTGCTGGCTGCTCGCCTTCTTGATTCGAGTCCCACGCAGAGACGTGTACCTGTGGCTTGGCAACAATCTGTTACCTCCTCTGCGGTACTCAGACCCTGTGCTGCCTGATGTGGTTTCCCTCACCTAACTAGCAGGCGTTTCTGCCTTAAAACAGACCACCAAGGGCCACTTAATTGCATCCGGGTTTAGGATCTTGTAGCCCCTTTGGTTACCTTAATCAGGAGGTCCCTGCCACTGCTGGACTAAACTACCTCAAAACATGGAACTCCCCTCTTTGGTTCTTTTCCTAGCAAGTCCAGATGTGCCACATCTTGTGGGAAATCTTTTCCAGGTTCCTAAAGCTAAGAACAGCTTCCATTTTTCTTTTGGAGATGTGTGTGTGTGTGTGTGTGTGTGTGTGTGTGTGTGTGTGTGTGTTAAATTATGTGGCTGTGTGTCTGAGCGTGAGTTGGTACATGTAAGTGTAGGTGCCTGTAAAGGTTAGAGATGTTGGATCCCCTAGGAGCTTAAAGTTATAGGCAACTGTAAATGTATAGCCACCCCATATGAGCACCACCACTGAACTCTGATCCTCCATGAGAGCAATGTGCTCTCTTTACCGCTGAAGCCTCTCTCCAGGCGTTCTTTACTGGTCACCTGCCTATCTTCCTTTCCCCATTTTCCTACAGTTTCAGTAAAGGTAAGGAGGCCTCTGTGGGATGGTGACAGTCACTGGGACAAATGACTTCAAATCTCCTCCCAGAAACTTGACTTGGTTGTGTCCATGAACTGAGACCCTTCTCTGGGGCAGCAGCTCCGGATGAGCTGCAAGTTAGAGTGGCATCTGAGTTTTACTGTGGCTTTCTTTCAGGAGATGGTTTCTCAGTCAGCTTCCCAGCCCTTTACCCTGTCCTCCGACCCCTTCCACTGTGAGGGTAGGGACACCACAGCCATCTCTCCAGTGTCTTCCCAAGGCACTTCCCAAGTCTCCAAGGAAAGAAAATATGGCGTGTGTGTCCAGTTCTAAGTCTTCAATACAAATGTTTATTAAAACAAAATTTGCAGGCTGGAGAGATGGCTCGGTGCTTAAGAACACATTCTGTTCTTGCAGAGGACCTGGGTTTCTTTCCCAGAGACCACATGGTAGCTCACAAAAAAATATTAACTCCAGTTAAAGGGAATCTGTCACCCTCCTCTGGTTTCCTCATCTGCACAAACCCCCACATAACCCCCCACCACACACACACACACACACACACACACACACACACACACACACACACACACACACACACAATTTTAAAAAATCTTTTTTAAAGATACACTTTACGCCCTCTAAAATTTGTTTTTGACAAACAAAACCTCAAATGAACGACCTTTAAAATAAATACTTTTGGAGGTTATGGTAGTATTTGTTTCTCTAAAAATGTAGGACTACGTCATTAATGCACTTGGTATTTGGAAGTTTGCAAAGGCTTCTGAGGATAAAGCGTTGTTCTTTTGCTTTTGGTTTGGTTTTGGTTTTGACTTTCAGAGACAGAATCCTGTATAGCCAGGCTAGACTCAAATTCACTAGATAGCCAGAGCTGGCCTTGAACTTCTGATCCCCCTACATCCCCTTCCCAGTGTTGGGAACTAACATACCTGACAGAAGCAGAGTTTTCTCAGAGCGGAACCATCTCCAATGAAGGCTGAAGGAAGTGGGTGGGGCTTAGGATCAGATGGTAAAGTGCTGGCTGTGATGTGAAGACCCCAGGTAGATTCTCCATACCCATGTTTTAAAAGAAAGGTGGGTGTGGCGGAATCACTAGGGATTGATAGCCTCACTACTTGGCAAGTTCCAGGCCAAGAAGAGATAAAAGACTCTGTCTTAAAATACAAAAGGTGGTTGATGCCTAAAGAATGACGTCCGGGGTTGGGGATTTAGCTCAGTGGTAGAGCGCTTGCCTAGGAAGCGCAAGGCCCTGGGTTCGGTCCCCAGCTCCGAAAAAAAGAACCAAAAAAAAAAAAAAAAAAGAATGACGTCCAAGGGTATCCTCCGGCTTCCACATGTATGTACACATACACACACATACAAAATACACACATACATACTCATACACACATATACACATGCACACATACATACACATACACACTTATACACATACCATACACACATACACACACATATATACATACATACACATATACACAGACATACACACATACATATACATACATACACATACACACATACAAAATACACACATACATACACATACACACATACAGAATACACACACATACACACATACATACACATACACACATACAGAATACACACATACATACACATATATACATACATACACATATATACACACATACATACATACATACACATACATACACATACACACATACATACACATATACATACACATACACACATACATAATACACACACATACACACATACACAATACACACATATACACTACATACACACATATATATACACATACACATACATAATACATACATACACATACACATACACATACCCACATACACACATACATACACACATACATACACATACACACATACACACATACACATACACACACACACACATACACACACACACAAAGGGAAAATAAGGTTGAAGGAAGATATGAAACTGCAGGGCTGTGAAGGCCATAGGCAGTTTGTCAAATGCATATCTAGGAAGTTGGAAGGCGTCTTTCTTCTTTCTCCAAGTAGCCATGCTGGAATTGGGAGGAGGTGAGCAGACCCCACAGCTCCCAGGAAACTTGGGGAGACCTCTTGCAGCTGAACACACATGACCCAGACCAACCTCTGAAGCACCTTGGAGTCTGAGCTGGCGGGCAGCGGGGTCTCCAAACCTTTTGCAAAGGGGATTCATGTGATGCACATTACAGCATTACCACTTCCTAGCGACTTGCCAAACAGGAAGATGTGGCTTGGTTTTTCTCCCAGAAGTCTTTTCAGTGGTAGGCCGCTAGAAGACAAGTCTACTGTTTGTGGATGCCCGGGTCCCCACGGCTAAGGAAACAAAAGCTACTGTGGCATGGTGGAAGGCTTTGGCCTCTTTATTTATTTATTTTTTTACAGTCAATTCCACGTGTAAAAGACCTCATAAAGCGTGTGGCTCTAGCTGTACCCCGAATGAGCTGCTGAGGATGGGGTTGGCTAATCTGGACAGACTTCATTAGAACCTCCACGTGGGAACGTCGCTGGATTTCTTGATTATAATGAGCATGAGTTTATAGAGTCTCCCTGAGACTCGTCTGTGCCTTTGGAACAGCTGTTTACAACACAGAACAGGCAAGGCACAGGCGTGCAACACGTCCTTGCACATGCACCACGGCGAGGTGATCCACAAAGGCTCACAACATACAGAAGAGTGGAAAAAAATGTTATCTTTATACCCCACACCCTTCCACCAAATTCTCACGTCTAAAGGACACAGAGTTCACTTGACAAAGACATTTGAACGGCACTATTATGGTCAGTTTCTCTCTTAGATACACACTGCAAAAATATTTAACTTTCCATTCTATGAATATCGTATATAAATATCTGTCTGCCTTTGCTATACTTTACACACATTCACTCAGCTGTCTTTATTCACCTACACACAATCCTTATTGAGGCGTTAGACCGCACTGATCTGGCACTTAAAAAATATCAGGTATCGGTTGGTTTTAGTTGGGGGAATAGGGGCCGTCTTTCAGGATGTGCTTGTTAGTAAGGCAAAATTATGCAAATGAGGAAATGTCATGGCGTTTTGGTCTGTTACAAAGCATGAAGGTTAAATCACTAAGGGCAGTTTCATTATGGAAAACTGGTGCTGTTGACAAAGTTCCTGGTTTCTTCTCAGGTCAAGCGGTTACACGTAACTCCTCTGCTCCCTTTAACAGTAGATTCGCATGTCTCAGAATCCAAACATGGCCATCTATACACTTTAGCCTCAGAGTACCATGTCACAAATCAGACTGTCTGGGAATGAAAAGGGTTGGGCCACACCAGATGCTCCCTGATGGAAATCGGAAACCGTTTGCACTTTTGGTCGTTGATATGTGAAAACTAGGGGAGGGGCCTCTGTCCTAACATTAAAAAAACATGGTCTCCAGTTCCACGCCCTGATGGTCCGGAGCCGGCCCCCGTGTGGAGGAACTGTTGCCTCAGAGGAATCCTTCCCTCCACGTCGCGTCCCTGACCAGGCAGCTACAGCACTGGATGGCAGGCCACCAGCTGCTGCAGTTCAAGGGTTCCACATTTGCTTTGGTCATCATCACCTTAGAGCTGGAGAGGCTCATGCCCGACTGCTGTGCTCCTATATCTGATCTGCTAAAGAAAGCACAGGTAGACATCAACTTGGCCCTTCTAGCTGACCCAGGACCCTTCTTGTTCCTTTATGAGTTCCAGAAGATGCTTGGAGCATGATGGCTATGGCAAGCGCTTTCTGGATGTGGCCATGCTGTGCTCCCCAAGATGGCAGACCCTGAACTCATTGGGAAGGCTTTTGGCAGTGAGGAACAAGAATACAGGCAGTCCATTGGCCAAGAGGATCGGGAATGGGCAGAGGACTCAGAAGCCTAATACCGAGGATTATGATGAATAATGTAACAATAAATGAAAGATTACAGACTTTTCATCTACAGGAGTATATGGTGACAGACACAGAGCGGGGGATGTCATGTCAGCAGCCCTCAGGACAGATTAGAATGAGATGGCAGAGTGATGATAGTTATTGAGGTTGGAGGTGGAGTTTCCCAGGTCGGAAGAGTTAATGGTATGAGGCAGGGTAGTTGTACCGAGCTCATAACGTCTCATGTTATCGTGCTGACCCTTGGCTGCCCATTCCTGTGTCTGAGATGACTCTGTTTCAAGGTTACCGCTCTGTGTCGACCCATGTTGGTGCTGAGCAACACGGGGGCACACTTGAGAAGTTTTGGTGACCTTCCTGCACCACCAATTTGCCTTTGCCTGCCAGCCAGCTTCTCTGCCACCACCATCTCAAGGCCTACAAGACCTGTTGGAACCCACCATGCTTGGATGCTGATAAAGTCTTTGGCTTTCTGAGTCTCATGATGAGACTGGGAGAAGGCTCTACAGCAGTGGTTCTCAGCCTTCCTAATGCTGTGACCCTTTACTACAGTTCCTCATGGTATGGTGACACCCCCCTCAAAAAGAAACCATAACTTTTTTTTGTTGCTACGTCATGTCATAACTATAATTCTACTACTGTTATGAATCTAATGTAAATATCTGATAAGTAAGACATCATATATGCAATCCCTGTGAAAGGCTGTGTTGACTGTCCCTGCAAAGGGTTGTGACCCACAAGTTGAGAACCACTGTTCTAGAAGAAGCTCTGGGGAAGTTCTTCAGTCCTCAGAAAAAAAATTAGGAGAGATAAGGACCAGCAGAGGTAAGGTGGCCTGAAGCTGTGACCCTGCCTTTCCTCTCTGTCCCTGGAGGCCAGGAAGCCAGGGAGAAGGCTATATTCTTACTCTTTCCTTCCTCAGCAAGGGCTGGTTCTGCCCCCTCAGAGCTATGTAAGAACTAGTGAACCCTTCTCAGCCCAAAGCACAGGACTGGTCCTCAGGCATTTTGTTTTGTTTTGTTTTGTTTTGTTTTGTTTTGTTTTGTTTTGTTTTGTTTTTTAGACAGGCTGTCACTATGAAAGGCTGGCTCAGAACTATCAGATTCACCTGCTTCTGCAGGCCCAAAGCTGGGGTTAAAGGCCAGGGTACCTGGCTCCCTCACAGACCAATTCTTGCTATTCTACCTGCCAGTCCTGGCCAGGTTGTTCCAGTCTTAGACTTGTCCCAAACGTAGGGGCAGCATCCTCTAAAGGACGGAGCCTCTCTGGACCCGAGGCTCCCGGTGTGGTGATTACTTACACCATCTCCTAAGGCCCAGATCGGAGAGTAGCACACTTGCCCTGTGGACTCTGAAGCCCCACAGTTGCCTCATCCAGAGGACTTCATGCTAAGATGCTCCTGTGACACGTATGGAGGGGATATAAAGGCTGGGGTGGCTGAGTATGTTGAGCCCAGCTTGCCCTGGCTGTCATACTGCCAGGAGGAGGAGGAGGAGACTTGCAGGGAAGAAGCTGCCTCTCTGAAGCTATGCTACTGTCATTCTCAAAGCTGTGGAGCCCAGCTGTCCAAGATGCCAGCTGGAGCTGTGTCAGTTTCCAAGTTAGGGACTTGAATGACTAGTTAGAGCTGGTCCGTGAAGCTCTGTCACTGCGAACGGTTCTTTTATGAATGTGCTAAGCCATGAGGGGGTTGGGTATAGTCTGTTGCCAGATGCTCACTGTGGTTAGGAACCAGACAGGCCACATTGTGAGGCCAGGGTATCATTTTATATTTTCTTTGATTTTGCTTATGGGAGCTCCCCTCTCCTGTTTATTTATTTGTGTGTGTATAGACGTGGGGGTCAGAGGTCAGTTTGTGGAAGTTCTCTCCTTCTATTACATGGGTCTCAAGGATCAGACTCAGGTTGGTGTGCTTAGCAGCAAGCTCCTTTACCTAATGAGCCATTTCGCCAGCCCTTGCTTTTTTGTTTTTACTGTTATTATTTTCCGAGCACAAGTATTGCAACCCAGGCTGACCTCAAACCTAAAATCTTCCTGCTTCAGCCTTTGGAGTACTGGGGCCAAGGGCTCATGGCATTACACCCGGCAGTTGGGAGTTTCTGTAAAAACGCCTCGGATGCTTCTCAGTGCTGTTGGAGATCTACTTCCCACTAATGGAACCCTGTGCATCTCTCACTAGTCATGTATTCCTGGAACCCTATTGTTCGGATCTTCTACAATAACCATCTACCAGGTAGGTAGGTCCTGGAGGGATAAGAGTAGGGGAGTAGGAACCTGGCATTCAGACATTTCTCGTTACCTAGAGCAAGCAGGCAAGGTAGACTTGCTGACTGGCGTCCTGTGTTCCATCCAGGGGACAACATACAGGAGTGGACACTGTGTGGATGGATTGCACCAGGGTGGGTACCCTGTGGCATTGGGTGTCTGCTACACAGCACGTCAACCTGTGGTCCAGGTGGCTCTAGCTGTAACCTGTCCCCAGGCTGATGTTATTCTCAAGCAGAGGGCAGTCCTGAGAGCCCCATACAAGTAAGGACATGGCCTGTTGCTTTGTATATCTACAAAGGGAATAACTCTTCGTTTTTTTGTTTTTTTTTTTCATTTTGTTTTATTTTGTTTTTGTTTTCGAGACAGACTTTCCCTATGTAGTCCTGGCTGTCCTGGAACTAGCTCTGTAGATGAGGCTGACCTCACACTCAAAGCGATCCCTCTGCCTCTGCCTACCGAGTGCTGGAATTAAAGGCATGTGCCACTACCACCTGGCTACCATGAAGTGATTCTTCTAGGGCAGCTCCCACTCCTACTGCCAACACACCACTGTGCACTGTTAGAGACCAAGACTGTGAGGGGCAGGGGTCTCTTCTCCGTGCCTTAGTTTTCAATCACTGACAGCCCTCACTCCAACCTACAAATGGGAGTGCCTATAGTTGGTAATGCAAACACAGTCCACTTTCCTTCTGTCTCAACCTGGGAAGATCAGGGACCAGTGAAGGACTGGGGCCACAAGAAATGGAGGTGTGAGTCAACCCAGAGGTGGCTTGATCTTTC
Organism: Rattus norvegicus; assembly: GCF_021556685.1. NCBI lineage: Eukaryota > Metazoa > Chordata > Mammalia > Rodentia > Muridae > Rattus > Rattus norvegicus. The sequence continues at coordinate 43,645,231 of NC_141543.1, read as the reverse complement.
CAACCACCAGAACTCCCAGGCTTCCACCTCCGCAAAGCCACCGCAGGGCCACTCGCGGCCCACACCGTCACACCTTATTTTAACAATGAGCACATTTCCACTCTTCTCCCGTGATCCTGCTGGGATGCCAAGCTTAAGCTCAGGAATTAAGGACACAGATAACTAAGGTTCAAATCCCAGCTCTTCCCATTACTTCCTGTGTTGCCTTAGGTAATTATGAAACCTCTCTGGGTCTCTCCCGTAAAATGGGGGCAGTAATAGTTCGGACGGTGAGGCTGATATAGCTGTTAGAGCATGTTATTACAGGAGCTGAGAACACATAGTGAGCTGTCTCAAGCCAACCTTCCTTAATAACGCTGTAAACTCCCTGGGGGTAGTCGCTTTACCCCAGTCTTGGACCTTATAACTCAAGAGCCACAGACTGCAGTTTCTCTTTCCCGTGATTGCTCCAGCCCACAAGCATTCAAGCACAAGTGAATGCAGCAGGATTCACTGGGAAAATGGCTTTCAGGTCTGCCTCCACAAAGGCCACAGCGGAAGTAGGCTGCTTACTGACACAGCTACAGGATATTAATAGGCTCAAGAAACTCGAAAGCAGAAAAGCCACTGCCCAAAAATGACACCATTAAAAAAACTCAAAATAAATGCAAAATTTAATGAAAACAAATGAGTACAAAGTGGATGGAAAGGAACAGAAACAAGTCCGTGGATGGAGGCGTAAACGGATCGACAGCTGGAGTGGTTTTAGACATGCATGGGAACGTAACAGACAAGCAAGCTGGCTTTCCTGGGCCTCTTACCCAGGGGAGTCCACACAAACGTACAAACACACAAACATATGCAGGGTCAGTCTGCACAGTCACAGGGTGCCATAATTCACGCCACCCAGCACAAGGGAGAACACACATCCTGGTTGGCCTGGGATATATCTGCTTGATGGCTGTTGACTTGTTTTCTTAGTGCTGGGGAGAGAACCTGGTCCCCAATCACGCTAAATACATTTGCTAGCCATGAGTCACATGTCCGGCATTTTTTTTTTTTTTAAATTTTGACATGGGGTTTTGTTAAGTGACTTACTATGGCCTTGAACTTCTGGTTCTCCTGCCTCAGCCTCCTCAGTGCCTAAGTAGCTGACAGGATCATCAACATCAAAAGTACGGGTTTAGACCATAACTTACATGGTGATTCTACCACAAAACAAAATGACTGAAGGAAGACACATAACGGTAAATGTCAATGGGGTCCAATGGCAGTCCTCCTGAAGCCAACAGATGACTGGAGAAACAGGCGTAAATCCCAGCTGCGCATGGGGTCACATCCCTCAAGGGGCAAGCCTCATGTTTGTCTTGCATGACAAAGATTAATTTAACCTCAGCTAAATAAAGATAACAAAATTCCACACAGGGGTAGAGCTTGCCACACTGAGGGATCCATGGAGGGAACTTAGATCCTAGAAAATTCCAGTCAGGTTTCCCCGGGATGCGGGCAAGCTTTAGGCCAAAGGTGGGCACTGAGCATAGCAGCCTTCCAATACGCCCATGTTTGGTGAGCTGCAGGGGATGGTAGTAGAATTTGCTGGCTTCGGAGTTCTCTGCATGGACCATGAGCCTGCAACTCTGTCTTTTATGCAGCCAGAATCCAGCCTGGTCATGGGGAATTTTTCCTCAGAGCATCAACAGATCTTATTCCCCTGCTGTGAGTCACCTCTCACAGGTGCCATCGGCCTTTGGGGAGTTGTGCCTCAGGGAACTCACAACCACCTTCCCCTCCAGCTCACTCTGAATGAACCACCATATCAGAAGGACAGGAAGGAGTCAGACTGGTCCTGGGGGAAGTGAAACAGGCCTGGCAGAAAGGGGAAAATGGTGGTGGAGAGGGAGACGAGGGTCAAAAATTGAATGCAGCACGGACCAGTGTGGCCCCCTCTTGTTCCAGAATGAAGTGTATCTTCTCAGGGAGCCCAGAGCCCAGGCTGGAGCTGGGCCAACACTAAGGACGCTAGTCTTTAACCCCAGTTTCGACTCTGAGGCTTGCCAGAAAAAAATGGCTGCTAGTACTTTTCCTGTTCTCACTTTGTTTTAGCCCAAGCTGGCCTCTGCCTCACTGTGTAATTGAGGCCGGCCTCTGGCTTCCTACCTCCTAAGCGCTGGCACTACAGGACTGCACCATCACACCTGGCAGCCATTTTCTTAAAAGTGTCCATCTGGGAAATATAGCTGGAGGGGACAGTCTTAGTCTCTACTATTTTGTCTTTCTTCTCTCTTTCCTTCTCTCTCAGATTGTCCTAATGCTTCAGACACCTTTATTTCCCTGCCCTGTGACAGCCAGGAAAGAAGTAACAATGACCTTAACGAACAGCCTTCTCCCCTGAGCACACTGCTGGGTGTAGGTGGCTGTTTGGAGTCAAACACTGAACACACATGCAATTGGTCCCTGTCACAGGCAGCACCTCTAGGGTCTGGGGCTGTTGTTCCATTTACATTCACCGTAAAAACGCCGGGCGTGGTCTCGTTCGGGGTCCACTTCTGTCCATAAAGAAGTCCCAAACACTGGCAGAATAGGAACTTTATTCCCCACCTCTCCCTGTGTACTAGAGGGGTGCTCTCAATGTAAGAAGGTTTAGAGATCTCTTTAGTTTAAAAAACAAAAATCAGGGAAATCTGTGTTACTTATGAAAATAACAGGAGAGATAGGTTATTATTTGTCTTTAGGACTGGTGCCAAAATGAAAATTTAGAACTGTTGAAAAGTTATTAAAATTAAGCTCTAGGTTAGAAAAATTAAAACAAAGAGGAACCAGGCAAATTCTGCAGCATGTATCTACCAGACCGCAGGCCAGGCCTAGGGCACCACATGAGTCGCCGGCTTGACGAAGAGTAATGAGGCCTAGCATCACTGGCTGGGGCCATCACCAGAGCGGCACATAGCTGCTCCGTCAAGGAATAGTGACACTGTAAATGGAAGACCAGCCACCGACTCTGGAAAAAATAAACCTTGTCAGTTTTGAATTCCAGCATTCATGGCTTTGACGCATTTGCATAGAGAAGGGTAGCTGGTCAGGCCCAGGCAGCCTGAGGCCATCAGGGAGGGACAAGGCAAGGCTGTAAACACTGGAGTCTGTACGGGCTCCCAGTCCATCCTCACACCATGTTATGGGAGAAGGGTCACAAGGTGTAACTCAAGCAGTTTAACCCATGAAAGCCTAAAGTCCGCTCTTGACATGTAAGTCTGTGCGTGCTTTAACTGAAAAATAAAAATAAAACAGAACAGAACAAAACAAAGACACATTAAAAGACACGCAGACCAAATCGAACAGAAGCAAAAAGACAGCACTGGGCACTGGGAAAGAGCAGTCAGTTTGGCATTTGTGACGAGCAAAGCAGGGAACTCGCTTCAGTTTGTGGCGTCCCGGGCTGAGGGTCAAAATCTGATTGGGAAGTAATTTCGCAAAAAATTGATTAAAATTTAAAGAATATGAGTATAAACCAACCAAAGCCGTTTAACTAAATGGCCGCGAAAGCATCCACTCCCCAAATGCATGCCTGGCCCACCCTATCCCAGTGAGCCAGTGCAAGAGGAAGTGAGCCCTAAACCCTGAAACCCCAACTCTAGCCCCTTAGGTACAGATGCCTGGGAACCAGCATGTGCTACCCACCACACCTACCTGGTCCTGGGGCTTCTCTCAGTTTCTCATTTGGGGATACTGACTGCCAACCTCTACTTCCCCAAGATAGCCTGAACCAAGCTGGCAGGGAGTGGGGCAAAGTCATTGGAGTGTACAGACTCGGTCCTCTGTTCCCCCAAGAAAGAGGGGCATCTCTGAACTGCCAGCTTAAAGCCCACAATAGTTGCACCTCAACCTCCAAACTCATCGAACCAAGCGTTGAGCATGGGACCAACTGTAAAACTTTCCTGACTGAGGGGAGCTAGGCCTGGGGTCCTTCCTGGGATCAGGTGAGCTGCCAGGCATCCAGATGGGCAAGATTACAAAAAGGGGGAACTCTTGTCCCAAAGCAGCCAGCAAACCTTGGGAACCCCCATGTACATCTAGTCCTGAGTGCTTTGTCTGCCCCAGTGGGAGGTTTGAGAGAGAGAGAGAGAGAGAGAGAGAGAGAGAGAGAGAGAGAGAGAGAGATCGTGTCTATGCTTGTGCATCAGGGAATTCCACCTAAAAGTGAGGCAGGACATGAGAGAGTTCGTGCACGAAGATGTATCTCAGGCCACAGCTGACAAGCCACTGTGTGGTTCTGAGACCACTAGAGTCCACTGCCCCCAAGAATGGAAGGCCTGGGTACATGCCTCCTTAAACAATACAGGGGAAACAGGAGCCCAGGGTGAGAATGGATGGGCCTGCTTATTTTACGGGTTGGCAAGAAAACAGTGAGAGCAATGCAGGCCAAGGCCCAGGGAAACTGAGGTTCATAGGAACACCAGGGTATGATGTGGCCTGAGTTTCTGAATGAAGGAAATGGGAGGCCGAGAGCCGCTGGAGTCAGGTACCAGACTCCAGATAAGGACATGGGAAAGTGCTGCGCAGAACGCCAACATGGCTGCAGATGTAGGTAAGTGGTAGAGACCCTAGCTGGCATGTGCGAGGCCCGGTTCAAGCCCCAGAACCACAAAAATAAAAAATAAATAGCTTTAAAAAAAAGGCAAAGAAAAGAAGGAGGCAGCCGGGGTGAGTTGGAGTAAGCAAAGAAAATACTAAGGTAGCCTGACTAGGAGTCCTTCTGTCTGTCTGTCTGTCTGTCTGGTGAGCTGACATACCCAGGAAGAGCCTCCTTCCTTGCCATCTGCCACTCTCTACAAGAATTGTTCCAGCTCCTACAAGAGGGGCAGCCCTGCTCCCTGACACAGCCCCAGAGCTCTGCCAGGAGCCGCCATGCTTTCAGCCCTGTAGGCCTTCCAAAGTAGCTGAGTAGAGATGACAGTGACTGGGATGGCGGGACCGGCCCAGTGTTATGAGCCACTTCCTGTATGAGTCCCTCTTGTTATGGGTCACCATGTACCAGTCAACGAGTTTCACAAACCCAGCCTCAGAGGCCAAGGGGGCCACATGCCACAGCCACTCAAGCAGAAGCACGGGGTCTGTGGAATCTGGCAGGAAAGGACAGTCCTGGCCTGACAGACTTGTCCCAGCCTCCTGTCGCTATACCCGCTTGGCTTCCTTGCTATTCACTGCCCATGTTGACCCAGCCTCCTTCACCACAGCAGCGAAGAGGCCCCACATGTTGAGGGTGCTATGGGAGAACGAGGGAGGAGAGAGAGCAAAGACAGAGGGTAAGTATAGGGTGTGGGGCTGGATGGAGAGTAGACAGCTGAGACAGAGATCCAGGGGACAGACACTGAGACACTAGTGCAAGAGCAAGATGGAGGTGCAAACAGGTAACAAGCAAGTGAGGAGGTGAGGGCAAACTGCAGTGAGCTGGGGGGGAGGGGGAGCAGTGAGTGTGAAGTTGAGGGGGGTGAGCAGTAGTGTGAGGCTGGGGGTGAGCAGTGAGTGTGAGGCTGGGGGTGAGCAGTAGTGTGAGGCTGGGGGTGAGCAGTGAGTGTGAGGCTGGGGGTGAGCAGTGAGTGTGAAGTTGAGGGGGGTGAGCAGTGAGTGTGAGGCTGGGGGTGAGCAGTAGTGTGAGGCTGGGGGTGAGCAGTGAGTGTGAGGCTGGGGGTGAGCAGTGAGTGTGAAGTTGAGGGGGGTGAGCAGTGAGTGTGAGGCTGGGGGTGAGCAGTGAGTGTGAGGCTGGGGGTGAGCAGTGAGTGTGAAGTTGAGGGGGGTGAGCAGTGAGTGTGAGGTTGAGGGGTGAGCAGTGAGTGTGAGGCTGGGGGTGAGCAGTGAGTGTGAGGCTGAGGGGTGAGCAGTAGTGTGAGGCTGGGGGTGAGCAGTGAGTGTGAGGCTGGGGGTGAGCAGTGAGTGTGAGGCTGGGGGTGAGCAGTGAGTGTGAGGCTGAGGGGTGGTGAGCAGTGAGTGTGAAGCTGAGGGGTGGTGAGCAGTGAGTGTGAAGCTGAGGGGTGGTGAGCAGTGAGTGTGAAGCTGAGGGGTGGCGAGCAGTGAGTGTGAGGCTGGGGGTGAGCAGTGAGTGTGAGGCTGGGGGTGAGCAGTGAGTGTGAGGCTGGGGGTGAGCAGTGAGTGTGAGGCTGGGGGTGAGCAGTGAGTGTGAAGTTGAGGGGTGAGCAGTGAGTGTGAGGGTGAGGGGTGAGCAGTGAGTGTGAGGTTGAGGGGTGAGCAGTGAGTGTGAAGTTGAGGGGTGAGCAGTGAGTGTGAGGCTGAGGGGTGAGCAGTAGTGTGAGGCTGGGGGTGAGCAGTGAGTGTGAGGCTGGGGGTGAGCAGTAAGTGTGAGGCTGAGGGGGAGTGAGCAGTGAGTGTGAGGCTGGGGGTGAGCAGTGAGTGTGAGGCTGGGGGTGAGCAGTGAGTGTGAGGCTGAGGGGTGGTGAGCAGTGAGTGTGAAGCTGAGGGGTGATGAGCAGTGAGTGTGAAGCTGAGGGGTGGTGAGGAGTGAGTGTGAGGGTGAGGGGTGGTGAGCAGTGAGTGTGAGGCTGGGGGTGAGCAGTGAGTGTGAGGTTGGGGGTGAGCAGTGAGTGTGAGGCTGGGGGTGAGCAGTGAGTGTGAAGCTGAGGGTGAGCAGTGAGTGTGAGGCTGGGGGTGAGCAGTGAGTGTGAGGCTGGGGGTGAGCAGTGAGTGTGAAGCTGAGGGGTGGTGAGCAGTGAGTGTGAGGGTGAGGGGTGGTGAGCAGTGAGTGTGAGGCTGGGGGTGAGCAGTGAGTGTGAGGCTGGTGGTGAGCAGTGAGTGTGAGGCTGGGGGTGAGCAGTGAGTGTGAAGCTGAGGGGTGGTGAGCAGGGAGAGGGACAGCGAAGTCGAGAGAGGCCTGACGGAGCCCTGGGGTAAGAGCCAGCCCTAGGAGGGAGATGCCACTTACTTCTTCTTGTCCTTGTCTTTCCTCAGAGGCTGCTGTGAAGTGGCATGTAAGGCCTGTGACTGCAGGGCCTCCATGGCTGCCTTCCGGCAGTTGAAGGCGTTGGTCTCCTCTTCCAGCTCCCTGCGCTTCTCCTCTACCTTGCGCTTCTCCTCCTGGTGGATCCGCTTCAGGTGCTCAAACTTCTCATGGAGCTGGGGGAAAAGGGAGGCCCCTGGGTATGGGCAGGACAGGACAGGTCCCCCCACCCCACCCCAGCCAGCCTGCCCGCTGACATTTCCTCCCCTCAGCCATGCTCCAGGCCTGGCACACACCTCCCGTTCCTTCTCCTTCAATTCAAGCTCTGTCTCCTTCACTTTGTTGACAAACATCTGCCTCATCTCTTCCTCCTTCCTCTGTAGCTCGCTCAGGAACTCCTTCCTCTTTGCCTCGTACGTCTCTTGGAGGCTGCGGAGACCCAAAGGAGAGACCAAAGGTAGAACTGAGGCAGTCACAGCAGTCAGGTAAGACGCTGAGGCCAGAGGACTCGGGGCTCCCACCAGCCTCTGCCTGAAGGCTCACAGGCCTGAGACAGCAAGCGCTGGTGTGACAGAGTGGCTCTCACCTGAAGGGCTGGCTGTCACCATCACTGTCCTGGAAGCCCATCTCCTCCAACTTGCAGCGCCGGTAGAGCTCGTAGTGCCGACTGTGGGTCTGCTCACGCAGGTCCTCCATGTTCACCCGGATCAACATCTCCCGCAACTTCACGAAGTCACAGTGGTTCTCGTTCTCCACTAGAAGCAGGGGTGTAAGAGGCATGAGACAGTCATGCAGACAGGCATGTGGGGGCCGGGGGAGTGGGCAGCAGGGCAGTAGTCGGGTGCCTTGGTGGCTCCACAGCATCAGGAGGTAGGTGTGCAGATAGGTGTGGGATGGTAAGACAGGGGGCCTCGGGCCTTCCACAGAGCAGAGCAAGCAGGCAGATGGTTGGGGGTACAGCAGACAATGTTGGGGGCCTCGTGGCTCCACTGCATGAGGTAGGCATGGAGCTGGGCAGAGGAACAACAGCACAAGAGTGGCTGGATGCCTCAGGGAGCTCCACGGAGTGAGGTGGCCATGCAGATGGGCAGAGAGATGGCAAGACAGTGGCCTCAGCTTGCAGGACAAGAAGAGACTGAGCCAAGGCCCCAGTTGGGGATGTGCTTGCCCAACACTCACCCTGCACCACGCCCCAGGGGTACTGTCGTGCTCGAACCAGCTTGTTCCCCACCTTCACCTCCTCTGTGCTGCCCACCACGGCAAAAGGCAAGTGTGCCTGAAAGGGGATCCAGTTCTGTGTGAGCCCTCTGCTGGAGCCAGGGTACAGACTCTCTCGCTACCCCTGCACTCTAGAGAGGGCCTACCGGTCTTTTGCAAGGCTCTGGGGTCAGAGGTTGACTTCCTGTATCTTTCAGAGAACTGTTTTATGAGAACAGAGACCTGGGCGTGCCTGTCTGTGAGGCGTTCTTCTCAGGAGCAAGAGAGATCAAAGACTGTGAGCCTGGTTCCTTCCAAATTCCCAAACCCCGCCATGCAACACATTCCCACCCAGAGTAGGACTCGAGACACTCAGATCTAGGGAACCCTTAGTGCAAACCCAACAAACACGTCCTCTAATCCCATGCCCACAGAACCTCTGGGAGGGCTGTGACGCCCACTCTCTGTGCTGAAGATGCTAAGGATAACATCCTGGGGATAGGGCTCCCAGGGTATGTGCTTCAGATTGGTGTCTCCAAACCCTCTGGCTCTGGAGCCCTAAGGCCCCGCCCCTCACTCACATTCATGACCGCATTAATCTCGGCGACAGCCTCATCGTCGGTGGGAAACTGGTAGATCTGGACTCCATTGCTGACCAGCTCACCCATGATCTTGATCTTGAACTTGTGGAGCTCGCTCTTGGAGATGGTGTCAGCCTTGGCAATGATGGGGATTATGTTCACCTGTGAAGGTCAGGGGGGCGGGGCAGCAGGTTGGTTGGTTCTTCTAAGTTATGGTCACTGACTGTGGACAAGCACTAGGAGCAGGACACCAGGAAGAGAGCTGCTCCTGATAAGCCAGAGCCACCCGTGACCACTGTGATGACCGGAACTGTAACAATGGCAATGTTTCCAAAGGCCCCACGGTTTGGTCACCCTGGGCATGCTCAACTTGGACCGAGGATGCTCTGAGGGTCTTACTTAAGTGGCCTGAGGCCTGATAGAAACAGTAGTGGTGACCAAGCCACCTAGTAAGCAGGTGAGGTGATGTAGGAGTAGCAGCTATGGAAAGGACTTAAACTCTCCCAGGCCAAGGTTACCCCTTTTTTTTTTTTTTTTTTTTGGTTCTTTTTTTCGGAGCTGGGGACCGAACCCCGAGCCTTGCGCTTCCTAGGTAAGCGCTCTACCACTGAGCTAAATCCCCAGCCCCGGTTACCCCATTTTTCATGGTGATAATTGACCCCTGGAATAGAAAGGCAGTCACAGCGGCTGAGAGATCACTAGGAGGGGCGCTTGTCCTCCAGGACCCCAACCTTCCTTGACCTCCCGTGAAACTGCACACTGCCCTCATTCGGAATCTAATTCTGAGACAGCATTCTCCTCTCCTAGTGAGTTCAGAAGAGAGCCGAGGGGAAGCCATGTCAGAAAACAAAGAAGGAAGCAGAAATGGAAGGGGATACTGTGCAGAGGGTCACCAGGAGGGGGCAGTCATTTCACAAGGAACAGGCTCCAAATGAGAAGGAAAGGGCTTAGGGCCAGTCTGGAAAAGCGCTCTGAATAGTTCAGTGAGGACCACAGAAAGCCAAGACTCCAGAGAATACCAAGCCAACCATAGCATAGCCAAATGCAGCCAGAGGAAGATGGCAGAGGTCAGGTGAAGGGGGTACGGGGCGGGGGGGGGGGGTGTACCTTGCTATCTAGTTTCTTCATGGTCACCAGATCCAGGGACTTCAGGGAGTGCCCGGTGGGTGTGATAAAGTAGAGGCAAACGTGGATCCTCGTGTCATGGTAGTCAAAGAGGGAACGGCGAATCTTCAACTCCTCCTGTAGATAGTTTTCAAACTGCGTGTCGATGTAATCAACTATGGGCCTGTAACTACAGACAGCTTTATCACCTGGGAGGCAGACACTGGCTGCAGCGAGGGCAGCCCTGCAGAGCCCGAGCCAGGCTGTTCCCACTCTCCTCCCTGGGAACAGTTTTGCCCTATCAGGTATAGAAGGCTGGTTGACCCCTTCTCCTGTAGCCTCCCAGAGGAAGAACGGGTCTGCTAATGGCCCAAGCCCTCAGCCCTCCCCTAGTAGCCTTCCTAGGTCACTTTAGGGCTATACAGAGAGAGCTGTTTGAGGTATAAAGTGCTCGAGAAGTGTTAGGACAGTACTGAGGAGGCTAGGTGGGGCCCGCCCTTCCCGCCTCTTGCCTGTCATCCTTATTGATCTGATCCCCAAAGCCCACAGCATCCACGATGGTCAGTTTGAGATGAACGTTACTCTCTTGGAGGTCATAGGTCTGAGGCCGCAGGCGTACACACTCTTCATGGTGACTGGCTTCTTCAGTCTCAAAGGTCGTGTTGAAGAGCGTGTTCATTAGTGTGGACTTGCCAATCCCAGTTTCCCCTGGAGTGGGGGAGGGGTGAAGGGAAGTGGGGAGGGGGGTCAGCAAGGAGAGAAGTGAATACTAAAGCTAGAACAGGGCTGTCTCTAGCTGGCAACTAGGTGAGGTGGGCTCTAAGACCCTTAGCTCCTGAACGAGAGAAGGGAAGCCGCCTACTCCACCCTTGGTCTCTGGCAGTTGCTCAGTTGTAGAGAACTTGCCTGGCATGTATAAGGCCCTGGGGTTCTATCCCAGCACACACACACACACCCCGAACAAAAACAGGTCTGTGAGATGGCTCAGAGGGTAAAGACACTTGCTGCTAGGCCTGGTAACTGAAGTTTGATCCAGGGGACCCACATGATAGGACAGAAGCAACTGCTCAACTTGCCCCATCATGGACTCCTCAAATAAAATGAATAAATGTGTTTAAAAAAAATAGAAGGGAGAAAAGGAAGGGAAAGATAAAAACAGTATTCAGAAGAGTCATGGAGGAAGCTTTTGATGTACGACACAGCTGGGCAGGACATGTGACATTTCCCCAGGGTGTGGGGAAAAGTATTAGGCTATGGAGATCCCACTGTATGCTGGCTTCAGTCACAAAACATCCTGAGCATCATCCTTAGGCCAAGGCTACAGGAACAGGACCTGAAACCATCAGTTGCTGGTCCCTGCAGCCTGGGCAGCCTCAGGTCCACGTGGTCTCCTTCCCAGGGGATACCTGCACAGGGCCTTGCAGAGTCTTTGTGCCTTGGACACATGGAGCCCTGCTCCCACCCCCATCACATTGTGTTTGTTCCAAAGTGTGTTAGAGATGATGGTGTCAGAGCAGGGTCTGACTCACCACTGTATCCTTGTCGCACAGTAAGGAGACATTTTTTTAAAAGATTTATTTTTATTTATGTGTGCATGTGCAGTTACCCATGGAAGCCAGAAAGAGCCGTCAGGTTCCTTGGAACTTGGGCCATGAGTAGTTGTAAGGCACCTGACATCGGTGCTAGGAACAGATGTCCGGTCCTCTGGACAGCAGCAAGTGCTCTTGACCACTGGGTCATCTCTGTAGCCTTACGGATTTTTAAAATTTGTTTACTTCTTATTAAGATTTATTTATTTTATGTGTGTGGGTATTTTGCCTGCATGCACAGAGATATGTGTACCCATGTATGCCTGCTACACTGGAACCTCCAGCACCGAAGTTAAAGACAGGTGTGAGACGCCATAGACGCGCTGAGAATGGAACCCAGGTCCTCTGGAGGAGCAGCCCGTGCTCTTACCTCTGAGCCATCTCTCCAGCCCTGATTTTTTTTTTTTTAAAGAAATGAGTGAACTAGTGACTGTGACTCTCAAATGATAAACACCCATCTTTAGTGTTTAGACAGCACTTTTCACGGGACCACTTCTGTTTCCTCTTTGTGCCAACTCTGAGACAGATCCTGTATCTTAATCCCATTCTTGACCCTGGCAGAGGCAAAACTAAATCCCGGACCCAAGATCTCTCTCCACTTGGGAGCCCCTCAGCCCAGCTTCGTAGGAGGCCAGCACAACAGAGCACTGGCTCCAAAGAGTCTCGTCCATCTTCTGCCACTGACCAAGTCACTTACCCACACAGAGAATGTTGAAGCTGAAGCCCTGAGTGACTGACTTGCTGACCAGCTGGTCAGGGAGGCTGTCGAAGCCCACATGGCCACCCAGGGACAGGCTCCGGGGCTCAGGCTCTGCGTTCTGCCAAGAAAAGCACAGCAAGACAGTGAGCCCCCAGGAAAAGATGTGTCTGTGTGAGACTAGCCCTGACCTCAGTGCCTGTGTTCTTGGCACAGCCCAGGACATACCTTGAAGGCACCAGGATTCCAACCCCACGCCCCATTCTCACAGAGGAGTCTCTGAGTCCCCCCACACTTTGGAGACAGGCTAGCCTTGAACTTGCTATCCCACGGTCTGGTCTCCAAAGTGTTCAGATGACAAGCGTGTGCCCCCACACCCAGCTCCTTGGTCTTTCTCGTTAAAAAGGAACTCCTGTGGTCCAAAACAGTCTTGAATTTGCTGCATAGGCAAGAACGACATTCAGCTTCCTACCTCTGCTTCTGCCACCCGCGTGCTGATATTACAGACATGCTCCTCGGGCCTGGTTGGTGTGGTGCTGAGGACCCCAGGGCTTTATGCATGTTAGGTAAGCGCTCTGCCACTTGAGCTAGATCCCCAGCCCTCCTCTGGATCTTAAAAAGCCCAAGAGGCCCAGGTTGGAGGCTATATTTCAGCAGGCAGTTCTGAGGAAGGTGGGAATGTTGCCACTCCCTCCTAGGCCTCTCTTTCCCAGGCCCTCCTAATTGAGCGCATCAGAGGTCCCTCCTGTCAGGCTGGGCTGGTGATCCTCTGCCCCTGCTTTCCACTGCTCAAGACTCCAACAGAGTTCCCGCAGGGACCTTGCTAGCAGAACCAAGACTCCCAAGGACAGACGGAGCCAGAACCGGGGCTCGAGGAAGGCTTCTGCTTCCTTCTCAGTGGTCGTCTCTGGAGACATCAGGCTCTGGGGGCTCCATCCTTGCCAAAGCCATGGCTGTTTAAAAAGAAGGTTCTGGGAGAGAATGTGGAGGCATGACCTTGTGGGCAGCAGGCCCTAAGGGTGCAGGAGCCACTGCATTTGGTCTGCAGCACTACTGAGAAAAACAACAAGGCCCAAAGACAGAGTCACGGCTGGACTCAACTGTGTAGACACCTCTCTGGCTTCCCTGGGAGTAGATTTACCCTGAGAGCGGGTTCCCAGGGTCACATGGCTCCATGTTGGGCAGAACCGTGCCTCCCCCCCCCCCTTTCTTCCTCAGTGCCTACGCCTTAACCACCACCAAGGACAAGAAGATGCACTGGGGTTCAGTCTCCCATGTCCACAGTCCCAAAGCGGTGCTCTCGGCAGTGTCATGGCAACACCTTTGTAAATGTGGACGCAACACAGTGGGCAAAGAGTCAGGGGCTCATAGGAGGTCCTGCGGCTTCCACTACCCAAGAGACTCCTCAGCACCCGGACACCTGCCCTCTGCAGTCACAACCTGCTGCCTTTGGCCTGTCCCTCTCTCGCCAGTCTGGCCTCTGGCACAAAAACCCAACCTGCCTTAGGGTGCTTGCACCTGTACCAATCATGTCTAACTGCGTGTACAGGCGTCCTAGATTTTATGTGACCTTTCTACCCGTTCCAAATAGCCAGGTTTGCCCTAAACCTGCTTTCCCCAAAGAGACTTTTTCACAATGACCCTTTCTCCTTACTGCCATACCCAGGGCACTATGCCTCAATCTACCCACTCAGGACAAGTCCCCTTAGGGCTGTATATGTAACCTGACAAAGGGCCACCAGGCAGTCTTCTTTGCTTGGTGCCAACATCAGAAACAACACAGATACACCCAACCTTCCCCCGACCCTTTTGCCTGGCAATAAGATCCCCCCACCAGGCTCAGTTCCAGCCCCACTGGTTACTTCTAAATTCCTCTGTGTGTGTGTGTGTGTGTGTGTGTGTGTGTGTGTGTGTGTGTGTGTGTGTGTTGGGGGGTTGGGAAGGTGTTTGGTTTGGTTTTGAGACAGGCTGTAGCTGGTTTCGAACTTGCTGTGCCAAGAATGACTTTGAACTTCTACTTCTCTTATACCCATCTCCCAGTGCTGGACTCACAGGCACTTACTGCTGTACCTAGGTGCTGGAGATCAAACCTAGGGCTTTGCACATGCTGGGTGAGCATACTGCCAACTGAGCGGCACCTATGTTCCCCCTTCTTTTGCATTCATTCCATTCACTCATTTATCTACTTACTTACTTACTTACTGATTGAGTGTGGAGTTCAACAAAGCTCCTGTAGTGGTAACAGGACAGCTTGTGGGCTGGAGAGATGGCTCAGTGGTTAAGAGCACTGTCTGTTCTTCCAGAGGTCCTGAGTTCAAGTCCCAGCAACCACATGGTGGCTCACAACCATCTGTAGTGAGATCTGGTGCCCTCTTCTGGCCTGCAGGCATACGTGCAGGCAGAAAGCTGTCTGATGTATACATGATAAATAAATATTTAAAAAAACAAACTAAAACAGGACAGCTTGTGGTTTTCTCCTTCCACCATGTGGATTCCGGGGACTGAATTTAGGTCAGCAGTCTTTACCCACTGAGCCATCTCTCAGCCCCAAAGTCCGCCTTTTCAGCTCAGCTGCTTCCCTGAACTCCTGGGCTCTGGGTGGGGGTGGGAGTGGGGGGTGTGGTTCAGACTCTGTCTTCTTGCTGGCACCTGCTTCTAGCTGGTCCCCCACACTGAACAGCAGGCTGTCCCAGACAGTGGTCCTGTTTCCTGGCACCAATCCTTAACATTTTATGCATCCTGGTTGGCCACCTTCAGAAAGATTGCCACGAACTGGGCCAGCCATGTTCCCTATGCTTTCCCCTGCTTGCCAGCCACGACACCACTGCTCATTTTTAAGTTCATAAACACCATCTTCAACTCCTGCCACACAGGACTTCATTATTCAGTCTTCCTTCCTGCTTGTGGCAGCCTGCGGATCAAATGCAGGACAGAACAGTCTGAAGCTTATTTTTAGGTGAGAATGAAAACCTCTAAAATTGAAGGCGTGCTGTGCTTGCCGAGAAGGCTGCATATTTATTCATGCTCTCCTTCCAAGGGTGACACAATCAGGATGCAATCCAGCATCCTGTAGTCTGCCGCCAAAACTGACCAAGTCAGCTGTGTCTGGACACACACACACACACACACACACACACACACACACTCTCTCTCTCCTCAGCAGAGGACATGAAAGAGCGAGAGAGAGGAGAGAGAGCGAGAGAGAGCGAGAGCGAGAGCGAGAGAGAGAGAGAGAGAGAGAGCGAGGGAGAGAGCAGGCCAGCCTATGTCTTACAATTCTGGGTCCCAGAGGCTAAAAGCAGCAATGAGGGCCACAGAAGCCTACCCACCAAGGCTTTAGCAGCCTTGTCTGACCTCCCCTCACACACAGTGGCTCTCTCTATAGAAAGTGCAGAGGACAAGGAGATCATCACCCCCAAGTTGTTGCTGAAGCTGCACCATGTCCTCCCAAGACCATCAAGGACCAGAACGGGTGTCATCTCTGGTGCACCCATGTAGAGAGAGAAATGGTGTCCTTCTCTGTTCTTAGACTGATGTGACCTTCTGGCTTCCCTGAGGGATGACTCTCACTAATGCCCGCTCTCCTGATCACACATTTGGCATCAATAACTCGTGACCCAAAATGTCCTACTTACTGCAAAGTGTCACCCTCCCCTCAGAGGCTCGCCAGCCTGAGCAGTCAGAGCACAGGAAGGACTCTTAGCAACCAGGGTGTCCCCTTCATGATGCAGTGACCAGGGTTCAGATAGAAGAGCAGGTCTCCTGCTGGGTAACAGCCCTGACGTTTTGGTGGTATGATGCCGAAGAAGGTGACTCAGGGAGGCCTTTATGAACATCTGGGGAGCTAGCCTGAGATGAAGGCCCCCTCAGGATGAAGGCCTCCTCATGTCAGAGCAGTCATGGAGCTCCTGTGGGCCCTACCTCTCTACGTGTCTGGCCTATATCCCTAGCAGAGTAGAACCTTAGCCCTGCAGTTGAGGATGCCTTGACTGCTAGTCTCCATAGTACAACGCATGACAGGGACAGGAGAGAGTGGGGAGACTCAGGAAACTTCAAGAAGGGGCGAAGAAAGCCAGGCATTGAGTTTACAGCCTCAGAGAAGAAGGGAGGTCACTCAGAACCACTGTGTATGAGCCAAACCAAAAGCGCTACAGTCTCTCGGCATTTCCCTCCCTGGGCAGCACTAGCCAGTCCGGCAGGGATGGAGAGCAGCAATCCCTTAGCCAATGCACTCTGCTTCTGTTGCACTTGGAAGGCTCCCAATCTATCACAGTCAGTCATCACCGGACACATCTGCTGTGTGGCAGGCACTGGGGCATCGAGAAGGCGAGGGCACTACATCCCCAGGCTTCCCAAGTGTCACAGAGACCAGGGAAGCACATACATGCCAAAGAGGATCGATACAGCGATGCTGGTGACCACCATAGTTACGGCCGATGCACGTTCTGAAAGGTACAGTTCCCATCTTACTTACTCCGCACAGCAGCTCCATGAGGTTGGCTGCAGTATGGTGTCCACTGGTACGGATGAGACCACTGGGGCACTGTGAGACAGCCATACACAGGAGGCCACACTACTCAGGATCTGACTGGAGGCAGCGTGATTGGGAAACACACTTCTGGCCACATTACTCTGGTTGAAAGACGGCAAGTTCCAGAAAGAGGTAGAAATGGCAGAGCCCATGTGAACATGGCCCCCAGGGTTGCCACAGGCTTGGGGCTGCAGTCAACTGTGAGAATACAACAGTGGGAGGGCCGTAGCAACACAGACATGCAATCCCAAAGTCAGGGAGGCTAAGGCAGAAGGATCAGGGGTTCAAAGTTAGCCTGAACCGCATAGAGAGACCCTGTCTCAAAACACAAACAAGCCAGGTGCTGGTAGCTCACGCCTTTAATCCCAGCATTTGGAAGGCAGAGGCGGTTGGATCTCTGTAAATTGAGAACAGTCTGGTCTTTGTAGACTTTATAATGAGTTCCAGGACAGCCAGGGCTATACAGAGAAACCATGTCTGAAAATAACAACAACATCAACAACAACAAAACCTACAAACAAGTCAGCTTTGGCGGCATGGGCCAGTAGCAAATGCTGAAGAGACTATGGCAAAAGGACCATAGTTCAAGGCTTACCAAGGGCTATGGATGTAGCTCAATGGTAGAGCACTTTCCTAAGTAAGTAGGGCCCTAATCTCTATCCTTAGTGCCTCCCTCAAACAAAACCAAGTGAGAAGAAAAGAAAGATGTGGATGCTAAGCATGAACTAGGGATGGTGGTACACACCTGTAATCTCAGCACTAAGATGCACAGGAGAATCAGAAATTCAAGGCTATCCTTAGGTACGTAGCAACCTTGAGGACAGCCTGGACTACATGAGATCCTGTCTCAAAAAGGAAAATGTGAAAAGGAAAGAGAAAAATAAAAACAAATGAAAAAAGAGAATATCAGGCCCAACAATGGGTTTGGCATTTTGGAGAATGTATCTGGACCAGAGACATTACTGTCTGGCAGACTGGTAGACAGATCTGGGGAAATGATGTGTCCACTGCATTGGCTTGGTTGACTCTTCCTTTAGGCTGGCAGGCCCTAGACAGGGGTAGATCTTGCTGATTCTGGCCCTTTTCATATCTAGCAACCAAGGGTGCTCACTAGGGGCTCTAAACATCTTCAAAGACCGCCCCGTGGACAGAGAAAGTTGGCACCTTGGAGATCTGCACACAATATGAAACTCCAAGGCCAAGGTCCCCTCTTTAATCACTAACCAGCTCTTGGATCCTGAGCAAAGCCAAGGGTTTCTACGTCACCCTGTCTTTGGCACATCAGGGAAAGCAACCAAACTAAGGAAGCACAATCCTGCATGCCTGGCCATGCAGAACAAAGCGGAGGACCTGTTTATTACACAGCCCAGTGGGCAACCAGGACATCCCTGTCCTGGTCCGGAACTGCTCTTTCTGAACCCTCGGGATCAGCCCTAATTGACAGACACAGGGAGCTACGTGTTTTACCGAGAATCGAGGTGGCATCTAGGGAGAAATCGGGGCTCACTGTTTACTTCCTCATGAAAACAGATTATCTTCAGAGACTGGGATCTGCTGTAGTACCCACACCAACAAGACGGATGCAAGAACCCCCAAACTATGCTGGTGGCTGGGAGGGAATCAAAGCAGACACCCAGTATAAGAAACATGGTTCCTGCGTCCTGGATGCTGACAGCTCCCTGAGGCCAGGTCTTCCACATGCTTCTCCAGCGCTGTGGTCTCTGGCTCCTGTGCCTAGCATTGGCTGGCCTCCTAGACTATCTCAGGGCTTAAAATTCAGAACGTTTTACCCTCTTCTTCATCTCAAGGCATCCTCGGGTACACCCTGCCAGGCAGACAGGAAGCCCACTCCCCAGGAATCACTGTAACACGGGGAGCCTTCTCCACCCATGTTCCTGGCACAAAGTGACTTCAGCTACTCCCAAGCAGCCTAGGCCTTAAAAATAGCCAGAGCAGAGGCCTCAGGCCAGAACTGTGTTAAGCACAACTGTCCTTGAGCCTAAGAGGAATCCTAGGAATGTTCCCAGGAAAGGCTGAGGCTCTGGTCCCAGGATTCCAAGCAAGCCTGTAGACCCAGGTCAGAGGTCACGGGAAATAACTGGAAGGTTGTGTGTGAGAGGGCAAAGCCAGAGAAGCTGTCATCCCGGGCCTGAGGAGAACAGAAGCAAGACACACCTGTCCTCAATCCGGAGGACACCTGGCCACAGCGTCTCTCTTCTACAGAAGCGGCAACAGAACACCTGGGAGGAAGATTCAAACCCTGATCAGCCTTCGCAGTGCCACCACGGTGCACACATGGTTAAAACTGGGAGGCTGCTGGGCCAGCAGTCATTCTCCCTGGGCTGGTCATTACCCACCCTCTTGAAGGAAGACAGGTTCTCCCTGGCCCAGGACTTGGCCCTGTGCTTCTCTGTCCAGGACACTTTCTCTGTCTTCCTACAGCCAGGCTGGAGCCCACAACTAGGGATGGTTTGATTGACATGGTCTCCCAAAATCGGGTTTCCAAGAATCAAAGGAGCAGAGTTCCTGAGCCCATGGCTGTCCCTGCCACCTGCCACCGAGGCCTGGGACACAGACTTTCTCAGGCTTTGATGTGTTGCTGGAGGAGGAGGAGATGTTTCATCCTGCCACTGCACATATGGGGCTCTCTGCTGCAGAAGGCATAGCGACTCCAGTTTCCCACTTGGCTAGGGACTGACTCTAGGGGTGGCCTGCCAAAGGGCTGAGCCACAAGTGGTTCAACCATTCAAAGGAGGGGGCAGCAGCATTTCCTTGTGAATGAAACCCCAGCCTTAGAAGGGGGGATGTGGGTTCCAAAATCTCCCTGCCTTGTTTACCACCACAGGATGGATGATGGCACTGGCGAGCTGCAGAGGATGCCCTAGCACCAACACGGCCAGAGGCAGCTATGAAGGCACAGCTATGCATCTCTGCTTTCCATTTACCCTAACGGCAGACAGAAGGGTCTTCTTTGTGCCTGAGAAGTCTGGCTCCATCCCACAGTTCCCCTAAAGCTCAGGTTCCCAGTGGCCCACACCCAGAAGGCCCTGCAGACAACAGCCAGAGAGCATGATCAGAGGCAGACACACTCTTCCTCTGATTCTGTCCCTCTCACCTGACTCATAAAGTCTTCTATGTACCCGGAAGCTACCCATTCTAAGAATCCCCAACTCACTCCACAGCAAACAAGGCAACTGGAGTCACTGCCAAGAAGCTCCCTGCCCTGTCCTCTCCTGCCTCTTCCCAGCTAGGCTTCCTCACATGGCACCCCGAGGATGCGCGCAACTCCCACTAGAGCGTTCTGACTCTTGGAGACATCCCTTTCCTCAAGCAGATGCGGCTCCCCCACTGCCTAGCCAGCCTCACATCTGGCTATCCACAAATCTAGTGCATTTTAAGATGGGGCTTGGGACTAGGGTGTTGGGGAATCCCAAAAGCCTAAAGGAAGCACAGAAGCAGGAAGCTGAACAGGCCCTGAGAGACACCGGGAGGCCATCTGGTCCTTGCTCCTTTGCTCTGGGACATGGCCCCAAGGAAGCTGAGCTTTGGTCATAAAGACATCCGGGAGTTACTGTCCCAAACACAGACCACTCCCTAGTTCATCCTAGGGCTCAAAAGTCAATCACCCCAAGGGGCCCTCTGGTGGAAGCTAATATCTGGGTATTGGGCCATCTTTGAATGGTCAGCAACCAGAATCTGCCTCCTCACCCAATCTCAGCCTGCTGACGTCAAAAAGACAAAGAGCACAAAACCTCCACTGCCCATCCAAAGCTTTTGGACAAGCCCTGAGTTCTCCTCTGCTTATCCTCCTTGGCTCTGCCGTCAGTCTCTCGCAAGTCTTTCTTTCTTCCTGTCTCAAACAGTCCAGTCAGATGCTCCCTTGGGTCATCAACACCTCATCAGACTCAGCTCTGATCCATTTCATAAGGCCCCAGTAAGGTTGGTTCCTAGTGTGTTAGGGAGGAAAGGGAGGAAGGAAGGAGGGAGGGAGGGAGGGAGGGAGGGAAGAAGGGAGGAAAGAAGGAAGGAGGGAGGGAGGGAGAGAGGAAGGAAGGAAGGAAAAGGCAACCCTACCTCCTGGAGAAGGATGTGGAGCTGTGGCTTTGCCTATGGCATTCGCATGTGACCCCTCAATGCTAGGCACTGGGGGCTACACAGACACCTTTTTCTCAGCTATCATTGCTGCCCAGAAAGACTCACCAAGGTCATTTTCACAGGACAGTGAGCTCTCAGGGGACAGGGCCCTTGAGCCACACTGGGGTGAGAAGGCTGCTTCTTATATCTAGCTTCAGGACAAAATAGGCGCTCCTTGGATAGCATGCTTTTTGGGGATGTGTCAAGATTACAGGGTGACAACGGATGTAACAGATGGTGCTGAGGATAAAGCGGAGATGGGGGGCGAGTGCCTGGCTGGGAAAAATGCCAAGTATGAGGCTGTTTCACGTTTCTTCCCTCTCCCACTCACATCTTTGCTTTGCCCAAGACCCACAGGGTCCCTTACCTAGGAGTCTGAACTTTGTTCCATCAGATGCAGACAGGAGTCACAGGAGCTGGTCAGAGTTGGAGAAGAGTGAGCCTCAGAGTCAGAGTCTAAGAAGAGAGGGACCCCAAAAGTGTGCCAGGAGTCTGATGGCCCGAGGAAGAGATGACAGAACCTGCTGAGGGCTGACCCTGCATACATATGCATACATATGCAACAGCCATCAACCTAAGCCTCTGAGCTGAGCTAAGGCTGAGCATGACCCGCTCAGAGGTCAGAGATGTGGGGTCAGCAAGATGGCACCTGCTGTCAAAACTGAGAGCTAAAATTCCATTCCCAGGACCCACATGATGAAAGACTTGAAAGTTGTCCTGTGACCTCCACACGTACGCCATCACACAAGGACGCCCACATACATACATACATACATACTCAAGATACACACAACAAATAAGTAAAATATAAGAAAGATAGGCCTATGGTATGTGCATCATGCTGGTAAGGGTAAGTCAAAATACCAACATGCCGTCAGGCCTGGTGGTGCACACCTTTAGTCCCAGCACTTGAGACACAGAGGTGGGTGGATCTCTGTGAATTCAAGGTCAGCTTCGTTTACATAGTAGGTTCTAAGACACCCAGGACTGTGTGGAGAGATCCCCAACTCAAAAACAAAAAAGATACCAACACACCTCCATCTCAAAGAACATTGCTGTGTGAGTTCATTTGAAATTCTAGGCAGCATGGGTGGTTGAACCCAGGGCTTCCTATATAAGTTAAGTAAGCTCTCCACCCCAAGCTACAATCCAAACCTGTCTGTGTAATCTTGCAGACTCCAGACTAAGACAGTTTGCAGGTTGTCAGGGGCCCGTCTGACCATCTTTGCACAAGCCAGAGGGGCAGGGGACACCTGCCAAACGTGCCACCAAACCTCGCAGCTGGCAAAATATCCAGTATGTTTCCAATGAGCCAAAAACCTCTTGTAGGAATCAGCATGGTTACCCATGGGATAAGGAAGGAAATCACCTTCCCGGATGAGAAGGAGGGGAAGAAAGAGAGCAGACTTCTAAATTCCAGCCAAACTCCACCCAGGCCCAGAGTGCAGAAGGCAGGGAAGGCATCCACCCCTCTGGCATAGCCACCATACTAAGCAAGGCCCCAAGATTCCAGCATTAGCAGAACTTGAGTCCCCGCTCTGTGCTTTGGCTCACTATGGGATTACTATGAAGACTTCCCACAGAAATGATCCAAAAGCAAACAGAGTCAAGGCCTTCCCAAGCCCCAGCTGTACAATGTGGGCGCTCAGCTGGCCCTTTGAGGATGTCTCTGGCCACCGAGCGAGCGAAACAAACATATTTTCTGCAGCCCTTACTGAGCCCTTACCATGTTCTGACACTATCCACTCAGCTCGGTGAGGGAGATACACTTTTCTCTTACTGTGTAGATGAGTACACGGAGGGTTAACCAGCTTGCCAGAGGTCCCATGACCAACAAGTGGTATCTCTAAGGAATCCTCTCAGGCCACTGATGCTTTACACATACTCTCATCTGGGCAAGATCAACTGTTAGACAAACCTCTGACCTCAGTACAAACAGACATAACCTTCTGGTCAGCTAAGCACAGAAATGCAGCGCTCAGACACACACACACACACACACACACACACACACACACACACACACACACACACCCCTCTTTTGGTCTCCATCCACTAGGCAGGTTTATAAGGACTCTGCTGTTTTTCTGCAATACAAAAATTCCAATTTACAGCCATGGGAGTGAAGTGGACCTTGGTTAGGCCCAGCTTCTGCATCTGTTCCCGTGTAGACAAACTTACTTAGCAGACACACAGCCCCCTCTCCAGGGGGCACAGAACACACCAGTCTACACATTATGAAACCAAGAGCTTTGTTATGCATATTTGCAAAGACCAACAAATGTATTTTCAGATTAAAGAAGAAATTTGCATATATAAATTCAGACGACAGTATTTATAGCAAAATTACATAAGTTCTGGCTCCCTTATTTAGCCCCAGAACCAATTCGTTATCGGTCACACATTCAAAATTCTCCCTCCTTCCAACAGCCCCGGGCCCTCCTCCACCTCCTCCCCCCTTCCCCTCCTCCCCTTCCAGTCGACCAGGGCCTCACAGGCTGGCAAGAGGACACAGCTTCCTTCACCGTCACAGCCTAGCCTCTCAGACACACCCAAATCCAGCCTTAGACACCAAGAGAGTGCAGACAACCCCCAAAAGGCCTCCCTCCGCATGCCATGGTCTGGCTCAAGTCCACAGACTCCCCTCTTAGGACCACCAAGGTACGTCAGCCCAGAGAGAGGCAGACTCAGACTGGGGCCCAAACAAACACTCAATGGTCTGGATCTGGAATCACTTCAGCTCCTGGGAATGGCTGCCGCAGAGCCAGAGCCTACCACTGAGGCCCTGGACCTGTCTGGAGTCGCACCCAGGATCCAGGTTCCTGGGAGGGCAGTGGAGGAGGTGAACAGCGGGCCTGGGTTCTTCCGACCCAAAGTCTGCAACTCCCCTGAGCTCTTTCGGGAATGTGTGTGTATGTGCTGGGGGAAGAAAAACTCCTGGATCCCTGGGGCTCCATCCTCATTCCTTGCACCCAGATAACAGCACCTGCGCGGCAAAGGCAAGTCCCCAGAGGTGCAGGAACACCCTGGGGGAGAAGAGTCGGGGGCGTCCGGGATCCTCCCCTCTGGACAGGAGTCTGTCTTCACACCTACCCAGATCAGCCCAGATCTTGGCTTCTTCCCGCAAAAGGAGCTTACGTCGCGCGAAGCCCAACACTCCGAGACACCCTCCCGGGGTTGGCTCCCAGGTCCCGGGGTTCGAGACCCCGCCGCGCAGTGCTGACAGCCCTCCTCGCGCCCCCTCCCGTGTCCCTGAGCGCCGCAGGCCTCACCGAGATGCGTTCCAGGTCGGTGGCCGCCATGGCGAGCTGCGCACCGGGCGGGCGGGTTGCGGGGAGCGCCGGGGCCGCGGGAGGGACGAGCCGGCTGCGGGACGCGCTCCGCCGGGGCGGCTGCGGCTGAATGGATCCAATATGGCCACTTCCTGGAAACTCCCCTTGGCGGCGGCGGCGGGAGAAGCCGCGGAGCCGGCCCCGCCCCCGCCCGCGGGACCGGCCTCCCTACCGCTCGGCCCCGCGCAGCGCGCTTCCCGAGGCTGGGACCGACCGGGGGTCTCCGCGGCTTGGCAGGAGGTACTAGCTGCGAGTGCTGCTGGGACTTGTAGTCTGCGAGGGGGGGGGCGAATTGCCACGTCTGGGGGACCCGGGCCGCTCTCCGAGGCCTGCTGCGTGTCCCTGAGAAGCTGGATTAGTGCATAGCACAGAGGGGTGCTACGTGTGCCCTGGGGGTTCTGCCTCCAAGCTGACTGTCCCTACTGGAACCTGCAAACGCAGGTCTGAGAGAGATCCTTCAGCCTCTTCTGCCTGTGCCATAGGTCCCACCTGATGCTCTAAGCAGGAGCTAGGGCGGGAGCCCTGGGCTGGACCGGTGCATCCTGCCAGGCAGCCTTTGATTCCTTGCGCAATGATGAACCGGAGAAAGATGCACAGCTTGGGAAACGGAGCTCGACCATCTACGTAGCATATTGCTAGTGATCCTCATCCTGCTTGTCATACGAGTTTGGAGTTATGTCACTATGCAGAGAGGACCTTGGTACTCATAGCACGCGCATCTTCTTCGCCAACCATACCACTGAAAGCAACCTGCACAAACGTCTCAAGGGGCTCCGTAATTTTTTCATTGACTACAAGATCCAGCTTGTCCTATCTTCCTTTCCCTAACTTTCTCTCTAGTCTCCCTGATATAAGGCAGACTTTGTCTCTGTCTCTCCACTACCCAGGAATGTGCACCCCACCCCCAATATCTTCTTGAGAAACAACCCTGTCCTCACACTCAGTGGAAATATATGCCTTCTAGAGGTATCTGGAGACCACATCTGGACTTGGCACACCCTATACTGTGGCACCCTTCCTGTCCCCTCCACCCCTCCATAGCTTCGGGCTTCTCTCTCTCTCTCTCTCTCTCTCTCTCTCTCTCTCTCTCTCTCTCTCTCTCTCTCTCTCTCTCTGAAGGGGCTTTTCCCTTCTTTCTTTACAAACCATATCTTGCCTCCAAGGTACCCAGCTGGAGTGCCTTGGAGTACTTAACAGTATTTTTATTCTGTTGTATGCCCCACCATGCCATTATTCCTTGGACATTTTTCTGACAAGAAATGGGGCCCCATGCAGCTCAGTTTGGTAGAGTGTCTGCTTGCTAGCATGCAGGAAACCCTGAGTTCTGTCCCCAGCACTGCATGAGCCAAGATGTAAGGGGCCCATTTATAACCCTAGTATTTGGAAGTTAGATGCAAGACGATACAGAGTTCAAGGTCATCCTCCACTATAAAACAAATTCGAGGGGTTGGGGAAATTTAGCTCAGTGGTAGAGCACTTGCCTAGCAAGCACAAGGCCCTGGGTTCTGTCCCCAGCTCTGAAAAAAAGAAAAAGAAAAAAAAACAAAAAACAAAAAACAAAAAACAAATTCGAAGCCAGCCCAGGGTCAGAAGAGAGACTGTCTCAAAAACAAAAAGCGAAAACAAAACAAACAAAACTCAAACAAACAAAAACCTGGAGGTGGAGGTGGTCACAGCATAATGGTTAGAGTGGAGAGGTGGACCAGTGGCACACTTTCCCTTTTGAACCACATCCCCATCACTTAGTATAGCTATGAAAACTACTCTTCTGATTGTATGTATCCATGGGCCAGCAAGATTGCCACCAACTCTGATGGCCTGAGTTCAGTCCCTGGGATCTGCATAATGGAAGGAACTGAGTCCCTCGAGTTGTTCTCTGAAAATAAAGAATAAATAAGCAAGGGGCTTTAAATTGTGGTTGAAATCCATTGTTCATTGGTATCTCCTTTAGCTCGCAACAGCCCTGATGTCTGACCCTGAGGAGCATATGTGTAGTTGAGGATTTCATCATCTGAAACATTTGCTGTAAGGCAAGATGTTTCTCCTCATTGCCTTTCCCTTTCTCACCCCTCCTTGGCCTTAAACTACCTTTCCAATGGCCTTTCATTTCCACTGAGCATTACCTCAAAACATCCACTTAGTTCGGCATGGTGGCACTCACTCCCAGCACTCAGAAGGCAAAGGCAAGTGGATCTCTGTGAGTTAGGGCAAACCTGTTCTACGGATAAGTTCTAGGCCAGCCAGGACTACACAGAGAGATCCTGTGTCAAAGCAAAGGAGAAAGGGATGGGAGATGGCTCAGCAGTCTTTTGGAAGACCCATGTTTGGTTTCCAGCATCCAAATCGTGGGGCAGCTTAAAACAGACTGTAACTCTAGATCCAGGGGTGTCTAAAGCCTCTTGGGCGCGCGCACATACACACACACACACACACACACACACACACACACACACACACACCAGGGAGACAGGTGACTTCCCTCTCTTGAGATATGTCCACTCTCCTAGGAAAACTTTCTCATCTCCGAGCCTCCAATTTCTCATATTGTGGGTGTTGCTCTCTCTCTGTTCATGCAGCTGTGGGTTTGCACTTGTGACGGAATAAGGACTGTCTGTGGGAGGTGAGTAGACCGATCTTTTCACGTGTAGCAAAGGATTTCCTACAGCAGTTGTCCATGTGGTCCTTATACACACCCAAGGATACAGCTGGGGCAGACTGGTCCCAAAGTCACATGATCAAAGGCTAAGAAGTCCCTGAGGAAGTCCTCAGAGCTTTTGGTTGCCTGAGGAACATTGTCCCAGAGAAAGCAAACCAAACCACTTTCTACCCCACCCTGCCCTGACCCCATCCCTCCCCACCCTATATGCAAAGCCAGCAGGAATCTAAACAAGGCAGACTTCACTGCAGGAAACAGGGCCTTCCTGGCCTCTTGCTTCTCTTGTGTCTGTTGATAGTTTGTCATTTCTTTTGTTGCATAGAGGTTCCGATATTTCTCATGGTTCTCCTGTTATTTTTGTTATGACTTTCATTTTTCTTCTTTAATAAAAAGCCTGGAATGTATCTCTGGAGAGGGTTGCCTGACTCACAGGAATGAGGCCCCTGGGCTGGCTCCCCAGTACTGGTGGGGAGGGGTTGTAAAAGAAGATCTTGATCTTTATCTCACGTTCAAAAAACGTTCAGATGGTGGGAGGCTGGGGTGTGGCTAAGTAGTAGGGAACTTGGGTAGCAGGAGCAAGGACCTGTGTACCATCCCCAGCACCAGCTACCACCAGCTCTACTCTAGTTCCTGATGGACCCACAGACCTCTTGAGGTGGATTTACTAGTTGGTTTTTATAAGGTTCTGTTCATATTGTTTTGTTGCTGTTGTGGTTGTTTTAATTATATATTGGTGAGGGGGTGGAGTGAGACTGTGTCTCACCATGTTGTCCTGGCTTTTGTAGAATAATCGAGGCTTAAACTAGTGATCCCCCTGCCTCTGTCTCTTAAGTGCTTTGATTTCAGGGGCAACCATTGCTGGCTTCGAACCCCCTCCGTGTGTGTGTGTGTGTGTGTGTGTGTGTGTGTGTGTGTGTGTGTGTATTTGTGTGTGTATGTGTGTGTTTGTGTTTGTGTGTGTGTTTGTGTGTTATGTGTGTGTGTTTGTGTGTGTGTGTTTGTGTGTGTTTGTGTGTGTGTGTTGGAGATATAAATGTACATGTATGTACAGGTGCACTCTAGAAATTCTATCTCTTCCCCACTTTTTTTTTTTGAACACGGAGCTCCCTTTCCCACCAGACATGACCATCCAGTGAACCTCTGGGATCCACCTGCCCCCATGCTTTTCATATAGGTGCTGGGGATCTGAACACAGGTCCTCATGTTTGTACGGATGCGCCATCTCCCTGACCGTTTTTCTTTTCCAGGCTGGCCTCACACTTGCCATCCTGTGCCTCAGCTTCTCAAGTGCTGGATTATAGGAGGGATCTCCCCTACTCCTTGCATGCTCAACTTTATAGATGATGTAGCTAAGGGTATGCCAAGCCAGTCGCTTCATATCCTGCGCTGACACACAGTGTAAATCGAATTATAAACTATATTTCCGTATGTGTATAAGTCACTCACATTACCAGTTACAATTAGATCAGTCACTTCAACGACATTAAAGTTTTCTTCCTTCCCCCTCTCTTCTTTCCTATGCTGTCCAGGATAGCCTAGTGCTTAGCTGACTCTTCTACACTGTTGTTGGTATCCATGGCTTTGCCCTTGTGGCCCAGTGTGGTGCTCACACTGTGTCTGTGAACCAGATAGCAAAAAGGAATGGAGAAGGTACAAGGGAAACACTTTCAAATGATTCCTGGGGATGACACGGGATACTTCCGGTACTACTGCTTGCATTCCATTAGCCAGAGCTGGGAAATGAGGGCTTTATTCTGCCCTACATGTGTATAGCTAAAGATTTCAGGAAATACTAGAAAAGGGACTGGGAACAGGCCCAGTGTACCAAGTGCCTGCTGTGCAAACGTGGGGACCAGAGTTCAGATTCTCAGCACCCATGTAAAAAGCCCAGTGTGGTAGCACACATCTGTAACTCAGTTCTGTGGCGGTCAACCTGCTAGACTGTATAAAAACAATTCGTACACTTTAAATAACTAGGCAGTGCAGTTAAATTTAAACAACCCCAATGTCACCACCTGGAAATGACCAGCACAAGTGTCACTTTACATTATTCTAGAAAGCTCTATGGGACTGTTTACAGACAGAAGGGAAGATAACAGATATTGTATAGAAGTGTCCCCTGTGGGCCAGCGAGATGGCTTAGCAAGTAAAGGTGACAGTCCACCAGTCTGATGATTCCTGGAACTCCCATTGTGAAAGAGGGAAATGACTCTGTTCTCTGACCTCCATGGCTCTGTGGTCTGAACAAACATACACATACATACAAGAAATAAAATAAACAACAGTAAAACTGGCATGGTGGTACACACATTTAAGCCCAGCACTTGGGAAGCAGAAGCAGGTGGATCTCTATGAGTTCAAGGCCCACCAATCTGGCTCACATCAATGAGATCTTATCTCAAAAAGTAAACAAATAAATATTTGATCTGTAATACTGATGCTGCTAAAATGAAGCACGTTACTTAATGCTCCTTAAACTTAATAGAAAAGAGCGTTGGAGTGGAGTTTTAAGAAAGAGTTGAACCTCAAAGAATGTTTCCTGATTGCAGAGGGCTTTACTTCCTAAAGACACCTTTGAGGTTAAACACAAAGTTGCAACACCATTCAGAGACTTGTTTACATTTCTAGTGTGCGAGTGACCTTGGTTTCTCCCGCCTTCTCAGCATTGTCAATTGTTACTTTTACAGTGTCTGGACTAGGAACAATCACATTCTATTCTGGAGACAGAATTCCACAATTACTCAGAATACAGTTTAATTAATTTGATGCTCATCAACTGTCCTTTCACAGTATGTTTCCATTTGCAATAAAAAAAAAAAAACTCAGTTCAGCTCTTAATAGGAGAAATCTATTTAGTTGTTTTTCCAAGAAGGGTTAGGATATTTAAAAATGTCAATCTTGCAGGGCATAGTGGCACTTGGGAAGCCAAGAGAAAAACAATTTAGACAAGTTAGCCTCAGACCTCCACAGGCGTTCTTCCCTCTTCCTCCCCTCCCCCCTTCTCTCTCACACACCCAGACCTGAATTTTTTTTTTAAAGTTGTTTTAAAGAATGTCAATCAGCCAGTAACTGTGGCTGTGCATTTATTCCCAGCCCCCTAGAGGCAGAGGCAGGAAGATCTTTGTGAGTTTGAGACCAATAGTGAGCCCGGCCAACCAGAGACGCACAGGGTGATCTTTTCTGAGAAAGTAAACAAACTTGAGTGTCAATTGCCTGTACCTAGAAACCAGGTGTGAGCTGGGAACCGTCACTACTGCTATTTTGCTCTGCTGGGGATTGAACCAAGGGCCCTGTGCACACTAGTCCTCTCTCTCTACCCCTGAGCCTCATTCCCAATCCTGCCTCTAATACTTTTAAAATCATTACTCCTTTCTTACAGAATATGGTAGGTTTGCCTTTTTTTTTTCCCTAGGAAGATATCTAATGCCAGCCTCAGCTTTTTCCCTCAGGAGAGATGCTTTTCTCTTTGGAAGAAAAAAAAAACAGTTTTCACCTTATTTATTGATTTGTTTGTTTGTTTGTTTGTTTAAGACATGGTCTGTCTACATAGTCCTGCTTGTCCTGGAACTTATGTAGATCAGACTGGCACAAAATTTAAAGAGATAAACCTGCCCTTGTCTCCTGAGTGCTGGGATTCATGATGTGCACCACCATGCATGGCCCATTTTTAAAAAATGATAATTGTGGGGTTGGGGATTTAGCTCAGTGGTAGAGCGCTTGCCTAGCAAGTGCAAGGCCCTGGGTTCGGTCCCCAACTCCGGAAAAAAGAAAAAAAGAAAAAAAATGTTAAGTGTGAAATGTCTTAGTATTCACTCTTCCCAGTTTCCTTTTCTGGAACATTGTATGTCCTGAGTCAGCAGCAATGGGAGGTTTTTGCTTTGTCTTGTATACTTGGGTTTTCTGCGTTAGAGGAATCCTGCCTGGGCCCTGGCTTTTCTTCTAGAACATCAGCCATGTCATCTCTGTTATCCTTCATTTCTCAAGAAGTGCTTTGATCTCTTCATCTTTAAATACTTTAGCTTTCTGTCCTCAGCAGACACCCTTTTGCTTTTAGTTCTAATTGACCATTCTGTTCTGTAATGATTTTTTTGTCTTCAGCTTGTATCTTTTTCCTCTCATTTTACCTTCTTTGAGCATTCTATTTATTAAATAAATTTATGTATTCACATCTGAGTGTTTTTATTATTAGTGTGTGTGCATGCATGTGCACAGTGTGTGTGTGTGTGTGTGTGTGTGTGTGTGTGTGTGTGTGTGAAAGGAGGTCAGAGGACAACTGCTGTCAGGAGTCAGTTCTCTTCCTTCCACCTTGGGTCCTGGGGATTGAACTCAGATCTTCAGGCTTAGAGGTAAGCTGCTCCTTACCTGCTGAGCCATCTTGCCAGCCTGTGTGTTCTTATTAACTTTATAACATGAGGCCGTTATAAGGACCTCCTTCCTTTAGGATCTTTTAGGAACGCAAAGAGGAACATATATCTTCTTTTCCCTAGTATTTTGCTCTCTGCTGCATAAACTCTTTTTTGTTTGGTAGTTCTCTCTCTCTCTCTCTCTCTCTTTCTCTCTCTCTCTCTCTCTTTCTCTGTGTGTGTGTGTGTGTGTGTGTGTGTGTGTGTGTGTGTGTGTGTGTGTTTTGAGATAGGATCTCTCATGTGACCCAGGTTCTCTATGTACCCAAAAGTGACCTTGAACTCCTGATCCTCCTGCCTCCTGAGGGCTGGGATATGGGGGATAAGGAAAGACAGGCGTGCACCACCAGCCTAGCTTTGTCCACTTCTCTATGCTTCTGACAGACGTTCTGACCACTGTCCCACTGCCTTCCAGTCCGGTTTTCCCTCTGAGGGCAGTACCAAATCTCTCTTTAAAGCTGTGAGAGAGTTTAGCAGTAACAAACTTCACGCTCTGTTGTAATCTTTGTGTAAAATTTAAGTCTGGTTTGAAGCTCTGTTTAACAAATTGTTTGGGGACACACAGACACACATAAAGACAAAGTAGATATGGATATGAAGTTAGCTACTTACTTAGAATATATATATATCATGATCCAGAAGGGACACCTTCCTGTGAGAAGCCTGGAACTAGAAGTCTCTTTGTTTTTCTGAGGCCCAGAGAGCCTCAGTAAAGGAACCCCAAAGACACTCCCAGACCTCCAGTCCCAGAGGATCCCTGATGCATCCCTATGGTCCACAGTGGCTCACTAGGGAGGAAACACCACTCCAAGCCTGTCGAGAAGAAGCCTTCAACTTTGTAAGGAGTATGTAATTTTGCTATATCCTCTGCCTGTGGCTTGCCCAGATCTCAGGCTCACTAGAACTCTGGTCTACCACAGGGTGAAAGCTTTCTCTTGCTTTATCTATGGCCCAAAAGAACTTTTGGGATGGACTAGGGGATGGGCTCGGGCGAAGGAAACAGAATCTACAGCACAGAAGACTTTATGTTTGAGTGTGGATTCCAAGCATGCATTTATGAACAGTGAGATATAAGCTGGAGGCAGGTTACCTGGCCAGGATGATAAAATTAAAAAAAAAATCTCTCTCTTTCTCTCTCTCTCTCTCTCTCTCTCTCTCTCTCTCTCTCCCTTCCTTTCTTCCCTTTTCTTTCTCTACTTCGTTCATTTATTCACTTTACAACTTTACATCACGATTGCATCCCTCCTCCCTCCTCTCCTCCAAGATCCACCCTTATAAATCCCTTCCCCCATCACTCCCTACCTTCTCCCCAGAGAAGGGAAGTCCCCACCTTGGTACCAGCCTGCCCTGGGATATCTAGCATCTCCTCTCCCACTGAGGCCCAACCAGGCAGTTCATTTAGGGGAAGGGAGTCCAGTGGCAGCAACAGAGTCCAAGACAGCGTCCACTCTCATTGTTAGTGGACCCACATGAAGGCCAGGCTGCACATCTACAAATGTGTAGGGGGCCTAGGTCCAGCCCCTGCCCTTTGGTTCAGTCTCTGTGAGCTCCCATGGTCCCAGGTTAGTTGACTCTGTAAGTCTTCTTGTGGTGTCCTTGACCCCTCCAGCTTGTTCAATTCTATTCCCCTCTCTTCCACAAAATCCCTGAGCTCCATCTGATGTTTTGGATGAAGCCTCTCAGAGGACGGCTATGCTAGTTATCCCTGACTGCAAGCACAGCAGAGCATCATTATAGTGCCAGGGGTTGGCTCTCTCACATGGAGTGGGTCTCAAGCTGGGGCAGTCGCTGGTTGGCCCTTCCCTCAGTCACTGCCCCATCTTTGTCCCTGTGAATCTTGTACGTGGGACGAATTCTGGCTTGAATGTTTTGTGGGTGGGTTGATGTTCCCCTTCCTCCTGGAAGTCCTGCCTGGCTACAGGAGGTAGCCACTTCAGTCTTCATATCTAGGTCACCCCTATAGACTGCCCAGAGCCTCCCCTGTCCTAGGTCTGCAGCTAGTCCCAAGATGCCCCCCACCAAAAAAAAAAATCCAATTTTCAAAAAGTGCGGTATAAAGCTAAACAGGGAATTCTCAACAGAGGAATTGTGAATGGCCGAGAAGCACTTAAAGGAACGCTCAACATCCTTTGTCACCAGGGAGACGCAAATCAAAATGACTCTGAGATTTCTTCTTACACCCATTAAAATGGCTAGCAAACTCAAGTGACAGCAGATGCCGGTGAGGCTGTGGAGCGAGGGGAGCACTCCTCCATTGCTGGTGGGAGTACAAACTTGGACAACCACTGTGGAAATCAATGTGGTGGTTTCTCAGGAAATTGGGACTAGTTCTACCCTAAGACCCAGTTATACCACTCCTGGGCACATACCCAAAAGATGCCCCACTATACCACAAGGACACTTGCTCAGTA
This sequence comes from Rattus norvegicus, assembly GCF_021556685.1. Lineage (NCBI taxonomy): Eukaryota > Metazoa > Chordata > Mammalia > Rodentia > Muridae > Rattus > Rattus norvegicus. The sequence continues at coordinate 43,611,671 of NC_141543.1, read as the reverse complement.
TGATCATAGCAACTCCATTCATAACAGCCGGAAACTGGAAACAACCCAGATGTTCCTCGACTGAAGAATGGATAAAGAAAATGTGGTACAATGGAATACTACTCAGCTATTAAGAACAAGGACATCATGAAATTTGCAGGCAAATGGACGGAACTAGACAATATCATCCAGAGTGAGGTAACCCAGACCCAGTAAGACATGTGTGGTATGTCACTTAAAAGTGGACATTGGTGATAAAGTACAGGATGCTATAATCCACAGACCCAAAAGAGCTAAGTCACAAGGTGGGCTTATGGGGGGCGATGCTTGAATCTCACTTAGAAGGGGAATCGTCATTGGAGGTGGATGGAGGGAGGGAAGGAAGTAGGTAGGAGAGGGGGTGAAGAGGGGAATAGGGTTGAGGATCAGGTATAGGGAGTTAGGGGTGGGAGAGGGCTGGGTATGAGGATAAAATGTTTTTCTTTGGGGGGAAAATGTGACCTTCAAAGAGCGTAATAGAACAAATGCTTCTTGCTGGCTGTCACATCAAAGAAAGTACTTAAGAGAGACCAGATTCAAAATGAGAAGGCCCTGCAGAGCCGTACAACAAAGAGAGAGGGCCCAGCAGGTGGAGCCCTCCCCCTCCCCAAATAACTCTCCCATCTGCTTTATACATCAAGTTCTCACTTCAACAAAGGCTTCTTCTACAGCTAAAAATAAGTCAGAAACCGTGTCTCCTGGGGGAATTTATTCAGAGACAACGTGAGTCCGGAAAAGGCTGCTGGAGGGAGGAACCTAGGCGAACCTCTGAGGCGGAGTTAGGAGAGCAGACAGGAAGAATTTCACCTGATACCAGCCGGCCGGTTGGCCAGGAAGACTGGGGGGGAAGTTCCCTGGAGAGCGGTCAGGAATTACTCTAAGTAGGAGAGGAAACTAGAATAAATGAGCCACAGAGGGAAGATACATCCTTGGAGAGAGCAGAGGGCCAGACTGACAGACAGAACCCACCTAGATAGCCTGAGGAGTAGAGGGCTAAGGCCCCGTACATAGCCATTGTTCATAGTACTGATTTGCAAGTGTTCTGGAGGACAACGTAGGTGAGTCTCTGTGAATCCCATGCCAGCCTGGTCCACGTAGCAAATCCCAGACCAGCCTGGTCTATATAGCAAGTTCCAGGCCAGCCAGGGCTACATAATAAGACCGTGTCTCAAAATACTCTCTCTCTCTCTCTCTCTCTCTCTCTCTCTCTCTCTCTCTCTCTCTCTCTCTCTCTCTCTCTTCCCTCCCACCCCCCACATGTATGTGAGCAATGTAGGTAGGACTAGACTAAGCCCGAATGTGGAAGACAGCAACAATCTTGCTCCTTGCTGTCGACCTTGTTTGAGACAGGATCTCTTGTTGCTTACCCATGAAGTATGCCAGGCCTCCTTGCTTTCAGAGATTCTCCCTCCTGTTTTACCAAGGAGCACTGGGATCTCAGATGTGAACTATCATGCCTGGGTAGACTGGGGTTCTAGGGATCCAACCTCACGTCAAAATACTGGATACTGAAGACATAGGCAGAGAGAAGCCAATGTTGTCTTGTGTGTATGTGCATGCGTTTGTGTGTGTGTGTGTGTGTGTGTGTGTGTGCGCAGGTGTATGTGTCCACAAGGAGTCCAGAGGAACTCAGGGGTCATTCTTTGGGCACTGTCTATTTAAATCACAAAACAACAAAAACAGAATCTCTGATTGACCTGGAACTCATCCCATAGGTTAAGTTGGTCGGCCAGGAACCCCAAGGATCCCCCTCCCAGCACTGGGATTACAAGCATTTATTACTATGGCTGGTGTTTCTTATGTGGGTTCTGAGGTTTGAACACTGAGCACGGCACCGGTACCGATTGAGCTAACTCCCCAGGCCCTGCCCTCCCTTTCATTGAGGAAAACAGCTTTCCCAGAAGCCTCCTGATCTAGTTTTGAATGTAAAGTGTGTCCAACAGGCTTATATATTTCTATACTTGGTCTGCAGCTGGGGGAACTGTTTTGGGAGTTGTGGAGCTGAGAGGATGATGGCCTGCATGGCTGGGATAGGTCACTGGGAGTGTCCCAGTTCAGCTTGTTCTGCTAGCTGAGCTGGCCACAGCAGGAGCTCCGCCACATGCTGCCACTCCCCCTATCATGACTTCCGTGCCTGAACTAACTGAGCCCTCTGAAACTTGGAACCTAAGCTCTCCAACGTTATTCTCACACAAGCTTAAAAAGCCATCTGGGAAGAGGGAACCATAGTTGAGAAAATGCCTCCAAAAGACGACGACCTGTAGGCATGTCCTTGGGGAGGTATTTTGATTAGTGATTGGTGTGGAGGGGCCCAAGCCAATGGGTGTGGTGCCTCCCTTGGCCCTGACCTGCATGAGAAAGCAGGCTGAGCAAGCCATGGGGAGCAAGCCAGTAAGTATCATCTCTCCATGGCCTCCGCTTCAGTGCCAGCCCTGACTCTTTCCTTAGTGATGGAGTGTGACCTGGGAATTGTAAATTGAAATAAACTCTTTCCTCTCCAAGTTGTTTTTGGTCATGACGTTTATCAGGAAAACAGACAGCAAACCAGGACAGCGGTGTAAGCCAAGTCCTTTGTCACGACAACAGGACAAGTCCCATGGGGGACCAGAACTGAGTCATGTGACTACAATAGGTCCCAGGATTGCAAAAGGCAGGACCAGGCTGATGCAACACTTGTCAGCTATGTTGAGAATATTTAAGGCTGAGGGAGAAGACAAGAAAAATAACTTAAGAAACAGAACAAGAAGGAGCAGGCAAGGTTGCCGGGGCATGCTCGACGTAGATAGCAAGTTGGCAACTTGTGGGGCACACTAGGTGCTGAATAAATGAAACCCAGGTCCTAACAGGTAAGAAGATAAGGCACAGAGGAGGGTTAGTTGTAGGTAGAAAGGCACTGGGGCTGCAGAGCGGGCTCAGTGATCCTGAGCACTGGCTGTTCTTCCAGAGGACCCAGGTTCAATTTCCAGCACACACACGGCAGCTTGCAATTATCTGTTAACTCCAGCTCCAGTTCCAGGGGATCTGACACCCTTCTTATAGTACACACAATACATAGTGTAGCCTACACTGACATGCAGGGAAAACAGCCATCTGCGTTAGATAGATTGTGAAAAGGCATCAAAACTCTGAGGAGGTAAAGCTCTGCCACCCCCAGCCTGACTGGCAGTTGTTATCCTCACATCTGACCCCACAGAGACTCCAGTATGAGGCTCGTCCCTCCCTGCCTGGTAGGTTTCTGGCACTCATTAGCTCTAACTAGGTAGCCCTGGACCAGTGTCTGCAACACAGCCTGTCCAAGACATTTAGTCAAGGATGACCTGGAACCTCTGATCTCCCTGCTTCCACCTCCCGGGCACTGGGATTATAGGCTTGTATCACACCAGGATTTTACACGGTGCTGGGGACTGACTGTCTCCATGTATGCTGGGTAAGCATTCTACCCACTGAGCTACATCCATAGTCCCTCACTGTGAATTTGAAGAGGAATTGATAAACATGTAATTTTCAAGCATCTTAAACTCGTCAGTGAGTCACGACCTCTGGACCACTTGCCTGAGAAAGGACTCAACGGCTATTCCTACACCCAGATAATTCCACTGGTGACAAACAATAATGACTTGTCCCCTAGGGCTGGAAATGCAGCTATGTAAGCAAAACCAGAGCTCTGTTAGTCAGGCAAAGGGGAGGGTGGCTGTTGGCCAGAAGCCTGAAGGCATCAGAGCTCCCAGCCAGATCCTCTGAGTTCATATTGAACAAATGGAAGAACTCTTTTCTCTGATAAATCACAGAGCCGGCCCTTCAGAATTTGCTTGTTGGTGAGGCTCCTGTTGAGGAAACAGGCCAGCTTCTCCCATCCTTCTGACCACGGAAGTTTCTGACTTGTGTTAGTTTTCCTTACCTGTGATCACACACCTGAAATGACTGGTTTACAGGGAAGAAAGGTTTATTTGGGCTCACGGTTCCAGTCTGCAGTCACGTGGTCTTGTTTGTGGCCCGTGATGGCATCATTCATTATGGCAGGGAGCATGTGAAAGAGAAGGCTTGCTCACCTCATGATAGCAGCAGTGGGGGTTGGGATGGGTCCTGTTATCCCCTTCACGGGCATATACCAATGACCCAATTTCTTTCCATCAGGCCCCACCATTTAAAAGTCCCGAGTCACCAGGTGATAACAGGCCATGTACAGCTCTCACTACCAGTCTTTACCTGTCCTTTTTTTTTCTGTCTCTCCACCTAACTAGCCTCAGTGGACATTTCCAGAACCCTATTCCCTGGCAAGCACCCACATTCCTGTTCCTATTGTCTGGACTGTGTTTACTAGAAGCCTGCAGACAGACATCTGAGGAGTCCATCTTGCAAAGACTGTACCCTGTGCCCAGATGGCCTGGGGACACAGGGACACACACAAATCAGGAAGTGCCTTGGCCTGGTTTCCGTTGCTGGCACCCAGAGGCCAACACATGAAGGGATGGGGAGTTGGAAGGCTCCTTTGCCCATGACATTTGGGCTAAGGCTTCAACGCTAATTTGCTGTGGTCAGCAGCAGCTTCCAATAGAAAAAAAAATGAGCCCACCCAAGGCAAAAACAGTCTCCAGGAACGTAGCCAGGGCCTGGGGGAGCTACATGACTTTTCCAGGTCCCCACTGAGAGTGTGACAGCAGGTCAAATCTCAGTACAAAAAACCCATCTGCTTTCTCGGCATGCTCCAAGCTGCTCAGAAATGCATGAAGAGAAAAAGGACCACAGCCTGCTGCCTGACTATGTTACATGCCCAGCAGGCCTCCTACAGGGCAATCCTGCCTGGTCACCTCCCTGCCCCATCCCCTGACACAGTTGCCCCATGGATTAATACCACCATCACCACCACCCCCCATCTACCCCTGTCACCCACCATCTCTTCACACTCTGCCTAGGCCTTGAAATCTAGTCAACAAACATAACTGAGGAGCCCACTTGGCCCTGGAGCCATGAATCAGGCCTTGTTCATGTCCTCACAGGGTCATGGGGGCCAGGAAAGAACACCCAGTAGGCCTGAGTGGCCAGCTGGCTATCTCAGGCTAGCCTCTAAAACCTTCCCCTCAGGTCACCCAGCACCGAGCACCCACCCAAGACTGTGACAGTGACTGAGTTCCATGAAAGCTCTGTCCTAACTGCTCCTGAGAGGACTTACTAATCTCTTTTCCTATCTCCATTCATAAGTAAGAGTGGTGTGCATGCATTTACACAAATGTTTTCTCTTGGGGTTGGGGATTTAGCTCAGTGGTAGAGCGCTTGCCTAGGAAGCGCAAGGCCCTGGGTTCGGTCCCCAGCTCCGAAAAAAAGAACCAAAAAAAAAAAAAAATGTTTTCTCTTTTACCTTATTCACTGAGGTATAGTCTGTCCGTCAAACCCAGAGCTTGCCAAGATGACTCATCTTGGAAGCCAGCAATGGAGTTGGGGGGCAGGGAGAGGGGACCATCTCTACTTCTGAGGCTGAAATTACAGGTGGGTCAAACACCAAGCAATATTTAGGAACTTACTTGGGTTCATGTAGTCTAAACTCTGGCCCTTACTTTGCAAAGCAAGCATCTTTACGACTGAGCCATCCCCCAGCCCTTCTCGGGGTATTTATTCTTCTCTGCAACCTCTTTTTCCCACAGCTGAGCTCTCTTTCATCTACCCTCTTACAAGAAACACCCCCCCCCAAGGCTCAGCCAGCTAGAAAGCCTTGGATGGACCCCAATTTCTTTGAACCCTTCTCATTGGTCCCTTGTCTTATGCTGTCCCCGCTCCTGAGGAAATAGTCTATTCAACGGCATCCTACCATGTAGCCCTGGCTGCCCTCAAGTTCAGGACAACACTGCCTCAGGGTCCTCTGTGCTGGGTGTTCTGCTCTCCAGCTCACTTGGGTCTTTGTCACACACCCTAAAGCAAGTGGTCTTTTGTGTCCTTTCAGAGCTGGGAACAGAGGATCTGGAACACATAAGCAAGGGCTTTATCACCAACCTAAGCCTTGGCTCTTGAGGAAACTGTGTTGTAACCATCAATGGCCCCTCAATGACTAAACCCACTGTTTTCCTGAAGGGTCTGAGCCTACTCACAGAAACACACCCCTGTCACCTTCTCAGTACTACCCAATATACTCAATGAAAGAATCCAATATATCAGAGATACTGCAGAGGAAAGAGGGGGATCCTTGTCACCCCACTCTCCTTTCTGGGTTGACACATCTTTTTTTTTTAACATTTATTTATTGTGTGTGTGCACATGCACACACATATATGTACACATGTGCGTGTGTCCCAGCACTCAAGTGGAGGTCAGAGGACAACTCGCAGAAGTGAAATCTGGTCTCCAAGCACTGCACAGATGCGGTACACAGACATGCTCTCAGGCAAATCACCCGATTCCATGAAATACGAATAAAGGTTGATATGTAGAGAAGTAGATGTTTTCAATGTTTTAAGGAAAAGGGCACTAGAACGGTGGTTCGGTGAGCAGAGTATTGCTCTGTGAGCATGAGGCCTGAGTTCAAATCCCCAGCAACCGTGTGGCAAACACGTGTGCAGTAACAACTCCTGCAACTTCAGTGCTGTGTGAGGAGAAGCAAACCTGCAGACCATGCTGGTTCGTCAGTTAGGTAAGTCAGTGAGCTGAGCCTTCATAAGGAGCAAGAAGACGCCATCTTAAAGTAAATAAATAAGGCGGACAAGCAGGAGCGTTGGCTCAGCGATGGACACTTACTGCTCTTGCAGACTATCCAGGTTAGATTTTTAGAACCCAAGTTGGGTGGTTCACAACCATCTAAAATCCCAGCTATGTGGGATCCATTGCCTTCTTCTGGTCTCTGAAGGCACGCATGCGTGTGCACACAAGTGCGGGCACACACACACACACACATGCACGCACGCACAAAAATAAATCTTTGAAAAAAATGATTAAGTTTAGACATCAACCAGACAGGTACACAGTACACCAACATATACCACACAGCCACTCCCATACAGCCACCCACCCACACATCGAAAGGTAGAATGTAGACCACATAACAAGAAAAACAAAACCCAGAATGGCTTAAAATTTCTCATTAGGAACATTGATTGCTTAGAAGAAAATGCGTCAGAGTTCTCAGGGAAAAGTATTTTCAACTCAGAATTCTATAAAAAGCCACAGCATCAATTCACCACAAGAGAGGGGCGTGGGAGCTGGAGAGAGAGAGATGGCTCAGCAGTTAAGAGCGTTTGTGCTCGGCACCAGCATCGGATGGCTCTGATGGCCCATAACTCTGTTCCCGAGGATCCAACGCCCTCTTCTGGCTTCTGAGCTACACAGATGTGGTACACAAATAGAATAGACATGCACACATGCATGAAGACACCACACACACACACACACACACACACACACACACACACGCAGTGGCATATGAGTATGGGCACACTCATATCTACAATAAATGAATAAATGTATGTAAAACTTCTTTCTTTTTTTCGGAGCTGAGGAACGAACCCAGGGCCTTGTGCTTGCTAGGCAAGCGCTCTACCACTGAGCTAAATCCCCAACCCCTGTAAAATTTCTTAAGTGAAATTTTTTTCCTTTTCATCATTTTCATCCATGGTTCCAGAACATAGCTTCTGCTCGAGTCAGGTCATAGAGACTGAATTATACAATCTGCAATCCCCAGATTTTTCCCTCTTACCCCTGATCCTAGCTTGGAGCTGCCCCTAAAGAAATCTTTCGCCCCAACCCTGTGAGATAATAGGTAGCGAGAGTCTCATTTACCGAAGAAACGGTGCCGCCCACTGCCCGCAAGGACAAACACTACCACTTTTTGCAACACCAGGCTTTTGAATCCAGGGCTTCACCTTAGGGAAGCACTCTTCCACTGACAGTAGACTCAACCCCAAATACTAAAGCATCTGAACAGACCGGCCCTACTAGGTGTCCCCGCCCACTCTATTTGCATAGTCTGACAACCTCCTTGCCCAATCACCTTTACGCACAGTTGTCCACACTCACATCATGCCTGTGGAATGCATTATTCAGAAAAACCCAACGGCCAGGATTCAGAGAGCTTTTGGACAGCTGGCAGGCAGGGGTTTCTGCAGGACAGAGGACTCAGAGAGGATGAGGAGACTTTGTACCCATCTCCTGAGCCTCAGCCCACTCATCTCTCCGTGTTTGTAATATCCTTCATAATAAACAAGTGAGCCTGTTTCCCAGGACTTTATTGGCCAGTCACTGATACCCTGTTTTACAGCTGGTCAGAAGGAAACATTTAAAAGGGAATGGGGTGGGGGTGGCTTGGTATTTAAGAGCACATTTACTATTCTTTTTAGAGGATCCAGGTTCGATTCCCAGCACCCATAGAGCAGCTCCCAAGCATCTGCAACTCCAGTTCCGAGGGATCCAATGTTTTCTTCTGGCCTGATTAGAAACCAGGCATGAGGGACTGGGGATTTAGCTCAGTGGTAGAGCGCTTACCTAGGAAGCGCAAGGCCCTGGGTTCGGTCCCCAGCTCCGGAAAAAAAGAACCAAAAAAAAAAGAAACCAGGCATGAGGGGTTGGGGATTTAGCTCAGTGGTAGAGCGCTTGACTAGCAAGCGCAAGGCCCTGGGTTCAGTCCCCAGCTCCGAAAAAAGAAAAAAAAGAAAGAAACCAGGCATGAATGTAGTGCACAGACATACATGCAGGCAAAGCATCCAAACACATAAAATAAAATAGGAACTGTGCTAAGACTGAGCCCTTGATCTCTGGGATATGAAGATCCCTCCCTCTCCCCTCCTCCCTCTCCCCTCCCCCCTCCCCCCTCCCCCCTCTCCCTCTCCCTCTTTCTCTCTCAGGATCTCTTTAGGTAGACCAGTTGTATCAGAACTGAACTGTACTAAGGATACTTGGCCAATGCCCACTACAGAACTGCTCTCTCCTAATTTGCCTCTAGGTGGCTGTGATGATTTGTATATGCTTGACCCAGGTAGTGGCACTATTAGTAGGTGTGGCTTTGTTGGAATAGGTGTGTCACTGTGGGTGTGGGCTTTAAGACACTCATCCTAACTGCCTGGAAGCCAGTATTCTGCTAGCAGCCTTCAGATGAAGATGTAAAACTCTCAGCTCCTCCTGCACCATGCCTGCCTGGATGTTGCCATGTTCCTGCCTTGATGATACTGGACTGAACCTCTGACCCTGTAAGCCAGCCCCAATTAAAAGTTTTTTATAAGAGTTGCTTTGGTCATGGTGTCTGTTCACAGCAGTAAAAGCTTAACTAAGACAGTTGCCATGATAAATCTTTGACTAAAACCAACCAGGGAAAAAAAATAATTTTCCTTTGCCTTCTAGATCACAGCCTATCACTGAATGAAGCAGGTAGAAACCTGGAGGTTTGAACTAAAGCAGAGACCGGGGTATATGGCATGACTACTCTATGTTCTTCTCGACTCACCTCCTGAAACCACCCAGCTCCCCTGTCCCTGTGCCAGGAAGTCACTGCTTCTACCCTGGCCCTTCCTTTCCTTTGGGGGTGGAGTGAGGAACAAGGAGACTGCTTACTCGCTTGCTCCTCACGGCTTGCTCAGCTGCTTTCTTATACCATGAAGGACCACCTGACTAAAGGATGCCACTACCTGTAGGCTGCTGTCTATAGGCAGGTGAGGGCTGGCACGAGTTAGGTCAAGGCCATGATTGGACAGTAAAAAAATAAGGAGGGGACAAAGCTTTTGTAAGGTAGGAGAGAAGGGGAAGGAGGAGGGAATCAAGATGGAGACAGAGATCTGGGTGGTCTTGAATTGCCAAGATAGTTATGTATATTTCTTAAGGGATGGATTTCTGTAGGCAAATTTATCTTATCTAGATGGGTAGTTTATATCTTTATCAATTTGTTGTGAGTTTATTGTGGACTGAGAATTTAACATATAAATCTAATTGATAAATTATAGTTTATTGAGTCCTGATTTCCCCGGGTAGTTGGGAGTATAAGCAGAGTCCGTGGCAAGAAGCCTCGATGGGCCAGCCCCATGCTGGACTTCTAGAGCCCTGATTTTCCCAGGTATCTGGAACCAGAGAGTTCCAGGCTAGCAGAGAGCCTCCAGGAGAGATACTAGCCAGAGATAAACTATGGTTGGTCCCATTTGGCTGCATGGGTGCCAGAACTAACACTAGAGACCAGTGTGGCAAGGCGCCCACGGGTGCTGGCACTACCGCAGGATAAAAGGAGTTTCTAATATTTACCACAACAATTACCCACAGTGGTCTGGACCCTCCTACATCAATCATTAAGAAAATGCTGGCACCCACCAGCATTTTCCTAGGATGTGGGTGGGGGGAGGCAGGTGGGATCTCTGAGTTTGAGGTCAACCTGGTCAACACTTCTGAGTTTCAGGATAGCCAGAGCTATACAGAGAAACCCTGTCTCAAAACAAAACAAAAACAAACAAAAACCCAAAAAACAAAAAAGAAGAGAAAAGGAAAGAAGGAAGGAAGGAGGGAGGGAGAGAGAGAAAGAGAGAAAGTTTGCTCCACAGACTTGCTTACAAACCAATCTTATGGAGGCATTTTCTCAATTCAGGGTCTCTCTTCCCAGATGAGCCTGGCTTGTACTAAGTTATCAAGCAGCACACCCTGCTTGTTAATAGAAAGCAATCCACACACCATTTGTAGTCTTCTGTGTTCATTGTTGAGGTGAGAGACCAGAGGAGATTAACCAAAAGACCCCCCTAAGCAACTCCCTCTCTCCCTCATCCTCTCCCACACAGTGAATTTAAGGACATGAGAACTTGTCTCCAAAAAAAAAAAAAAAAAAAAAAAGAAAGAAAGAAAAAGAAAAAGAAAAAGCCAACATATTGTCTTAGTTAGGGTGTTACTGCTGTGAGCAGACACCATGACCAAGGCAACTCTTATAAGGACAACATTTAATTGGGGCTGGCTTCCAGGTTCTGAGGTTCAGTCCATTATCATCATGGCAGGAAGCATGGAGTCATCCAGGCAGGCATGGGGCATGGGAGACCTGAGAGTTCTACATCTTGTTCTGAAGGCAATCAGAAGGCTACCTTCTAGGCAGTTGGGAGGAGGGTCTCACAGTGACACACTTCCTCCGACAAAGCCATACCTCCTAATAGTGCCAGTCCCTGGGCCGAGCATATGCAAACACATGAGCCCACAGGGGCCAAACCCATTCAAATCGCTACACATATTATCCGGGGCCAGGAAGGTGAACAATGACCACACTGTCACAGTTGCTGCAGCAGTAAAGCAGACTGTTCCGGTTCTTCCGGGAGAAAGGTGTCCTGAATCCCCAGGGACCGCCACACCAGAACATCCCATCTTTTGTCACGAGCTCCTCCCTGCTTGCAGCATTTCCATCCAAAGCTGTGTCCCTCGGGGCCTGTGAGCCCTTTTGGTTTATAGTGTTTTGCACAGAAATCTGGATCAGATGGTTTTCTAAGTAGAGTCCTCTGGTATTAGGGACTGGCCATGGCAGTGAAGAGCCAGACTAGAGGGCAGGAGGAAGTTTTGGGGGACAAAGGAAAGGAAGGGCCAGGGTAGATGTGCAGGGGAAGCAGTGAGTGCCTGGCCCAGGAGCAGGGGAGTTGCGTGGTTTCAGAAGGTGTGGCGAGAAGAAGAACATAGAATCATGCCATATACCCAGGTCTACAGGACTGGATGGGTGACAGTGACACCTCCCAGGAGCTGCAGAATCCCAGGGGAGGGGCAGAGAGAAGCTGGCCATTTCTTTTGGGCGTATTAGTTTGAGTCACGGAGCGTGTGTACTGCATTGAGTGTCTAGCACCGTGCACCCTCTCCAACCTATTTCTGTGCTTGCCTACTCGTCTGGCCCTGTACGGTCAACCTCAGCCTTCATTCGGCTGTTCAAGCCACCAATACCCACGATTCTTTGCCCACAACTCACACTTCTTCCTTCTCAAGCTCAGAGTGGTCCCAGTCACAAACCTCTGACAAGGCTTCTTCCTCCTTTCAGAGCCAGCTGGCCCACTGGCCGTCTTGAACACACTCTTCCTATATATTTGCTTATATGGATGCTGCAAAGACAGAAATGACACAACTCTCCCTGTATAGCTTTCTTGGAAAGGAGAAGGACAAGGTTCCACATTGTCCTCTGAGTATTCCCACTGCCTGGATGCTATCTTATCAACCATTCCAGAGGGATGCGGGCGATATAAATGGGATTGGAACTGGGAAACTGAGTGTGCCACAAGAATGCAGGGACCAGTTCAGCCAACTGTTTTTTTTTGTTTGTTTGTTTTTTTTTTTTTTGGTTCTTTTTTTCGGAGCTGGGGACCGAACCCAGGGCCTTGCGCTTCCTAGGCAAGCGCTCTACCACTGAGCTAAATCCCCAACCCCTCAGCCAACTGTTTAAAGCTACTTCTGTCCTAAAGGGTCAGCGCAAAGATAACTCTTACAGAGAGAAACTTTCCTTGCAATCTGGATACCTTAGTACTACGGATATTTTATTATTTTTGAGATAGGGTCTGTCTCATATAACCCAGGCTAACCTCAAACTCAGGATGTCGCTGAAACTGGCCTTGAACTCCTAACCTTCCCATCTCTACTTCCCAAGGGTTGGGGTGAGGTGTGCACCACCACACCCCAACACTGGGTATCTTAAAACAACTGAAATTTATTTCCCACAATTCCTTCCTGTCTCCTCCATGAGACTCCTCCATCGCCTCTTCCAGCCTTTGGCAGGGTCACCTCTGTCAGCTGCTTCCACCTTTTCTCCTCTTCTGTCCTTTGTCTTTGTACACACCTCCAGGCTCATTGTCTTATCCAGGATCCACTCAAATAACCCCACAGGAAAGAAGGTCTTGTTCTGAAATCCTCTATTTAATTATACCTGCAAAAATTTAATTTTCAAGTAATGCCACCCTCATGAGTCTTGGGACATATACCTTTTAGGAGGTCAGCAGTTGGCCTGCTATAACTTCTAAGTGCAAAATAGACATTCGATGTATTTGAAATAGAAACTATTTGCCTTTTTAAATGTTAGTTCTACTCATTATTAGTGTGCACATGCTGCAGCATGCAGGGGGAGGGTCAGAGGACGACTATTAGGATATGTCTTCTCCATCCATTGTGGTTCTGGGGACTGAACTCCAGGCTATAAGCTTGCTGGAAAATGCCTTTGCTGGATCCACTGAGCCAACCCTCCAGACCAATAAGTAATTTCTATTAATGGGAAACATAAATAATATTGGTAAAAAATTTAGATCAGACACTGGAGTGGAAAAATAACCACCAAGAAGCAGCTGTTTGGAAAAGAAAGGAAGGAAGGAAAGAAAGAAAGAAAGAAAGAAAGAAAGAAAGAAAGAAAGAAAGAAAGAAAGAACGAAAGAGAAAGAAAGAGAGGAAAAGGGCCAGTTCTAGCAAACATTAATCTGATTGTTTCTACCCCAGCTGTCAGAGCCACACAGAAGGCTCTGTACAGACTGTGGTCTTATTGTCTGTCCCCTGAGAGCTTCTGAGGCCCAGTGATGTTGAGTTCTCGGGACACGAGAACATTGTGACATTTTGCCAAAATTTTCCAGTCTAAAAAAAAGAAAGAAAGAAAAGATTCTTTTGCCGGAGAAATTCTATGATCACTGCTAATGAAGGGAAAGATTGGACCAGGAAGAAGAAAACACAGTGCCATACACAAATAACCAAGCATAACCCCACCCCCTCGGGGCCACATTCAGGGGATGAAATAGGAGAGGCTTTTCTCTTTCCAAGTACCCCAACACTATTTTCTTTTTTCTTTTTCTTTTTTCTCTTTTTTTGTTTTGTTTCTTTTTTTTTTTTTTTTTTTGGTTCTTTTTTTCGGAGCTGGGGACCGAACCCAGGGCCTTGCGCTTCATAGGCAAGTGCTCTACCACTGAGCTAAATCCCCAACCCCTTTCGTTTTGTTTCTTGCTCTGACTTCTGTTGTTCTGTCTAGAGCTGGTGCCTTGCAAGGCTATTGTGGTGTTTTTTTTGTTTTGTTTTGTTTGAAGAGGGAGAGATGTTGGGACAAAGTTTCCCTCTGTAGCCCAGGCTGGCTTCCACCCTCTGGAGATCTTCCAGTTGCAGCTTCCTGGACACTGGGATTACTGTATAAGCACCCATATCTTGTCTAATGAATTTTTGTATTGTCAACTAGGCTATGCTCAACTGACATCTGAACTTGATCTTCAGGAAAAAAAAATGAAGTTGAAGCAAAAGGATTAGGAGTTAAAAGCCATCCTTAGAGCAAGGCATGGTAGAGCTGACTTGTAATCCAGCATTGAGGCTAAGGCAGGAGAATCATGAGCTGGAAGCCGATTTTTGTTTGCTTTTTTGTTTGTTTTGTTTTGTTTTGGCTATAGTGATTTCAAGACCAGCCTAGGCTACATGAGATGCAGTCTCAAAAAATCCAAAACCATTTCCCTCTTTTGCAACATATCCTAGTACTGACTCAATCAAAGATGCCTTTCCCTGACCTCATTTTGAAATGAAAGACCAAAATGATGACATTTACTACCATAAGGCAAATTGTTACCATTGTATAACTGGAGGTAGTTGTTGGACACTGTATGCCTTAGTTTCTGATGCTATTACAAAGTGCCTGAGCCTGACTATATATTTCCTAAAGAGGTTTATTTGGCTACCTATTCTGGTGGCGGGAGGGTCCAAATAGCATGGAGCCAGAGTCCTGATGAGGCACCTCCTATAACAACATAATTACAACTATAGCAACTATTATAAATATAGCAACAACAGAGTAACAACATAGCAGTAACATAGTAACAACATAGAAAAAGCAGAAGATGGGCTGGAGAGATGGCTCAGCGGTTAAGAGCACCCGACTGCTCTTCCAGAGGTCATGAGTTCAATTCCCAGCAACCACATGGTGGCTCACAACCATCTGTAAAGAGATCCGATGCCCTCTTCTGGTGTGTCTGAAGACAGCTACAGTGTACTTATATATAATAAATAAATAAATCTTTAAAAAAAAAAGAAAGAAAAAGCAGAAGAGGGAGGCTATGGCCTGACTTTCTATGACCCCATTCTTGTACTGGTAACTAATTAGGAGAGACTGAACTTAAATTCTTGAAGAAGAGTATAAATTCCTTCCAGAAGTCTCCATGGTTTAAAACCCTTCTCGCTAGGCTTACAACTTCTACTAGCTCTTTTTCTGAGTTAGTGTTAGGACTTCTATCACTGTGAAGAGACACTGTGACCACGACAACGCTTATAAAGGACAGCATTTACCTGGGACTGGCTTATAATACCAGAGGCTTAGTCCATTATTGTCATGGTGGGAATCATGGCACCTGCAGGGAGACATGATGCCGGAGGAGCCTAGAGTCATCAGGATTCCCAGGCAGGAAGAGACAGTGAGCCATTAGGCCTGGCTTGAGCTTCTGACACTTCAAAGCCCACCCCTTAGTGACACACTTCCTCCAACAAGGCTACACCTCCAATAATGCCACACCTTATGCATCTATGGGGGCCATTTTCATTTAGACCACCACATCGGCACCTCATGTAGCCAAGACTAGCCTTAATTTTCTTTCTTTCTTTTTTTTTAAAGAATTATTTATTTATTTTATGTATGTGAGAACACTGCTGCTGTCTTCAGGCATCAGATTCCATTACAAATGGTTGTGAGCCATCATGTGATTGCTGGGAATTGAACTCAGGACTTCTGGAAGAACAGTCAGTGCTCTGAACCTCTGAGCCACTCTCCAGCCCTAGCCTCAATTTTCTATCCTCCTTCCTCCACCACCATCCAGAATGCTGAAATTGTACTGCAAGCCTTCAACAGTACACCGGGTTTGCACAGTGCTGGGGCTCGAGACCAGGACCTCGTGCACACTAGGCAAAAGTTATTCCAAATGAGCTCCATCCCCAGCCTGCACCCTCGGATCCATCTCACACTGATAGGATTTCCTTGCTGTGTGTTAGGAGGTAAATGAAAGCAATTTCATCTGTAGACTGCATGGGATGGGGAGGCAGGAGGGTGGGGTGGGGCTGGGGGTTGAAGTTCATCTCCCTATTTCTTGTGCATTGTTCAATGTCACAGATGATCACTCTGAAGACTGCTAATAAATCTGCTCCATATTTAACTGACAGTCTCAAAGAAGCAAGGACCTGGGATAAAGCTCCTGCTGCCAGCCTAACCTCCACCTTGACGCTCATCCACAACCTCAGCCTGACCTGTCTCTCAAACGCACTATTCCTAGACAGCCTCAATCAACACCTGACATTAGGCTCTTCCCATCGCTCACTTCCCATGATTGATGGGGCCCCTCTGTTAATGAGCACTTAGGACTACAGACACGGAAGCAAGGCAAGCTGACGTCTTTCATCGAGGTAAGTTAATTATGGCTATGGAAGAGGTTAGGGACAAATTGAACTGTGCCTACCAGGCTGTCTTTAAAACCAGGACAACTCTCTCTGTCCCAAGGGCAAATGCCCATTGGTGGGTCTCACACCTCCAAACACTGGTGCTATCATTTCAGATCCTGGCTCAATTGGTACTCATCTGTCGCAGCAAGAAGTCTGGTCTCTGACTCATCCAGCTCCGCCAGCAGGATCACTACTTCACAATCAAGGTCATAGTTAGACAGCGTTCTGTGGGCTTCTTAAATTAGGCCCATCCTAATTCAGGCAGCCTCGTGAGAAAGAAAAACTAAGCTCCAAATTCTCTCAGAGGGGAGGTGGTATGGGTAAAAGAATCTTTTCCATTAAACCTATTACCACATGTGGGTCTGGGAAGATGGCTCATCCTTTAAGGGCACTTGTTCCTCTTGCAGAGTTCAATTCCCAGCACCCACACTGGGCTGTTCACAACTTAACCTGCTCCAACTCCAGGGCATCTGATGCCCTCTTCTGGCTTCTTTGGACACTTGAACACAAATATGTATGTATGTGTGTGTGCGCACATGTGCATGCATGTACACACACACTTGCTCATACAGGCACATGTACGTATACATACACATAAGTCAAAATAAAGTTTATACATTAAGGGTGGGGATGTAGCTCAGTGGGTAGAGTACCTCCCTAGCAAGTGAAGAACCCTAGGCTCAATATTCAGCCCCCCATAAAACAGACATAATAATGCATAGCTATAGCCCCAGCCCCCCGCTCCCAGAGAGGAGGAAGATAGGACGATCAGAAATTCAAGGCCATCCTTAGGTACATCACAAGTTTGAGGCTAACCTGAGTCATATGCAACCCTATCTTAAAGCAACAACAGGGCTGGAGAGATGGCTCAGCCGTTAAGAGCACTAACTGCTCTTCCCAGAGGTCCTGAGTTCAATTCCCAGCAACCACATGGTGGCTCACAGCCATCTATATTGGGATCTGACGTCCTCTTTTGGTGTGTCTGAAGATAGCAACGTTGTACTCTCATAAAATAAATAAATCTTTAAAACTTATTTAAAAAACAATAACAACAAAATACCTCATATAGTAGAATTAAGCAGGCAGAAAAGAAATAGGGAGGAGGAAAAGTAGCGGAGGACAGCTTGAGAAGAGCCACCTCACCGGTACCCAGCTTTTCCAAGTCTCTGAGGACCAGGCTTGTTGCTTTCCCTACTTAGCAACCTAGCAACCAGTCTGACCAATCAGAGAAACAGCCTGGAAAAAAAAAAAAAAGAATCGCAGATGCAAAACTCAGTTTTCAACTCGGGCATGTGACCCGATGCTACCTAGGATTTAGAACTATGACCTCCTGAAGATCAGGCAACAGACTGCCAGCCTGAGAAAGGCCGTCTCGCTTCCCTTGGGCTAGTAAGCAAGAACAAAACATGATTTGTTCCGGAAGGAAGCCGTGACTTAAAAAAACCAGCTTGCTATCTGGGCAAAGTCCCTTTGCAGCCTCTGCTGTCCACCCATCCCCCTCAAGTCCCTTTTAGCTGGAAACTCCCCTGCTGATGGTGTTTGGTGAGACACAAAGGCCAGAAGGGGCCCATAGTGAGAGGCCACACACGAAAAACAAGAGACTCCCACTGCCACAACAAGGATCAGCATGGTCGAAACCATAAAGCGCCCACAACAGCTCAGCGGGCTCGGCGGGCGGGTGTAGGCGTGGAGTTCAGCGACTAGTGTAGGCTGAAAGTCATAATAGAGTCTAATGTTATATAATGTATTCGAATTATGAAGACTTTTAAAATTACATGTATTTATTTATTTTGTATGTGTGTGTTTCAGTGTGACTGTGGAGGTCAGAGAACAACTGTGGGGATCAGTTCTCTCCTTCCACCGTGTGGGTCCTGGGAATTGAACTCAGGTACTTAGGTTTGGTAGCAAGTACCTTTATCCACTGATCTATTTTACCAGTCCCTGAAGAGGCTAGAAAATAAATAGATTTATTTTATTTTTAATTATGTGTATGTGTGTGGGTATGTGCCCATGAGTGACAGTGCCCATAGAGACCAGATGAAGGTGTTGGATCCCTGTAGTCGCTGGGAATAGAACCTCAGTCATACGGAAGAGCAGTACCGACCCCTAACCACTGAGCCATCTTTCCAGGCCAAGGTTTTTTGGTGGTGGTGTTTTTTCATTCTGTTTTGTTTTTTCCTGGGGGCTCACTATATAGACCAGGCTGGCCTTGAACTCACAGAGACCCATCTCTGCCTCCCAAGTGCTGGGATTAAAGACAGGTGCCACGGCGTCTTGCTTAGCCTGAGCTTTTAAACTTTACATTTATTTGACCAATTAACCTTAACAACTACAAAGAGCTTGCCCCTCTTGCTTCTGGAGTTTTTAAGGTATAAGCCTAGGCCCTGCAGCCCCCAGCGGTCACCCACCTGTCCTCACTTTACCAAAGAGACAAGAGATAGCTAAGTTTAGGGAAAGAGGTTTATTCCATAGGACCATATTGGGAAAGGAACAAATGTTTCAGGTCCCAAGTTCACGTTTCTGGCACTGACAGCTTTAAACCGAAAGCACGAGATACATTCGTGATATATGCGTGCATAATTAAACACTCCTAACCAGGGCTTGTTCCCTCTCATCACTGACCGACCCATTATTGTCTGGCTCCCGTGTGTCTCCAAGGTGGTCTGACGAGTTGTCAGAGCTCCTCCTGGAAGACAAGTTCCTTCCTCATCCGATGGCATCAGGCCCTAGCATGGGATTCCGGGGACATTCTAATTCTTGAGCACTTTGTATCACTAGTCTGATCGCCAAAGGGAGAGGCATGACTATCTCTTTAGAGTAGGGCTTCTTATCGTGTAGGTCGAACAATCCTTTGACAGGGGTCTCGGAAGACCATCGAAAACCACAGGGAACAGTCATAAAAGTTGCAAAAGTACAGTTATGAAGCAGCAGTGAAATTATTTGATGTCTGGGGTCACCACAACACAGGGAACCGTATTAAAGGGTTGCAGCAATAGGAAGGTTGAGAACCACTGATTTAGAGTATCTCCTCTTTCACGGCAGTTATAGCCTGCCAGCCTGCAAGCTTAAGCCACCGAGTAAAAGACAATACTCTTCTTACTGTCTCCACCATGTTCAAGGCAAAGTGTGGAATTTTACTCTTGCCATAAATACACATTTTACATCTGATTTTCCTGATACCTGTGGGCACATTGCTGAATCACTGGACAAATTGATTCAGTGACCTCATTGGCAGTGGGGCACCCAAATTAAAAAGCAGCCTGGGGAACATGATGCCGGGAGCCGCCTCACCCTGATATTTACTCGAATTAGAAAGAAATCATTTAAAATATTGACGCTGAGTGTGTGCAGGTGACCGAGAAGGGAGATGCTAATTCTTAGGTGTTTTCCTTAAATTTACTTATTGAACGTTCAGAAGGGCAATTTTAAACCTTGGTGATCTAACTTTGCCTGGGAATCCAGCACAGGCAGTCCCGGGTTTGAGGTCAAGCTTGGCCAATCGTGAGCTGTGACCTTGGGCGAGCTTCTCTGTGTAGCTCAAAGCCTGGCATCTGCTGAACCCCATCAATTCACTTTGCCTGTGGCAGCAATTCCTGTTCAGCTTTTAATCTCCTGTCTCTTCTTGGTGGACACTGTCAAAACGAGCTCAAAGCACATCAATGCTGATGGGCTGGTGCACTGGCCCTCCCTGCCCCGCTCCAGACTTTGAGGACTGAGACTGTAACAAACACCCAAGGTTTCCTGTTGTTGTTTGTTTGTTTTATCAAGCAGCCTAGGTTCGCTTTGAACTAGCTATATAGCCTAAGATGAACTTGAACTTCTGACGTTTCTTGCCCCCACCTCCTGAACACAGGGATTCCAGGCACAAAGACCAACAGACCTGGTTCATGTGACGCTGGGTTGAAACCCAAAGCCCGTGCATTCCAGACAAGTCCTCTACCAAGCATCCCCAGCTTAACAAATATCCATGTTGATGGAGTCTTCCCTACTTAGGAGATCACTAGAAAGATTTTCCAAGGACGCCAGCAATTTACCCAAGTGGGAGGTGACCACGAAAAGGATGCAGCTTAGCTCATGTCACAATAAAACAGGACGATTGACTTTAAAAATGAAAGCAAAGCACTATAATCTAAGTTTTGCTTCTGATAAGAGTCTTGGCTCCTCTCCCCTTGTTCTCTGTCTCTCAAAGGGACGCGCTCTTATACACCAACTCAGTTGTCATTGTCATATAGCCCAGCATTGATCACACCAGTCTATGATGAAGATAGAGTTAGGAAGTGACATGTGGGGCAAGTAACTTGGCTCAGCAGGTAAAGGGGCTTGCAGCCAAGACTGAGGACCTGATTTCAATTTCCAGACCAGCCCCACATGGTGGAGGCAGAGGACCGACTCCTACAAGTTGTTTTCAGCACTCCACACATACACTGTGGCTTGAATGCACTGAAACAAACATGCATGCAAAATCGCACACATATAAATAAATAAATGCCAAAAAAGTATTTTAAGAAATGAAGGGAGGGCTGGAGAGATGGCTCAGCGGTTAAGAGCATGGACTGCTCTTCCAGAGGTACTGAGTTCAATTCCCAGCAACCACATGGTGGCTCACAACCATCTGTAAAGAGATCCGATGCCCTCTTCTGGTGTGTCTGAAGACAGCTACAGTATACTTATATATAATAAATGAATAAATCTTTAAAAAAAAAAAGAAAGAAATGAAGGGGCTGGAGAGATGGCTCAGTAATTAAGAGCACTGACTGCTCCTCCAGAGATCCTGAGTTCAAATCCTAGCAACCACATGATGGCTCACAACCATCTGTAATGGAATCTGATGCCCCCTGGTATGTCTGAAGACAGCTACAGTGTACTCATATACATAAAATAAATATATAATTCTTTAAAAAAAGAAATGAAGAAAAAAGAAACAGAGTGGAGAGATAGATGACTCAGTGGTTAAGTGCCTTCTTCCAGAGGGCACAGATTTAGTTCCCAGCACCCACATAGGGTATAACAATCCCAGGGTAACTGATGTTTCCTCCTGGCCTCCACTGGCACTGCACATATGTGGTATACATACATACATACATACATACATACATACATACATACACACACACACACAGGCAAAACACTCATGCATATAAAATAAAAATAAATATATCTTTAAAATTAAAATAAAGGGGGTTGGGATTTAGCTCAGTGGTAGAGCTCTTGCCTAGGAAGCACAAGGCCCTGGGTTCGGTCCCCAGCTCCGAAAAAAAAAGAACAAAAAAAAATAAAATAAAATAAAATAAAGATGGTCAGGCATGGTAGTACACGTCTTTAATCCCAGCATTCGAGAGACAGAGGCAGGTGGATCTGTCTGAGTTCTAGGCCAGGTTGATCTCTATAGCGAGTTCCAGGACAGCCAGGGCTATATAGAAAGACCATGTTTCAAAAAAAAAAAAAAAACAAAAAACAAAAAAAACAAAAATATCCCCCGGCAGTGGGCAAAGAGACACCATGTTGGTGGTGTTCCTATATCAGTTGGGGCAGAGCCGCTGGTGGTCCTAGCTTGATGCCTGTCTTGGTGCCCAAAGCTGTCTTAGACTCATAAATAATCAAATTAAATCAAATCAAGTCCAGGTAGCACAGTGCAGCAGGAGGAAGACAAACAGAGACCTGCAGATCCCCATGGCAGCCACAGACCTCCCATTCAGTGCCCAGCACAGGCGAGCCCTAGACAACCCACTTGCCACCCCGCTGCACAGCAGGATTGGAGGATATCTTCAGAGGGCCCACCGGCCTCGTGGTCAGCCTGCAGTGATAGCTACCACCTTGTGGAAGTCAGATGGGCGGGAGAGAGAAGTGGAGCAGCGTGAGTATTATAAAGAGAGATGGAACTGGACTCGGGGTGGAGAGTAGCCTGTTGTGAGTACCCAGCTCTGCCACCAGGGGTGAAGTCCTAGCCTTGTCAGGTGGCTATGCAGCAGCTCATATTACCACTAGAGAACATGGGGATGTCCCTGGTTGGTGCAGCCTCTGAGGACCACATGGATGTCCAGGGGCTGTGCATAACCGGCCCTGCCCCTCTCTGGCTGTAGTGCTCTGGAGAGCTGGCCCCACCTCTCACCAGAGGCAGCCCTAAGGGATAGCAGGTCTTGCGACACACCCAAGCCTCCCAGTAGAGCTGGTCTGGTGGCTGGGGTATGAGTGACAGTCCCTAAGGTCATGAGTGTGAGACAGCTGACCCTACTACTCTAACGTGCAGTGGCACGAATCGCAGAGGTGAAACCCTCCCCACCCCAACCCCTCACAACATCGGGCAGTTGGAAAAGCAGCCTCCAGGGTCATGAGCTCAGGAAAACTCACCGGGCCTCTCACCAGCTGCAGCACTCAGAGAGCACACACCCTCTTCCTCTCCTGAACAGCAGAGCAAAGCTGACCCCGGTAGTGGGGCACAGGTGATCCAGCCTCGAGAGCGCAAAGGAGAGCTGGCTCCCCCACTCCTCTGCTGTGAGGTGAAATGGTGCCGGCTGATGCCTCGTCCTCCTTGCTCCTCACCACCAGCAGCAGTCTGGAGAGCTGGCCCTGGGGTCACGAGAGGGGGAGAGATAGCCCTGCCTCCTCGATAGTTGTAGCATTCAGGAGATCAGGCCCCGCACCTCACCTGGACAATACAGTGGAGCTGGCCCTCATGGCAAAGGACAGGAGAGCTAGTCCCCGAGGTATGAGAGCAGGATAGCTGTCCCAGGCCCCACCGGTCGCAGCACTCGGGAGTGGGCTCTGCACCTTGATTGGACAGCACAGTGGAGCTGGCTCTGGAGGTGTGGGTTCGGATGAGCCGGCCCTGAGGGCGTGAGATCAAGAGAGCAGACCTTGCCTCCTGCTGATAGCAACATCGGGTGGCCTAGCCAGAGTAGTGCAAGAGAGCATGCCCTGGTGGTGTGAATAAGGGAGAGCCTGCAGGCCGACCAGCACAGCTACCACCCAGACCCCGATCCAGGGATCTGAATTGGCCCATCCCAAAAATCTATTTAATCTGCAAATGGTTAGGATACATGAAAAGGCCAGTCCTACTGATCCAAAGCTGCAGGATCTCCATGACACAAGGCAACAAGATAACTAGAATTCCTGATGAGGATCTAATATTGATGGTGTCACAGAAGCCTGAGATCTCAAACCAGACCAATGACTCATTGCAGTGAACATTTGCAAGTGAAGATGTGTGGACAGAGGGATATATGGTGGGACACACTGTGACACACTACAGCGTCTACGATGAAATGTTTTCTATGCTTTTTTGTTCGGCTGTTTGTGCATTTGCGTGGGTGAATGCCTGTGTGTGTGACTGTGTGTGTGTGTGTGTTTAATTTTGGGAGGGAGGCTGCAAGGGCAAAGGGCAGATTTGAGAAGACAGGGACATGGGTGGGACTGGAGCACATGATGTGAAACATACAAAGATTCAATAAAAAAGTATAAATAAATAAATACATAAATAAATACATAAATAACAATATGAGCTGGAGAAATGGCTCAGCAGTTAAGAGCACTGACTGCCCTTCCAAAGGTCCTAAGTTCAATTCCCAGCAACCACATGGTGGCTCACAACCATCTGTAATGGGATATGGCGCCCTCTTCTGGCAGGCAGATGAATACACAAGTAGGGACCTGGCACAGTGGCAAATATAACCCTAATACTTGAGAAATTGAGGGAAGGAGATCAGAAGACTCAGAGTTCAAGGTGATCCTTGGTATTCTGTGTGTGTGTGTGTGTGTGTGTGTGTGTGTGTGTGTGTGTGTGTGTGTGTGTGTGTGTGTGTCGGGGGTTTGAGACTGTCTCTCCGAGTAGTCCAGGCTGTCTTCATTTGTTATCAAGTTCAAGGCTAAGGTGGTTGATATAAGGTGGGTTATATGAGACAGGGTCCCCAAAAACATAAATAAATCTGACTAGAATGCAGTAGGAAAATACTGAGTGGCTCTCTAACAAATCATAGTTCTTTCTGTATTTTGGAAACTCTTGCAAATTGGGAAACCATAAATACTGACTTTCTGATCAGAAAATAAATAAACTGTGACGTATAAATAGCGACTCGCACTTGAGGCTAAGATTGAGGATCTTCCCGAGTTCAAGGACAGCCTGGGCTAGGGAGTAAATTTTAGATCAGTCTGGGCAACAGTGAGACCCTGACTCAAATAATAAACAAACAAACAAACAAACAAACAAACAAACAAACAAACAGGGCTGCAAGAATGTGCAAGGGGTAAAGGCCCCTGCTGAGAGCCTGAGAGCCTGAGTTCTACCCCAAGAAACACAGGGTGGAAGGAAAGAACTGACCACTGCAGATTATCTTCTGACCTTTGCTCACATGCCATGGCGTGAGCAAACAGAGAGAGAGAGAGAGAGAGAGAGAGACAGAGACAGAGACAGAGACAGAGACAGAGACAGAGACAGAGCAGAGAGACAGAGAGACAGAGAGACAGAGAGAGAAATGTGATTAAAAACCAAAATGATAACAATGAAATATAAATATTTCACTTTTTAAAATATTTTTATTTAAAAAGTGTTTATTTTAGCTGGGTGGTGGTGGTGCATGCCTTTGATCCCAGTACTTGGGAGGCAGAGGCAGGAGGATCACTGTGAGTTCCAGGACAGCCAGGGCTACACAGAGAAACACTGTCTTGAAAAGCCAATTTATTTTATTTTGGGATGTGAGTGCTTTGATTATATGCATGCATATGCACTGTATGTGTACCTGGTGGTCGTGGAGGTCGACAGAAGGCCTCAGATCCCTTGGAGCTGGAGTTATGAATAGTCGTGAGCTGCCATGTGGGTGCTAGAAACCTCTGTGAGAGCAACCAGTGCTCTTAACCCCTGAGCTCTCTCTCTAGCCCTTTATTTTAACAATTCAAAAAGATTTATTTATTTATTACATTCACAGTATTCTGTCTGCATATATGCTTGTACACCAGAAGAGGTCATAAGAGCCTATTACAGTTAGTTGGTTGTAAGCCACCATGTGGTTGCTGGGAATTGAATTCAAGACCTCTGGAAGATCAGTCAGTGTTTTCAACCTCTGAGCCATCTCTCCAGCCTTCTTTTAATTTTTAACTATATGCATATGTATGTGGGTACATGAAAATGTGCGCCGTGCTCCTGGAGGCCGGAGGTGTCAGGCCCCATGGAACAGGAGTTACAGGTGGTTGTTGGGAGCCAAACTCAGGTCCTCTGTGAGAGTAGTGTTCACTCTTAACCACTGAGCCAACCCAGGAAACTAAGAGGAAGAAAGCTGTGTGTGGAATTCTGCTACAGACAGGATAAAGTCCATACCAGCACCCAAGGCCTCTCACCCACAGCAGGAGTGCTAACCCAGTGTTATCTTCCCCTGGAGCTGTGGGACAGACACACCCTAAACTGCAAACAAGCTTGGCAGGCCTTTTGCCCTGAACTTAGCTTTCTGTCCTCCTCTCAAGCCTTCACCTGGCCCTGAGGACCTCCCAGCTTCCCCACCCGCTGCCCTTGAGCCACCCTTCCGGCAAGCACCCGGAGAGTCCATTTTCTGTGCGAGGTAGCAGAATTGCTTGGCAGCTTTTCTCTGATACACTGAGCGGTGAGCTCCTTCCTCAAAGGCTGGTTATATCTTCTTCACGGGGGCCCTGGCTCATGGCCTACACCCCAAACAAGGCAATGGATGCTTCTGGAGTCAGCTGTAGACAAAGGCAGTGTCATGGATTTGAAGAAGGCAAGGCAGGTTTTATTAGGGTGTGTCTTGGGGTAGATTTTAAGAAAAAGTAATATGGACCAGGCTAGCAAGATGGCCCAGAGGATAAAAGTGCTTGCCAACAAGCCCACAAAGATAAGAAGAGAACATTGGACTCCCTGGGCCTGGAACTACAGATGGTTCTGAGTCACCATATGGGTATTAGGAATCAAACATGGGTCCTTTGAAAAAGCAGCCAGTAGGGGCTTGAGAGATGACTCAGAGGTTAAGAGCACTGTCTGCTCTTCCAGAAGTTCTGAGTTCAATTCCCAGCAACGACATGGTGGCTCACAACCACCTATAATCAGGTCTGGTGTCGCCTTCTGGCCTGTAGTTGCATACATGCAGGCAGAAAGCTGTATGATGTATACATAATAAATAAAATAAAATTAAAAAAAAAAGAAAAAGCAGCCAGTAACATCTAAGACTTCAGTGCCCTGGACTCACACAGTGGCAGGAGAAACTGGTTTCTGAGAGTTTCCCCCAGGAGGATTCCTGTCTCCTGAGACTTGTCCCCTGACTTCCACACACATGCAGAGGCATGAAGGTGCCTGCACTCACACATATGTACAGACAAAACAGATAAAAATCAATGAATATGTTGAAATACACAAAATTTTCTCTCACGTATGTCGGTTTCACTCTCTATGTTTGATTGACAATACAGGAGACCTCGGTCCTAAACGTTCTTTTACATGGTAGAGATACTTCCTCTTTTTAAAATTAATTTATTTTCTTTCTTTTTCCCACGTGGAAAGGTTTAATGAGAGAAGAAGAGTAGAGGGGAGAAGTAAAGGCCGGCCATGAGCATGAGGAGGGAAGGGGGAGGGGAGTTCGGAGAGAAGGGACAAAGAGGAAGAGGGCACGAGAGCAGAGAAGAGCAAAGAGAGCTTTTGTTTTTTTAATTTTTAAAAAAGATTTATTTATTTTTTTATGTATGTGAGTACACTGTCACTGTCTTCAGACACACTAGAAAAAGGCATCAGATCCCATTACAGATGGTTGTGAGCCACCACGTAGTTGAATTTATTTTCTTTTTTTTCTTTTTTTTTTTTTTTTTTTGGTTCTTTTTTTTCGGAGCTGGGGACCGAACCCATTATTTTCTTTTTTAAAGGTTTATTTATTAAGTATACAATGTTCTGCTTGCATGTATGTCTGCACACCAGACAGAAGGGGGCACCAAATCTCATTATAGCTGTCTGTGAGCCACCATGTGGTTGCTGGGAATTGAACTCAGGACCTCTGGAAGAGCAGTCCGTGCTCTTAACCACTGAACTATTTATTTCTTCGGTGCAGTGTTACCTTCTTGTTTTACATTTATAACTTTCAGTGAAAAGACGCAACACTTACAAAGAAAACCAGTTGTCTAAAATGAGTGTCTTCAGAAAACAAAATTAAAAGACAGATGACAACTAGAAAATATTGATAATGTAGAATAAGGAGATAATGGGGCTGGAACAAAGGCCCAATGGTTGAGAAAATTTGCTGACCTTCCTGAGGACCTGAGTTCAGTTCCCAGCTACCATGGGGCAGATCATAACTTTTCACGACTCCAGCTTCTGGGGATCTGATGCCCTCTTCTGGCCTCTGTTGGCACAAGGCATACATGTAGGACACAGACAAAACACATGAAATTAAATGAAAGTTTTAAAAATTAAAAAGGAAAGATACTAGCCACACAGGATGGTCCTGCCTTTAATCCCAGCACTTGGGGGGCAGAGGCAGGCAGACCTCTCCGTTCCAGTCTATCCTGGTCTATAGAGAGAGTTTCAGGACAACCAGGGCTGTTCAGAGAAACCCTGTCCAAACAACAACAACCACAACAACACTACTCAAAAGCCCAGCGTAGCTAGCCAGGCCTGATGACACATGCCTTTAATTCCAGCACTCAGGTATTGGCAGAGGCAGGTGGATCTTTATAAACTTGGGCTAGCCTGGTCTACACAGTTTCAGGCCAGTTAGGGTTACATAGAGAGACCTAGTCTCAAGAACAAACAAAAGACAAAACCAAAACCAACAAAAAAAGCCCAATCTGATGGTACACACCTGTAGCCCCAGCACTCAGAAGAGTAAGGCAGGAGAACTGTGAGTTCCAGGCTAGTCTGGGAATGTATGTATTTTAGTTAGATCAGCGTGCGCGCGTGCGCACGCGCGCGCACACACACACACACACTGTATCAAAAGTCTATAATCTCAGCATTTAGGAGGTGAGGACAGGATGATCAGAAGTTTAAGGACAGCATCTGCAGGAGTTTGAGTTTGAGTATGAGAGAATTTCTCAGAAATTCACACGGTGAAAGGGGAGAACTCCTGGACGAAGTCTCCAACCTCCATCCTGCGCCATGGCGCCTGTTTGTGCCCACCACATAGGCCCACATAAATGAAAGGTGGAAACAATGAACAACAAAAATGAAACAAGCAGCCCCGCCCCTGCCCTCACGGCTTTCTCTTCTGAAGAAGCTCTTTCTCATCTGCATAACTCCCTACCCCAAGCCCTTGGTTCACCATCACCTTCACAACGGATCCTGCCCTGTACCACTGCCCAGTCCTGTCCCTGTCCAGCTGTCCAACCTGTCCCTGTCCAGCTTCACACGCTCTGTTTGCTGGAGTATTTGTAGTGTGTGTTGTAGCTCACATGACATATTACAGAGCTTTCTGTCCTCTGCTTCCTCCTGATAAATGAACTCTGCTAGGTCAAAGCGTTTATCTCTGCTAACATGTATCACAGCCTGAAAGCTCCTGGCTCTCAATAAATATTTGTGAAATAACTGAAGTTTTAGAAACAGCATGGGCTGGAGGTGTGGTGGTGTAGCCTGGCATTTGTCAAGCCATGGGTTCCATACTTAACACCTCAATATAGTTCCTGTTTTGCTTTTTTTTTTTTTATAGATTTTTAAAGTATAACAGACATATGGATACATAGCGGGAAAAAATATGTCAAAATGCTAATGGGAGCTTCTGCTGAGTTTTTTTCCTTCTTTGTTTTTCCCTGGGTTTATTCCTGAAATCCTATATTAAATGGGTTATTTTGGGCAAGCATGGTGGTACACACCCATAATCCTAGCACTCATGACTGAGGCAGGGACATCACAAGTTCCAGACCAACTTGAACTGCATATAGAGACAAAAATAAAGGGGGTATTTTTAGAATGGTTCAGTGAGTAAGGTGTCTGCCACCAAACCAGATGACCTGAATGTGCACTCCAGAGCCCATATGATGATGGAAAGCCAATGCCTCAAGTTATCTTCTGACCTACCACCACCCCACACACAGAGAGAGAGAGAGAGAGAGAGAGAGAGAGAGAGAGAGAGAGACAGACAGACAGACAGACAGACAGACAGACAGACAGACACAGAAAGTCAACGAATGATAAAAATATAGATCACAGAGCTCCACGTTTTAAAAAGTATCTTTTTTTTTTTCTTTCTCGGAGCTGGGGACCGAACCCAGGGCCTTGTGCTTGCTAGGCAAGCTCTACCACTGAGCTAAATCCCCAACTCCTTAAAAAGTATCTTATCATGAGAAAATTGTTTCCTAAGCCCCCTGTGAGCCTCTAGTATCATGCACTCAATGCCACACAGCGAATTGTTCTTGTGAATTTTGTGAGTCCGGTTTTGTTTTTTATTTTTTTCTGTATGAAAAGCATCTGAAGTTGGAGAAGTATTGGTGCAATATATGTAGTGCAAGGACATTGATACGTAGAATATTGCTTTTATTTTGTGGTGAATAGTGCTGAAGGTAATAAATATCCACGCCTCACCCATCCACTGCAACCTCCCCAGGGAACACACCCACCTAGCAACCGCGAGCGGAGCTGATGAGCGACACTGCGCCTTTAATTCCGGGGCTGGGGTGGGGGCGGTGCAGAGAGGTTCCGCTTTCCCATTCCCTCCGCACCTCCAGTGGCAGCTGTCACCTGTAAGCCGAGCACCGCGCAGGGGCATGGAGCCAGAAGCCCATTGGATAGGACCTCTCAGCAGCAACCTACCCCCCAATCTGGGGGCCAGGCCTGGCGCGGGCGGAGGGCAGGAGTCCCAGGTGCCCTTCGCCCTGAGACTTCCCAGTAAAGCGGCGAGGGCGTGACTGCAGTCCAGTTTCTGGGATCAGAGCCCTAGGTGAGCCGGGCTGGGAGGCTGGGGCGACCCCAGAGTCACAGGGACCGAGCATGGCGCTGGCAGCAGCCGCTGCTGCGGCCGCCGCCGCGGCAGGAGTGAGCCAGGCGGCGGTGCTGGGCTTCCTGCGGGAGCACGGCGGGCAGGTGCGCAACTCCGAGCTGCTGAGCCGCTTCAAGCCGCTACTGGACGCTGGGGACCCACGGGGCCGCGCGGCCCGTAGGGACCGCTTCAAGAAGTTCGTCAACAACGTGGCCGTGGTGAAGGAGCTGGACGGGGTCAAGTTCGTGGTGCTGAGAAAGAAGCCCCGGCCGCCGGAAGAACCCGAGGCCCCACTCCCCTCCAACCCTGGGGTGCCAGACGCGCTGGCCGAGTGCGCTGCTGTCCCAGCGGAGGACAGCTGTGCCCCAGGAGCTCCCCACTCCCCACAGCCATTGAGAGAACAGCCCGAGGACTCGTCCGCACCACCTGAGATACAGCACACCTCTGAGACCCCACCCTCCGGGGTCACCCTGGTTGAGGCTCCATCAGACTCAGAGCCACAGGCCAGGGAACCCGAGAATCCAGAGCTACCTCAGTCCTTGGAGGTAGCGTCCGAGCTAGCCCGACCCGCCAGCGTGCCCTCCGGGCTGGTCCTGTCGAGCACAGAGTCGCCAGGCCCCGAGCCTGCACCTCCCACGGCGCAAGTGCCACCGAAGAAGCCTTGCATGCTGCCGGTGCGCTGCGTCGTCCCTGGCCCCGCGGCGCTGCGGATCCGCGCGGAGGAGCAGGGCCTGCGCCGGCAGCGGTCGGAGGAGCCGAGCCCGCGGGGCTCCCCGATGCTTCTGCGGAGGCTCTCGGTAGAGGAGTCCGGTCTGGGACTTCACCTGGGACCTGGCCGCTCCCCGCATCTCAGGCGCCTGTCGCGCGCCGGCCCGCGCCTGCTAAGTCCGGACATGGAGGAGGTGCCCATCGCGCCGCCACCGCCACCCGCGGTGCCCCTGGAGCCCACCGAGCACGAATGGCTCGTGCGCACGGCCAGCGGTCGTTGGAGCCACCAGCTACACGGGCTGCTCCTGCGGGACTGTGGCCTGGCTGCCAAGCGCGACTTCATGTCGGGCTTCACCGCCCTACACTGGGCAGCCAAGAGCGGCGACCGGGAGATGGCTCTACAGCTGGTGGAGGTGGCGCGGCGTGGGGGCGCGCCCGTGGACGTGAACGCGCGCTCGCACGGTGGCTACACGCCGCTGCACCTGGCGGCTCTGCACGGCCACGAGGATGCTGCTGTGCTGCTAGTGGTGCGCCTGGGCGCCCAAGTGCACGTCCGCGACTACAGCGGCCGGCGAGCCTACCAGTACTTGCGGCCTGGCTCCTCCTACGCGCTGAGGCGTTTACTAGGTGACCCTGGCCTGCGATCTACGACGGAGCCTGATGCGGCCAGTGGTGGCAGTGGAAGCCTTGTGTCTCGGCACCCCGTGCAGGTGGCCGCCACCATCCTCGGCTCCACCACTAGCGCGTTTCTGGGCGTCCTGGCCGATGACTTGATGCTCCAGGACCTGGCCCGTGGCTTGAAGAAATCAAGCTCCTTCAGCAAGTTCTTGGGTGCCTCGCCCATGGCTCCCCGAAAAAAGACCAAGATTCGTGGTGGCCTGCCATCCTTCACTGAAATCTCTCGTCGACCCACTCCAGGACCTTTGGCTGGTTTAGTGCCAAGTCTGCCCCCTCCAACCTGAATAGCATTGAAGCTACCAAGGCCTTGATTGACCTAACAGAGCCTGTGGCATGCCGACTAAGCCTGTCCAAGACATGGCCAACCAACACATGCAGCCTGTCTCTCTTCCAGCTTTATCTACTGCACCCTGCTGTAACCAGATGGGCCTCCACCTTCTGTTTGAAATATGATGTGCCTACAGAGGTGGGATTCTTGTTCCCCAGAAGAGGAACCAAGCTGTCATACTTGATCTTGGAAGGAGACTTGAAGTTTAGGGTCAAAGGTTAAGGGGCAGCAGCTGGTCTGGCCCCTAGAGGTGTTGACCAGAGGCCTCTGGGTGGACACATTCCCAAATCAGAAGTAGAGGGTGGCTCTCAAGATGTTCAAAGATGGCAACTTTAAGAGCTGTAGTGGCTTTGTAATTTGATGCTTTTATTCTGTTTTTAAATTAAAATGAGGTACAACAACTTTGATAATACCTTTTGAAATTCTATTTTTTCCATTTTTAGGCAAAGTGGTAAGACATTTTCAGTTTTTTGCTAAATATTTTGGAAATCTGTCTTTTAAAAAGAGATGGTTGAGTCTAAACGAAATTAGTCCAACAACACTCAAGTTTATCTACCTCATTGTAGGCAGTACAGACTCTGAAATCTTGAATATGGAGTAACTATTGTGAGCCTAATGAATGTAACTAATTCTAATTATACTGTGAATGTCAAATATTGAAACGTAAGGGTATGATTGGGCTTGTAGCCCAGGCCTTCAATCCTAGCACTTGGGAAGCAGAGGCAGGCAGATCTCTGTGGGTTCAAGACCAGCCTGGTCTACAAAACAAGTTCCAGGTCAGCCGGGGCTACACAGAGAGACTTTGTTTCAAAACAAAACAAACAACCACTCCCACCAGGAAAAAAAAAAAAACTCAAAATGAGCAAAAAATGAACAAACAAAAAAAAATCGCATCTTGAGAGTAAAAGTGATTTAACATAGAGAGAGAAAGAGACATTTTGCTAAATAAGTTTAAACTACTCTGGAATGTATTTGTATTCAGTGCTAACTGGTGGCTACTTTGACTTGGCATGACATTTTAATTTTTTTAAATTGTGATTTAATTGTGAATTCTGACTCTGTAGTTTTCAGTGCAATGGATGACTAGTCAAGCAAATAAACAAACAAAAACGTTATTATACCAGACAAAAAAAGAACTGGTTAATAGAAACGGAAGTGATTGCTACTTTTTTATGTGAAAGTTCTGAACAAATAAGTATGTGATATTCGTTTTTCAAAAGTCATTTGAGATAGCAAGTGTGGAGCAGTGGCCTAGAATGATTAGTTTAACTTCTGCACCTTTGCTCCCTCCTGTGAATGGAGCAGGCTTATGGGCCAAGAGGTCCGGGTGGGCAGAGTAGAGTTGTAAATGCACCTCCCCTTTAAAGGTGTGAAATCTGTTGGCCCAGTCAACCTTTTGTATCAAGTCATGATTCTTACTGTTTTTGAAAATTATGTTTGCATGTCATTGGTCATACTGAGTGGTTCTTGTGGCACAAGGACTATGGCTTCCTTCCCCAATTCTCGTCAGGGAGACCTTTGAAATCATTAAAGGCATCCCAAGAGTCAATCATGAAATGATTTAAACAATGAAATAGTTCCTGTTTTTATTTCTGCTTGTGTGGGGTGCCCTTTTCTGTTTTTCCTTATTTAGTGGAGTGTTATTATTGGGGCTGGAGAGATAGCTCAGTGGTTAAAAGCATATAATGTTAAAACTCTGGAAATGGACCCCAGTTTGACTCCCAGTTCTCACATCAGTCAGTTCACAGCCTCCTGTAACTTTGGACTCCATACCTCTATAAAGACACACACCTGTATACACAAATAAAACCAAGTCTTTAAAATAGCAATAACAATAACATCTGGTTCTGTGTGAGGAGGACAGAGTGTGGTCCTCATGTGCTATGGAGCTTAGGTTGAGGTCAGAGACACGTTTCAGGAGTCGGTTCTCTCCTTCCCGGAGATCCAGCATTGAATGTAGATTGTCAGGCCAGCAAGGCAAGTGTTTACCTGCTAGACCATCATGCTG
Organism: Rattus norvegicus; assembly: GCF_021556685.1. Lineage (NCBI taxonomy): Eukaryota > Metazoa > Chordata > Mammalia > Rodentia > Muridae > Rattus > Rattus norvegicus. Next base: position 43,577,701 of record NC_141543.1, on the reverse strand, counting down.
GCTCCCTCCCCCTACCCGCCAGGGCAAGAGAGTGAATTCAGGATGTCTCCCATATTGGAAAAAACCACCCACTGGCTACATCCTGCTCCTGTTTTATCTATGCAACGTCCTCTTTATACTTCCATGGCTCCTTTCAGGCGTTCTATATTTCGAAGAGTTCAGTTTCTTTGCAAAGGAATGGCATCAATCTCACAGGCCTTGCAGCTCTGAACCGTGGATTAATGCAAGATCTGATCCCACTCTTTCTACTTCCCCTGCTGGGAACTCTAGCTAGTCTGCATAAATTATTTTAAAATGCAAATTAAATCTTCTGCCTCTGCAGTGGAGAGGCAATATTCACAGCAGCTTGGTGTAGCTGAAGCTCCAGGAGACAGAATGAAACATTAGAGGTTTTCCCTGGGGAAGGAAAAGCCTGCCTGAGAAGGGGTGACAAAGGTAACAGGGGCAGATGTGGCCTGCCTTGAGAGACAAGATTCCGGCTAAGGAACAGTAGAGAGAACCGATGATCAGAGAGCTTATCTTGCAGGAGAGCTATTTCAGCCGCCAGAGGAATCTTCATATTTCCTCAGTACCCTGAAAACCTCCAAGTGACATGGGTCATTTGCTAAGAGTTAGGAATCAGTAACCCCACAGCTTGGGTGTTAGGGATCATTGCTGATTCTTTACAAGTCAAGACTATGTTTATTTTCTTTTTTTTTTTTTTTCCGGAGCTGGGGACCGAACCCAGGGCCTTGCGCTTGCTAGGCAAGCGCTCTACCACTGAGCTAAATCCCCAACCCTGTTTATTTTCTTAAAAGAAGTTCATTAGGTGGTGGCCAGAGAGAGAGAGAGAGAGAGAGAGAGAGAGAGAGAGAGAGAGAACATGAGAGACAGCTGAGTTGGTAAAGTGCTTGCTTCATAAACTCATGAACCTAAATTAGATCCTAAAAGTCCACATTTAAAAAAAAAATTCCGGGGCTGGAGAGATGGCTCAGTGGTTAAGAGCACTGACTGCTCTTCCAGAGGTCCTGAGTTCAATTCCCAGCAGCTACATGGTGGCTCACAACCATCTCTAATGGAATCTGATGCCCTCTTCTGGTGTGTCTGAAGACAGCTACAACGTACTTATATATAATAAATAAATAAATCTTTGAAAAAAAAATTCTGGGTGTAGTGGCACCTTCCTTTAATTCCAGCACATGGGAGGCAGAAACAGGTGGATCACTGTGAGTTCCAGAACAGTCAGGGCTACATAGAGAGACCCTGTCTCAAAAAACCAACCAACCGGGCTGGAGAGATGGCTCAGTGGTCAAAAGCACTGACTGCTCTTCCAGAGGTCATGAGTTCAATTCCCAGCAACCACATGGTGGCTCACAACCATCTGTAATGAGATCTGGTGCCCTCTTCTGGCCTGCAGTCACATATGCAGGCAGAATGCTGTACATAAAATAAATAAATAAATCTTTAAAAAAAAAAAAAAAAAAAAAAAAACAACCAACCAAACCTGGTGTGGGGCTGGAGAAGTGGGTCAGGGGTTAAGGGCACTGGCTGCTCTTCCAGAGGACTGGCTTTTGCTCTCAGCATGGTGGAGCACGGTGACTCCCAACGTCTGAACTTCAGTTCAGGAGGTCAGGGGTCCTTTCTGAGTTCCCTGGGCACCAGGGACTGGAGTAGTATGCAGGCAAAACACTCATGCACATAAATAAATTAAAGGTGATGATGATGATGATATAAAGAACAAGGTGTGGCGGTATAGTCTTGTAATCTCTGTAATGGGGAAGCAGAGACAGACCATTCCCTGGAGCCAGCCAGTCTAGCCTACTTAGCCTTAGGCTACGGAGCAATCCTGTTCGGAACAAAACAAAACAAAAATCCACAGAAGAAACAAATAAAAAAATCCAAGTGGACAACATCTGAGGAAAGGCACCTGAGGTTGTCCTCAGGAGACCCCCCCAACGTGGACATGTGCATGCACCCACACATTTGCACCTGCACACAAGTAAACGTATACACACACACACACACACACACACACACACACACACACACTGTGAAATACACTCAGACACATGTAAACAAATAAACAAATGTAATAGAAAAATTAACTGTTAAGGCAATTAAAGTGGTAAAAGTTGTCACAGGAGGAGAATGGGTTCTTTTAATAGAAGACAAGTTAAGTGATGATGTAGATGCGTGTGAGTCAGCCACAGCACACTTGAAGCGTTTTACATCCCCTCTGATGGAGGTGGGGTTTATTCAAGAACGAGGATTCGGGGCACGGGTAATGAAACTGTAGGCTGTGTTTGTTAAGTATGTTCCAGGCACAGTTTCAATAGGCCAGTGTTATTAACGAGCCTGTGTATGGCATAGACTCTTAGCATCTGGATGCTTTCCTCACCCGTCCCATTTATGCATGTGTTTGTGCGTGTGCACGTGCATAGGCACTTATTGGGTGGTACACGTGGGTGCAAATGTGTGTGGAAGCTTAAGGTTGATGACTGAGATAACTCCCGATCGCTCTTCTGCCTTCTGCAGCAAGGCAGGGTCTCTCGATCAACCTAGAATTCATGGATAGAGCTGGTCTCCCTAGCCAGCTTGCCCTAGAGATTCCCCGGTCTCTGCCTTCTGAGGCTAGACTTACAGGTGGGCCACCACGCCCATCTGGCATTCACATTGGTTTGGGGACTGAACTCTGGTCTTCGTGCTTGCTCTTAAGTACTGAACCGTGTCCCTGGCTCACGAATGTCTAGATTTTAAGTCAGGAAGCTACAAGGCTGTGAAGGTCGAGTCTAGTAAGTGACAGAGCAGCCTCCCATCATCCCTGAACCCATTTATTGACTGTGAGGGTTTGTGCTGGCAACCTCAGTATGAATGACCTAGAGAGACAGGCTTCTGGAATTACCTTGTTGATGTCACTTGATCTTGGGTGGGACCACACCCTGGGCAGGGAATCCTGGACTGTGTAAAACAGAAAGGAATCTGAACATCATCATCACGCTCGCATTCACCTCTCTCTGCTTCCTGTCTGGACACGGTGTGATCGGCAGCTGCTCCAACCTCCAGTGGCCTTGAATTCTCTGCCCAGATGAACTGCGCCCTGGAACTGCCAGTCTGGTTAAAGCCTTACTCCCTTACATCGCTCTTATCAATGGACAGGAACTAAAACAGTGACTCTGGGCTGTTCTCCACACTCCATCCCCTTCCTCTGTGGGGTGTAAGACCGCCAGTTCCCATCCTGCAGACTGTGGGAGGAGGAGCGGCACCAGGAGAATAGTTAGGACTCTTGGAAATCTGCAACCTGAGTGGTAAGTGGGTGGCGGGGATGGGGTGAGGGTGGGGCAGCAGTGGTGAGTCCTTTCCAGGTTTGCTTTACATCATTTTTTTTTTAACCACATTTGTCTTTGCAAACAAATACACTTCATTCTATTAGGGAAAGTGATTTCCCAGTAAAGGGAAATTAACCCATGTTTGTATGGTAGAAATTAAAATAGAATCAGCAGGGCTGGAACAATGGCTCAGCAGGTAAGAACACGGACTGCTTCTCTAGATGACCTGGGTGCTATTCCCAGCACTGATTCCCAGCACTGATTCCCAGCACTGATTCCCAGCACTGATTCCCAGCACTGATTCCCAGCACTGATTCCCAGCACTGATTCCCAGCACTGATTCCCAGCACTGATTCCCAGCACTGATTCCCAGCACTGGGTGCCATTCCCAGCACTGATTCCCAGCACTGATTCCCAGCACTGATTCCCAGCACTGATTCCCAGCACTGATTCCCAGCACTGATTCCCAGCACTGATTCCCAGCACTGATTCCCAGCACTGATTCCCAGCACTGATTCCCAGCACTGATTCCCAGCACTGATTCCCAGCACTGATTCCCAGCACTGATTCCCAGCACTGATTCCCAGCACTGGGTGCCATTCCCAGCACTGATTCCCAGCACTGATTCCCAGCACTGATTCCCAGCACTGATTCCCAGCACTGATTCCCAGCACTGATTCCCAGCACTGATTCCCAGCACTGATTCCCAGCACTGATTCCCAGCACTGATTCCCAGCACTGATTCCCAGCACTGATTCCCAGCACTGATTCCCAGCACTGATTCCCAGCACTGATTCCCAGCACTGATTCCCAGCACTGATTCCCAGCACTGATTCCCAGCACTGATTCCCAGCACTGATTCCCAGCACTGATTCCCAGCACTGGGTGCTATTCCCAGCACTGATTCCCAGCACTGATTCCCAGCACTGATTCCCAGCACTGGGTGCTATTCCCAGCACTGATTCCCAGCACTGATTCCCAGCACTGGGTGCTATTCCCAGCACTGATTCCCAGCACTGATTCCCAGCACTGATTCCCAGCACTGATTCCCAGCACTGATTCCCAGCACTGATTCCCAGCACTGATTCCCAGCACTGATTCCCAGCACTGATTCCCAGCACTGATTCCCAGCACTGATTCCCAGCACTGATTCCCAGCACTGATACGGCAGCTTCCGGTGCCATTCCATCTGTGACTCCAGTTCCAGGGGATCCGACACCCTCTTCTGGATTCTGCAGGCACCAGGTAGTACCAGGCACATACATGCAGGCAAAGCAGCCATACACATAAAATAATATTTTGTTTGTTTGTTTTTTAGACAGAGTCTCATTGTCAGGTCCAAATTCCGTCAATTAGACAAAAGCAAGCAGTTCTCAGGAACTACCAAAGGAGCCACTTATCACTGGTAGAAAGGACGAATGACTATCTGTGGTGCCTATTGTACTAGCATATATGACGGCCTCCAGGCTCCCTCAGAATGACAAGTGCCCATTACAGAGTCAGTGATCCTGACCCTTCCCACCCTGCCTCTTACCCTAAACTTCTCCAGCTCATGGGCTTTCCTCTCCTTGCTTCTCATTCTTGTTCTAATCTTACTATTTCAGCTATGTGTTCCCCTGGTCTCCTTTTCTGGCACTTTCTCTCTCTCTCTCTCTCTCTCTCTCTCTCTCTCTCTCTCTCTCTCTGTTTAATATTTAAATAGACACATACATATATGCATATTTAAGTCTAAGGCAGACATGATAATGCTTGCCTTCAATCCCAGCAAGAGTATTTCAATTCCAGGTCAACCTGGTCTACATTGATAAGTTCCAGACCAGCCAGGGCTACATAGTGAGACCCTTTCTCCAATAATGGTGATAATGGTGAAGGTGATGATGATGATGATGATGGTGGTGGTGATGATGATGATTCTTTTAACATTAGAATCATCAGAAGGTGGATATGGGGGTACATTCCTATAACCCCATAAGGTGAAGGTAGACCAGGGACTCAATGTCATCCTGAGTATCAATGTACAGAGTTCCAGGCTAGCCTGGAGTACTTGAAGCCTTGTCTCAAAATAATAACCATCATCTTCAGAACCAACAACATCACTCTCTCAATATTTTGTTATTTTTGTTTATGTTATGTGCATCTGTGTGGGCATATGTGTGTGTATGTGTGTGTGTGTGTGTGTGTGTGTGTGTGTGAGTGCATGCTCATGCAACATAACACATGTGTAGAGGCTAGAGGATGACCTTCAGGAGTCAGCTCTTCCCTTCTGCTGTGCAGGTCCCAGAGATGAAACTTGGTTGTTGTCAGGATTGGCATCTGGTACCTTCAATCACTGAACTGTCTCTCTTTGCTCCTTCCTTTTTTGGGGGGTGTTGGGGTGGTGTGGTGGTTCAAGGCAGGGTTTGTCTATGTAGCCCTGGCTATCCTGGAACTCACTCTGTAGACCAGGCTGGCCTTGAACTCACAAATATCCTGATTCTGCCTTCCAAGTGAACGCTGTCTTTCCTAGCTCACATTCCTCTGCTATCCTTACCTTCCCCATCCAAATTGACACCAAATGAGCTGAGAGTACCTGTCAATCTTTACAAAGATGCTCTCAGGGGCTGGAGAGGCGGATCAGGGGTTAAGAGCACTGCTTGCTCTTGCAGAGGACCTGGGTTCAGTTCCCAGCATCCACATGGTTCTTCACAGCCATCTGTAACTCCAGATTCAGGGGCTCCGGCGGCTCCTCCTTCTTTTGATCCCCAAAGGCACCACCAAGCATGCATGCGACACACAGACATACATGCAGGCAAAACAGTAAACATAAATAAATCTGAAAGAAGAGGAGGAAGAGGAAGGAGGAGGAAGAGGAAGAGGAAGAAGAAATGGTTTCATACGTAGATTTGTTTTTCCTCTCCAGGAAGCCTTTTGTCTTCAGGAACTAGCCTTGCTGTGGGTAACTGCTACACTCCGGACTTGAATTTCTGAAGGAAAGAGAGAGGATCCAGGGAGGAGGGGAAGTAGAAGGAAAAAAAGAGAAAGGTGTGGAGCAGGGGATGGGGATGGGGCGGGGAAGAGAAGATATCTTAATCCATCCCTCTCCCACGGAGGAAAAACAAATCCTCTTGGGAGAAATGCAGAGTGATTTAAGTACCAAAGATAACAGCAGTGGCCCCCAAGCGGTGGCCTGCCTGTGACAGTAACACTGGGGACATCCTTGGGAAGATTTCTTCACAAGCAAGTGGACTCCTCTCCTTCCCGTCCCACCATTCACCTCTTGGGTACCACGCATTTGCCCTAACCTTCCCTGGGAGCCTCTGCCATCTGAATGGCCAGCGCCTCCATCAGTATCAGTGAGGACCCAGAGTTTCTGCTAGTTGCTGGTTGAGGTACGTTTTTGTAACGAGCAGAATGTTCTCGACAGCTTGGGGTGCCGAAGAACACAGCTTCCCCATTCCATTTCCAATTTACAGTATTAAAGTAAAAAGAACACCAATTAAATTCTTAGGAGGAGGAGGAACAAGAGGGGGCGGAATGAGCCGGAGGCCGCGGTGATGCCTGTTGCCCAGCAACAACAGCCCAAGCCAAACATCCAGCAAGGCCCAGGGCGCCGCCTCCAGCAGCCGAGGGCGAGAGCAACACCGAATCACTGCTCAAGCTGCGGAGGCGGCGGGCAGATACATTCCTGGATGGATGTTCTGCGCCCACATCCCCAGCTTCCCTCCTCGGCACATCTCATTTAGTCAACAATGGCTTGGGGGTAGTGAAAGGCAAGCTAGCCTTTTCCTTCTTAGCTAGCCCGAATTTCTTTCCGACAGAAACAAAAGGCTCAGCTTCAGCTTTCAAAACCAACAGGGACACTGTCCATCAGAGACAAGCCAAGTTCTGGTGGCTACCCTGGCGCTTGTGCGTTTCCCAGTCTGCCGATGGCCAGTGTAGGTGGAAGCGTCCACGGTAAGGGAACAGTGCCATCTGCTGGCGATGTACCGCAGGGCCAACGCATCGGGTTTCTGGTACCCCGGAATTCTTGAAGTCTGGGACGCCCACACAGAACCTCTGCTGTGAATTCCCAAGTGCCTTCAAAAAAGACCACCGATTGGGCAGGATAAAAACTGAGGCAAGAAGGAGACAAGACCAGGCCGGACACCAGGATCAGCTCTGGAATTGGGGGTTCTTGAAAACTGTCAGGTTGAGCACAGAAATCTCCTTATCCTCCGTTCGGAAAAACCTGGCGCAGAACCAAGGTTTGGTCTAGCCCGAAGATGGCACTCGTCCCTATCCCCACCCATAAGCTAGAGGTGCTCTGAAATACACATTTTCCATTGGCTGAATGGACAAGGTTAGATGTGTTTCTAAGAATATCCTAATAGAAGCATGCAATGGGAATTGCGTAGGGCAACCGGCAGAGATCAGTAACTTCCGTGCAGAAGGCTCCTCCAAGAGACCTTAGTGCCCAGACCCTGCCCACGGGTTCAAAGCAACAAGAGTAAAGCATAATGTTAGAACCCGCCATGGCCCCGGCAGGAGCCTCATGCGTGTTTTTTTTTTTTTAAATATAAAATCTCACAATGAGAACATTGTTCTGTGCTCAATAGCCCGACTGTTGCAACTGATGCTTTTAGTATGAATACGGCCATTAACAACCCCCAGCCATTTGCACTTAGTGACAATACACATCAGAAAACAAGCCCAGAAGCAGAGATTTCTTACTTTAAGGTCTGTTGGCTTTAAATACACATTCGCGTGCTCTCTAATGTGCCCAAGTTCCAAAAATACCCTGAGCCTTTGAGAGAAAATAGTCTTATCTCTGATGTCTGCAGCTGAGATACTGAAGATACGGTCTCGTGTTAATTTGCAAAGCTGGTCGTCTGTACGTGGGGCTGCTGCACACACACACAGGGTTTTGTCCTGTGTTTTGGACCATCACATACCGCCTCAGGGTCGGCCTTCTCTAAACACAGTGCAAGTCCTAGCTGCCTTTCTGGGGCTTCAGGCCTCATCTTCAACTCCCTCCCTCTGTTCCCTTCTTGTCTGGCTTATTCAGAACTGGTCTCTGACCAACAGCTGGATAAGCTCAATTTTGTGTTTTGAGGTGTATATTGTGTGGGGGGGGGCATTTACAGAAAGTCTCTAGGTTGTAACTCATGGTTCTCAAGAAAAACCTCCCATCTCCACCTGGCAAGTGCTTTGATAACAGACTGTAAACTCAGTGGACTTTTTTTGGGGGGGGGGTTGAAGGATGGGGGATGGGAAGCATAGTTGGTTGTGATGGTTAGGCAAAACCATGAGTTTGCCCATGGGTATGTGGATGCCATAGCATTGGTGTTGGATCAAAAGACAACTTCTGGGAGTTGGTTTTGTTCTTCTGTGGAATCAGGGGGTTTGAACTCAGGTTATCAGACTTGCACAGCAAATTCTTTTGACAGCTAAGACATCTCATTGGCAGAAGACCTAAGCTTTTGTGGTGGTGATGAAGTTAGCAATTGCTGGGTGGTGCGGGGCAGTGGTGTGCTCCTCAGCCCCTCTTGCTTTCTAACTTGGTTCTCCAGTCTCCCCAGACATTGCTGGGCCAGACTCTGCCAATTCCCTCTTCCATTCTGGTCATCCTGGACTGCTGCTGGCGTTTGCCAAGGAGATCCCCCGGCCCCCACTCTCTACTTTCCCTTGTTGAGTTCGAGCAATGCATGCTCTTATTAGAGAATTTATTAGAAAATAAAATGCGATACTCGTTTACACCTTAAGCTGCAGTGTTCTCCTCTCTCAACCCTTCTGTCTCCCACCGACTCTGACAGAGGGACTCGCCATCACATGGGGAGCGTGCAGGGTTCGTGATCCTTCCTCGTGTTTTGTTTTCGTTGATGCCGTACTAGGGATTGACCCCAGGGTCTCACATGACAAGTGGGCACTCCATAACCCAGCTGTAGCCTTCTCTTTTAAGTTATTCTTATATTTATTTGTTTATTTGGGAGTGTTTTGCTTACGTGTATGTGTGCCACCTTTGTGCAAACCAGACAGTGTCAGATCCCCTGCCTGGGCTGTGAGTCATAAAGCATGGATGATGGAACCCAAATGCTCTGGAAGAACAGCAAGTGGTCTTAACTCCTAGGCCGTCTCTCCAGCTTCTCACCTCCAGCCCCCCCCCCCCCCGCCTCCCATCTCTGCAGTCCTCTTTTTATGATTTATTTTGAGGCAGAGTCTCCTAGGTCCCCCAGGCTGGCTTTGAGTTTCCTTTGTAGCCCAGATAGGCCTTGACCTCAAAATCTCCCCACCTCAGCCTCCCATATAGTTGGGATTACAACAGCACCTCCAGGCCAGGCTTTGAATACTGCAGTTTTTAAAACCCACAAATTAATTCCTAAATAATTACAAATCGAATAAGGTCACAGGAGAACACTGTGGGAAGGTGTGTCCTGGGAAGGCCTGGTCTGACTCCTCCCTAGTCCCTCAAGGGAAAGCTCTCTGTATAAAGCAAGGCTCCAGTTGTGAGTGAGCCTGGGACAGTGTTCCCACCTCCGCCACCTGTAACTAAATAAGGGTAGCAAGAAAAGGTTGTTTGTCTAGAGGACGGATTCCTGGGGCCCAGGATAGTCTGGGAGAAAGGGGATGATGGCTGAGGTCGCTCCAGATAGTGTCCAGTTGTTCCTTAAGGAACCGAATTCGATCGTCCAGGCTGCGCTGCTGTGACAGGATCCTGGCCTTGGCGGCCAGCAGCACACAATAGGAGCGTAGATGCTCTGCGGGCAGCTCCCGCTCCAACACCTGACGCAGGGTTTGCTCCCGCCGAGCCACGTGCTCCTTCAGCTCCTTGGCGTCTTCTTGCTGTCGCTGCAGAAGCAGGAGTCGCTGCAGCAGAGAGGCCTAAAACCACCGGGAGAGGGTGCAATGAACACCTGCTCTCAGGATGATCCTGGCGGTAGACCAAAGGCCCCTCCAAACCCTGCTCTTCCCCCAACCTCAATCTCTCTTACCCTCTCATCCGGGTCGCTGTCTGAGCCCGCCCTAGCCAAGGCGAGGTTCACACGGGTCAGGCGACTGCCTAGCAGCAGTAGAAGACCAAGCACGCGCTCTAGATCAGTCATGAACCGGCGGAACCGTTCCAGCTCCCGGGGAGTGCAGGCTTGGCTCACTGCAGCCTCCAGAGCTCCGTTGTGTCGAGTCCAGTCTGCGGCCTTCCCCCGCAGTCGCTCCTGCTCAGCGTGAAGATCCTGCAGCATCTTTTGGAGGAGGCGGGCTAGTTCCACCTGCCAGGAGGGTCTAAGTATTCAAAAACTGGGCCAAGTCTGGATTTCTCCAACCAGACACTAAGCTGCCGGGCCCACCCAGCTTCATCCACCCTACCCACCCCACCTCACCCCCGCTCACTTTCTTGGCCTGGGTGCTGTTTCCTTCTGGGAATCCCTGGCCACTTGATTGGTCAGGCACAGGGTCAGGGGTAGAGTTTTCAGACCTTGACGCCTCCTGGGAAGTTGGCAGTTCCTGGGTGAAGTGGCATCCACAGGACCTGGGGACAAAGTCAAAGTTCTCTGAATTTTTCGGCCTTAGACTGCAGATACTCAGAATCAGGAGTCCTTACTGCCTGTCGCTCACCCTTCCTCCGATGCACCCGCCTTCTCTCCAGCCTCCTCACGGGCTGGCCTCATCGCGCTCCGGATCTCTTCGGCAGGAAAAAGCCCATCCAACAGGCCCAGAGGTGGCTCTGGACCAGGCTGGGCGGCAAGAGTATCACTCAAAAAGGGATCCAGTCTGGCCAACTCCTGAACCAGCTCCTCAAAATGCCGACTAGGCCAAGTAGGCTTGGAACCTAGCTGGCCCCAGGTCAGGGAAGCGTGGTGAGGGGACCCTGGAGTCTCAGAGTCTGAAGTTGTCAAGACATCGACGGAGGGAGGGTTGAGGGGGTTTTTCTCTGTAGCTGCAGAGGGGTCAGTGGTCCCATTAGTGTCAAAGGTTGGGGTGTCATCGTTTGTAGTCTCGGGAGTGCTACGGCTTGTAGGTCTGGAGATATGCACAGAGCCATTCACCCCTTGCCAACAGTTGTCTGCTCCTGCGATCCCTGGAACCTCATGGAGAGCTCTCTCTGCTGAGACTGTAATCTGACCAGCTTTTTTGCTTAAGCCATTTTCAGACGGCCGGTCGGAGGTGCTGGAAGTGGAAGGGATACTGAATCAGAAAGGGCTCAGACACAGACAAGAGCTCGCGGACATTACAAGAGAAAGTTCCCAGCCCTCTGGCCTTTTCTAGACGTATATGTGTGTGGAGGTGTCTCTGAGTGCTTGAACACAAGAGGGGATTCACCTGGTTGGGAGCCCGTGGGGCGCATGGGAATCTTGAGGTGATGCTGTTTTGGCTTCTTTCAGGAACACTTCATCGTCAGGGAGGGAGGGGCCCGGAGTAGACACCGTGGTCTCAGGGTTTCTTCGAGCGCAGCCAGCTGGTTTGGCCTGGAGAGCCTCTCCAGGACACACCACTGCAGCCTCCTTCTGAGTCAAGAACCTAGAGGCAGGGAGCCTACAGTGACCAGGAAAGAGGCCCTTCCCACTGCCCAGAGAAACAAGCAGAACACTCAGTTTGCAAAAGACAGTCAGAAGACTCAGACGGAGGCAGGTAGACTGTCCTGTGATGGTTAGTCAACTTGACTGGGTCTGGAGTTACCTAGGAGACACACCTCTGACCGACTGTGAGGGGGTTCCCAGAGAGGTGTCACTGAGGAGGAAAGATGTAAACGTGTGAGGAGAGTGTCTGAGACTGTAATCTGACTGAATGTGGGCAGTGCCACCCCATGGACTAGGGTTCTAGGACTGAACAGAAGTGGAAAGAGAGAGAGAGAGCAGTGAGCACCAACAGGAATCTGTTTCCTGATGGAGTGTAACCAGAAGCCTCACACTCCCTGAATCCTTGCCTCCTGCTGTGACAGACTCCACTCTCTTCCACCCAGAGCCGGCCGAAAATAAGTATATCTTCTTTAAGTCCCCTTTCTTAGGAATTTGGTCTCAATATAGGGAAAGTAATAGATACAGGACCCGTGATCCCCTTTTAAAGGAAGACCCGTGAAAGTTGACACTTTGTCCCCAAAGTGTCCCAAGTCTCTCACCTGGAAAGCTTGGTCTGAAGCGGTGGTCTGGGGGTGTCTGCTCTTTGAGGAACAACCTAGAACAGGGAAACAGCGTCCTGAAACATAGTCTCCCAGATGCCGCCCTCCCCCACCGCCGACGTCTTTTATCTTCCATACCTGGACAGTGGCCACAGTCCTTTCTGAACCCGTGCAGCCTGAAACACTCTGACTCCGACCCGCAGGTCTATGGGCACTGGCAAGATTCGCGGACCGGGAGTTCAGCTCCGTTGAGCTTAGGGACTGAGTCTCCTGCAGCCCTTTGGACTTAGCGTGCATCCCACGCTGCAACTCCTGCGTGGAATAAGCCTCTCTCAAGCCCTCGCCCGTGGGCCCACCGCTCCAACCCACACGATGTAATTTGCCTGGCTCCGAGAAGCAGCACAGCCGCTGCTGGCTGGCGAGATGCCCCCGGCCAGCAGCCCCCAGAGCTGGGACCGCGGCGCGCGCCGGCTCCGCTTCTCCTAGCTCCTGGCTGCTGGAGGCGGAGCGCACGTGCCCCGTGGGAGGTCGCGCGGGGAGTGCAGGACGCAAGCGGCCCGGCAGGCTCATGCGGAGCTCCTTTCGCTGGAAGGACGTCTCCCGCAGCACTCGCCGCTGTGCGCCCTGCAGCCGCTGGCGGTAGGCGGCCCGCGAAGCTGGCGGGCTGGGCGGCTCTGCGGTGCGTGTTGTAGCTTCAGCCTCCGCGGTCAGCGCGTACAGCAGCGGGGTGTCTTGTCTGCTTAGTGGTCCCGCGTTCCCCTGAACCTCTGGGGGTCGTGGGTCACTGTGCCCAGCGACTACAGCAGGCCCAGGTCCCTGGGTCATTGAAGGTACGGCGTCTTTCGAGATAGGGGATCGGTTGCCCCAAACCACTCGCACGTAGTCCCAGTCTAGGTAAGGGAGCCGCTCGGTGCCAGGGGACGGCGTGCGAGTCTCGGGACCACCAGACGCCGTGGAGAAAGAGCTGTAGGCAGAGTCGGCGCGAGTGGACAGCCGTCGCAAGTCCAGGCTTTCAGTGTCTGAGGCCTGAGAGGTGCGGTCTCTCCCAGTACCCATAGTTGTCTCCATAGTTGTACAGTTGGGAACTGGAGTTGGTGGACCTGGTGGGGACTGAAAAGAACAAAAACCAAAAAAATCAAAACACAGATGGACTGTGGGTGAAGGTAAGGGCTAGGACAACCTGCTGGCTCCTTTACCACGGAGAACTGGGGGCTTACATGTTCCCTCTCTGGTCATACGGTCCCTAGCTCTGGCATTTTTTCCCCCCCCCCGGAGCTGAGGACCGAACCCAGGGCCTTGCGCTTAGCCAGGCAAGCGCTCTACCACTGAGCTAAATCCCCAACCCCTGGCATCTTCTTTCTCCTCAGTATGGTAGAGAAACTTTTGAGGTTGAGAAGGCATGGGCCATGTAGCGCGCGAGTCTGGGTGTTGGGAACCTTGGTTCTGACTCAGTAAGTTCACTCCCTTGCCAGTCACCTCTGCTCTCACGCCTCCCGCGGTGCTGAGAACAGGCGCATGCTCAAACCCCAGTCCCACCCAGTCTGCTTCCTGACCATTCTGTTAGCGTCTCCGTGTGATCTTTCCCTGATAAACAAGGATCAAGAACGTTGAGATCACAGAGGAGCCTAGAAAAGGGAAGCAAGAGGCAAGGCAGAAGCAGAGGCAGCTTCACAATTCTGTCCACCCCATTCTGTGCCGTTTCTGGTCCAAGCGGGTAGTATAAATATTCATCTTAGTCTTCGTCTCCCTTCGCGCCTTTTTTTTTTTTTTAAAACAGATGAGAACCCCGCGGTTCTGAGGAGGAACTGATTGGCCCAGAGACACACACAGTTCGTTAAGTGGCAGAGCCTTGGCTGGAATCTAGGCAAGCCTCCAAGCTCACTGTAACCAAAATCAATTTCCTAGAGGCAAACCCTGGCCAAGGCCCTTGCCATGGTCCCTCTTTCTCCAAGAAAACCCAAAGTCCTAGTGGGAAATAAGTCACCTTTAAGTGCCATAAATTCCAGAATAATATACTAGGTGGGCCTGCAACTCTGCCTTCTGTCTAGGAACCTTCAGCAGACATCCACCTCCCTTACACTCAACAACTCAGCCTGGACGTCTTGAGGTTCTTTGGGGTCTCCACCGAGACACTCATCACCCATACTCTACAATTGTATGCCATTTCCTCTCCCCATTCCCACCCCCCTCCTTTGCTTCCTGGGGACAGGCCCTGCCCTTATTTGTCACCCAGTGCCTGGCACCAGCCCTGGCATGTAGTCAATGTTAAATAAATAGTTGCTGAACAGCAAGAGAACAGACAGAGGTGTGGGGAGTTGGTAGAGGGGTGGCCTTGGTAGAAAAGAAGAGGTTCCCTGTCTCCCGCCTCTCCTCCCCCCTTTTCCCCTCCCTATTAGTCTTTTCTGGAGAAGGCAGCAGAATGGGTGAGGAGGCCCTGGGCACCATGGGTATAAACAGGTTACTCATGCATTATCAGAAGAAACAGAGCCTGCGGGCAAGCAGGACTGGCTGGAAATTGATCTCTCCCCCAGTGCCAGGAGGCAGAGCAAGGGGGACAGCCTGTGTGGCTGTGCTGGGACTGGCTGAGAGCAGCTTTGAGGCTTGAGGATCTGTGGCTCCCAGTGAACTCTGTTGGAAGTTTGTCTTCCTTGACCTGCTTGGTTGGGGCGCAGAGATTAAGGTGAGGTCCGAAAGCAGGCTCATCTGAGCTTCCCAGACATTTTGGAATTCAAGGTCATCCTGTGCCTACCTCTCTGAGAAGCAGGAGACTATACACTGCTGGGAGTAGGTCCAGGAGCATAAAGCCTTCCTAAAATGGAGAGGGAAGTGAACCTTCACTAGACCTAGGGTCAGACATCTTGATGTGACCATGCTGGGTGATCCTTCATGCCAGCCCTCTTGGTTACGTTTTACACTCAGGGTTGGGGATCCTTTTGCAAAGGCTTTCTACTCTCTAGACCTCAGGAGGGCAAGAAGCTACTGAATGACCGCCCCTATGAGAATAGTCAACTCTTCTAAAAGGTCTACCCTGGCTGTTCAGACTTTTTGAGACAGACTCTTTTGTTTTCCTTTGACTTCTTTTCTTTCTCTAGATAGGATTTCTCTGTATACCCCCTAGCTGTCCTAGAACTCTCTCAGTAGACCAGGCTGGCATAGTTAAAGGTGTGCCGCCATTGCCTGGTGGAGACAGGCTCTTTTACTGAATGTCATCTAGCTAGACTAACTGGCCAATGAGTTCCAGGAATCCCCTTGTCTCTGCCTCTCCATCCACAACCAGTAACAGCACCCTACTCTTTACTTGGGTGCTGGGGATTCAAGGTAGGTCCACATTCTTATAAGTGCTTTACTGACTAAGCCAGCTCTCCAACTTTTCCTAATCTTTCTAAGCCCACATCATGGGCTGGCATACGTCATTCATGCCTGGCCATGTTGGCATGCCAAAAAAGTAGAGGTGATGAAATACAAAGATATTTCCTCAAAGGAGCCTTTGAGCCTGGAGACATGACTCAATGGGTAAAATGGCTGCCAAGACTTAACTTGAGTCTGATCCTGGAGACCCCTATGGGAGAAAGAACCAATCCCACATGCTCATTGGCATTGCGTTATGGGTGTCGGCACATTTTCCCTCCCTCCCCTCTCTCTCTTATACACACTAATAAATAAGAAAAATATTTTTTTCAAAATTAAACCGTGAAAATTTATTAGTGAGTTTCTGTGTCAACAAAGGGTTTTCTTATCACCAGATAAAAACAAGTAAAGGTGGCGGAGAGATGTGCCACGAGCACTTGCTACAATGGATATGGTGGTACACAGTTTTAATCCCAGCACTTGGGGAGCAGGGACAGGAGGATCTCTATGAATTTGAGGTCAGCCTGGTCCACATAGCAAGTTCCAACCAAGGCCCTGTCTCAAAAATCAAACAAGCAAACAAAAAGAGAGCCTGCTGCTTTTCCATGGGACCCCAATTTGACTCCCCAGCATCTGTATCTATCAGTCCCCATCTACAAATATCTGTAACCTGAGTTCAGGGGATCCTATGCCTTCTTCTGTCCTCCACAGGCACCTGACATGCATGCAGTACACACACATACATGAAGGCAAGACACACTCATACACGTAAAAAAAATTAAAAAAACTAAACTAAAAACAAATCTTAAAAACAAAACAAAAACAGCTTAAGAGACAGAAAGGTGACTCATTGGGCAGGGCTGTCTACCGTGCAGGCCTAACAACTTGAGCTTGAGCTTCAGGATCCATTTAAAAAGTCAGATCCAGGGGCTGGAGAGATGGCTCAGTGGTTACGAACACTGTCTACTCTTCCAGAGGTCCTGAGTTCAATTCCCAGCAACCACATGGTGGCTCACAACCATCTGGAATGGGATCCCATGCCCTCTTCTGGAATGCGTGGTATACGCATACATACATAAAAATAAATAGATAAAAAGTCAGATTCAGAGTCTGGACAGATGGCTCAACAGTTAAGAGCACTGCTTGCTCTTACCATGGACCTAGCTTTGGTTCCCAGCACCCACCACAACCAACTGTGACTCCAGTTCCAGATGACCCAATGCCCTCTGAAGGCTATTGTATGTGTGTGCTTGACCACATACACATACACTAGAGTAAATACTTTTGAAAAGTCAGATGCTATAGTGCACATCAGTAATCTCAGCCTACCTACAGTGAGGGAGGTAGAAACAAGAGAGTCAGCTGGAAGACTGGAACCAGCAAGCTTCAAATACACTATGTAGCAGCAGAAACAAGAGAGACCTTGTATCATTGTGATGGTTTTGTATTTGCTTGGCCCAGGGAGTAACACTATTAGAAGGTGTGGGTCAATTGGAGTAGGTGTGGCCCTGATGGAGTAGGTGTGTCACTGGGGCTGTGGGCTTTAAGACCCTACTCCTAGCTGTCTGGAATTAAGTCTTCCACTAGCAGCCTTCAGATGTAGAACTCTCAGCTCCTCCTGCACCATGCTTGCCTGGATGCTGCCATGTTCCCGCCTTGATGATAAAGGACTGAACCTCTGAACCTGTAAGCCAGCCCCTATAAATGTCCCTGTAAGAGTTGCCTTGGTCACAGTGTCTGTTCACAGCAGTAAAACCCTCACTGAGACACTCACCCAGGTGGAAGGTGACAATGGATTCCTGACGTTCCCCTCTGGTGTCCATAACACACTGTGACACCCATGCTCACACTAACACTTGCATACACATTAAATAAAGTCATGAATGAAAATACCGATTTATAATGAACCATTAAATCTGTACATGTATCGTTTTCTTATTGCCCCTAACTTATCTATGGGATACTATTGCACTGGGTTTCTGTCCATGCAGAATTCCCATATTGTGCCTTTTTGTAGGACCTGCTGTACCACCAGGGCCTTGGAGCCTCCACACAGACAACACAGAATGTTCACATTTGTCCCCAGAGCAGGGACTGCAGCATAGAGTCTGCTAGAAAAACGGACTGGGATCCTGGGGATGGAGGAAGGTACTTGTTACCTAACAAAGGAATAAGGGGGCTCAGGACTCAGAACCAGGGCTCTTGAGGGTGGGAACACCAGCCCTGGGGGATGAAGGTGGCATGGACCTAGAGTGAAGGTGGACCCAGGCAAGCAACCGCTCGGACTTCAGTCAAGCTTTGTTGGGGAATTCGATGAAGACAGTTTTCAGTGGACAAAAACACACCAAGGTGATGCCTGTAAGTCTGGGTCAGGGGACAGGAGAGGTA
Organism: Rattus norvegicus; assembly: GCF_021556685.1. Classification (NCBI taxonomy): domain Eukaryota; kingdom Metazoa; phylum Chordata; class Mammalia; order Rodentia; family Muridae; genus Rattus; species Rattus norvegicus. The sequence goes on along the minus strand of NC_141543.1, from coordinate 43,559,593 downwards.
TAGGAGAAAAGACAAGTTCAAAGCTAATCTGGAATGAAACTGTCCTCTTAAGGGCCACCTCCCATCTGTCTTCCTGTGAGGGCCTGTGCAGGCCTCTCCTTGCCTCCAGCCTTCCCTCAGTACCTGGAGGGACTGTAACTGCACTCCCTGACTCTCCTAGAGTCAGAGGTTCAGGGTTCCCGTTCAGACCTTAAATCCTAGCATTCCAGGCTAGGTCCGATGGGTGAGCTTTCTGGCAAACTCCTTGGTTATCTTACCTATTCCCCAAAGGTATGGGTGACAGTGCACCCCTCTGCGACATCTGTTCTACAATGTAGTGGCTGGTTATACAGTCTCTGCTGGCCTTGAGCAGACCCTGGTGAGACCCAACTTCCAGGAGGGGTAGAAAAAGCAGCGTGTGACTGACACATGGATATGGATGGTCACTGCCACGGGCAGAGCACATACCTGGTGCTTCAAATTCTAAGCAAAGTGAAAAAGAGGATTGGAGCTAAGCCCTGGGGACCACAAGGGGCAGCAGAACCACACCGAGAGGTGAGGAAAGGGGCGCTTGGGACACTAGGAGAGAGGGTGGCCTCTGATCAGCGTATTTCTAGGCCTTTTCTGTGGAGTTCATGATCCGGGAAGATCGGGGATTGGGAGGGACCTAGATTCTCCAGCTCAAGAACAGAGGGTCGCCAGGCGGACGGCACTGCGTACGCTGAGTCCCTGCCACAGCTGGGCCACCTGGACAGCTCTGTCCCCTGCCAGGCCCGGCCGGAGAGTAAAGGTGCGCAGGGGCCCGACTCCACTGGCGCAGCCTGTCTGGACTCCCGGTCGAAAGGTCCAGACAGAAGGACGGTCAGGCTGCTACGCGGCCACCGCTGTCGCCAACCCGACCCTCCCGTCCGTGTCTCCCTCCTGGGAAGCGGATCTGTGGACCGCGTGCTGTGTGCCCCCTCACCCGGTCCCGCTGCGTCGTACCTGTGGCTCCAGCCCAAGACGCGCTCCAGGGTTCCGGCGATCACACAGTGACATCCGAGCCCCGGGCTCCAGCTCCCGACGCCACCTCCAGTCCCCGGCCGCCGCAGGGGAGGCGCCACCTCCGGCCGAGGAGGGGCGGGAGTCTCGAGTGGTGGCGGGGCTCTGGGAGCCGCGCCCCTTCCTCTTGTGATTCTGTACGTGGTCCCAGTCCCGGGTCCTGGACCTCTAACCACTGCAGAGAACTCAAGCCCCAGGGCGATCGCACTCGCTCCAAGCACTGCCGGATCCGCAGGCAAGAATTTAGGACCAACAGGCTCCTCGGTGCAGAGGTCAAACCCGCCCCGGAGCAACAAAGGCTCACCCTTTTTTTTTTTTTTTTTAATCTTAAAATAAAGTTACATTTATTTATTTACTTACTTATTTGGTAAATAAGTAATGGGGGAAGCTCCCTTGTGGAGGAGTGGGTTCTTTACTTCCACCCTGTGGAGGACTGGGATCCAACTCAGGAGATCTGGTTTGGTGAGATGAACCTTTATCCACTGGACCATCTCTCCTGGCCGGTTCTCTGAAACTCCACCGAGAAAACAGATGCGCCTGGAGTTCCTGTCTCCTGTCTTCCCTCTGAGTGTGCTTCGGAAGGCTGGCTACCTGATCAACTCGCTCTTCAGACCCACACTTCCAAAACCATGCCACCTACTGGACTCCTTCCACAGTAACTCCTCTTCGTCTTTGTCTCCTTCTTTCTCATAGCTCCCTCCATACCTGTGAATATATGCGCTCCCATCTGCTTCTGCTGGGGCTAGAGCAGTTGGCTAGAGGTGGCCCAGTGATTTAGACCACACGATGCTTTTGCAGAGGACCTAAGTAGGACTCCAGTGTGGTGGCTCACAATCATTTATAACTCTAATCCTAGGGGATCCAACACCCTCCTCTGACCTCTGAAGGCACCAGGCACGCACATGATGCACAGACACACATAAATAAAAAATTTAAGAATATGAAAGAATGTTCCGTCGCTGGGCAGTGGTGGCACATACCTTTAATCCCAACACTTGGAGGTAGAGGCAGGCAGATCTCTGTGAGTTCGAGGCCAGCTTGGTCTACAGAATGAGTTTCAGGACAGCCAGGGCTACACAGAGAAATCTTGTCTCAGAGGGGAAAAAAAGTGATCTGTCTTCACCTGCCACTATGCTGTCTGTTGTTGAACTTCCCAAAGTCTGTGAGTACCCATCGTAGGAACTGAGAGGCAGAACTCCATCAGAGAGTCAGGGCCTGGGCCTAGAGGTCTCTATTTCCCTGGGTCTTCTAGGGATAGAGGAGACAGCCAAGGAGCCTGACTCTTGAGACACCCCCTACCCTGCCCTGTTCCACTTTTCTTCTGTGAGGAGGAAAAGCCGACTCCAAGGCCTAGAAGCTGGCCTACCAATGCCAGTTAGATGTTGGTGATGCCAGGTGCTGAGCCAACATTCACGGGAGGCCTCGGCTTCCTCATGAACACAAACTTCTGCACAAGGCATACACGAGTCATTCTGTGGCGGTGATAATCAGGGCACAAGCAGGTCTGCAATCAGATTGGACACAGACAAAATACAAACACAGTCCACACTTTGAGAATGAGCCAGTGTTTCCATCTGGGATAGTCAATGAGTCTTCTCAAGTAGCTGCTTTTGCAACTAGTTTCTCTCTCCCTCCCCCCCCTCTCCCTCCCCTCCCCCTCCCCTCTCCCTCCCCTCCTCCTCCCCCTCCACTCCCCCTTCTCTCTCATTTGTATATGGTAGACTGGAGAGATGACTGAATGGATGGTTGGGAGTACTTACTGCCCCAATAGAGGTCCTAGGTTTGGTTCCCAGCTTTCATGTGACAGCTCACTACTGTCTGTAACTCTAGATCCAGGCCAGCCCGGGCTATGTAAGGAGACTTTGTCTCATAAAAAAATGAGAATCTAGATGGCTCTCCTCTTTGATGGCTCTATGCTTTCTGAGACTTTGGGAGAGTTCTTCTCCAGAGTCCCCTGTATGGCCAGACTTATAAAGGGTTGGAGTCACAGAGCTTGCTCACCATGAGGCTGGTGGGTGGGTGATGGAGCAATGGGTCAGTGGGTAAAGTGCTTGCCACTCAAGCATGAGGAGCTAAGTTTGGGTCTGCAGCACCTAAGTAAAAAGCTAGCTGTCGAAAAAAAGAACCAAAAAAAAAAAAAAAAAAAAAGCTAGCTGTCGGGCTGGAGAGATAGCTCAGTGGTTAAGAGCACTGTCTGTTCTTCCAGGGGTCTGGAGTTCAAATCCCAGCAACCACATGGTGGCTCACAACCATCTGTAATGGGATCTGATGCCTTCTTCTGGTGTGTCTGAAGATAGCAACAGTGTACTCATATATAATAAATCTTTAAAAAAATAAAAAGCTAGCTGTCACAGCTTACATTTGTTACCCAGTGCCGGGGACATGTTGTGTGTGTGTGTGTGTGTGTGTAAGTGGATTCCCGGACGAGGAAAATACCCAATGGTGATCTCTGGCCTTCACACACACACACACACACACACACACACACACACACACACACACACAGGGCAGGGGTACACATGCATACACCACACCCAGAGAGAATGAGGAACAGGTGACACTTGTCATCTGAGCTGAAAAAAGAAAGACCTTTATGACAGGCATGATGGAGCACATCCATGACTCCAGCACTCAGGAGGTACAGGAAGGAGTTTAGGAGTTCAAAGCCAGTCTCAGCTACATAGTGAGCTGAGGCCAACCGGGCCTGTGTGAAATCTTGCCTCAAAAACAAAACAAAACAAAACAAAACGCCAGCACCAACAACAACAAAAAAGGCAATTCAGAAATTGTTCAACAAAACCATGTTGTCCGCCTACGCCTTTTATTTTGTAATTGTGCCTATGTGTGTGTCTGGTGTGTTTATATATTTGAATGCAGTGCCCACAGAGGCCAGAAGATGGCAGCAGATCTGGAGCTAGAGTTTCAAGCAGCTGTATAATGGCAGACGTGGGTGCTGAGACTGTGCCCAGGTCCTCTGGAACAGCAGTACACAGTCTTAACCTCTGAGCCATCTCTCCAGTCAAACATCTATTTCTGAAATTCCAACAAAGCATGAATCATTGCTTAAATGCAAATGTCCGCTTAAACTGTAGACGCCCCCTTCAGGGCAACGTTTTTACCTTTCTGTTTCATTTGAGAGACAGTCTCAGGACCAGGCTGGCCTTGATTTCACAATTCTTATGCCTGGGCTTCCTAAGTGCTAAGCCACAGATGTGAGGGCAACCGGCTGTGACCTCTGTCACCCCACTGATTACCAGAGTTGACTCAGCTGATCTAGGTGGCCAGATAGGTGTTCCTATTCTCCATGTATGTCCCTTGCCCACACAGATGGGGACCAGTCTTTGCCTGCTAGAACCTCCAGACAAACTTCCACATGCTGAGCCAACAAACCCAGCTGTTTACCATACACACACACATATGCATGTGTGCATGCATGTATACATACAAACATACAGCTGTTGGTTGGTTGGTTTTCAAGGCACTCTGCCAAGCTTCATATGTGGGTGCTGGGGATCAAGCCCCGGTGTTATGCTTGCATAGCAAACACCTTACCCAATAATCTGTCCATTTGCTTTTGAATTACACACTCAATTTACTAAGCTCGTCCAAAGATAGACCACAAGAAGGGAATTGAGGGAGACTGGAGATTGCCATCCCCTATGGGGTTCCCAGCAGCCAGGATCTAAGTGAGGTTGGTGAAGGTTAGCAGTCCTGGAGTGTAAACAGCTCTTCATTCCAGACCTAACTATTCCAGAGAAGGAATGCTGGGTGGTGGCTTTCCTCCCAACACATCGATTCCTCGTACATGCTATTTGCTTTGATTAAAAGCCAGCTTTCCTTTTCCATCCAGACTCACAGCACCAGGCCTGGGATCTTCCTCCTCTGTCCTCATTTATACATTACCCACAGGTCTTTGCACTGAAGAAGATACACAAGGAAAGGGGACACAGACCTCTGTCTTTGGCCAGCTCCAGTGGGTCTCACTTTGTTTTACCAGTCTATCGGCACCAAGATGAAAGTCACATCTTCTACCGTTCATTTTGGTTCTCAAAATTAGGGACTAACTTAGGGGCTGGGGAATGTAGCTCAGTTGATAGAGTGCTTACCTAGCATGCATGAGGTTCCGGGTTCGATTCCCAGCATTACATTAAATTGGGCATAGCGGTGCACACCTGTAATCCTAGCATAATGGAGGTGGAGGCAGGAGGACCAGAAGTTCCCAACTATTTATAGAACAATTGAGGCCAGCCTAGGATACACGAGGTGGCACCTTTAATCCTAGCATGCGGGAGGCAGAAGAAGGTGGATCTCTGTGACTTCAAGGTCGCTTTGGTCTACAGAGTGAGTTCCAGGCCAGTCAGGTTATATGATGTGAGACCTTGTCTCAATGACACACCCTACCCCCTACCCGACCCCCCAAAAAATGAAACTAAGTCAGATCTGAACTGGTCTGCAGCCATATCCTGGGATCTCAGCCTCCCAACCTTGCAGGGTCATTTGCATTTAGACTTTACAGAGATGAGGTCATGCCATCAAAGCCCCTCTGTTAAAAGCATTCTTCTGTTCCAGCTAAATCTTCCAGACCTCTACCTGCTGAGGAGTCAGTGGACCTGGAGTCTAAAGGGAGCAACAAGTCAGTCCTGGAGCTCTGGCTCAAGGCCGTGCATGAGAACTGCATGCTAGACTTGGCATAGAACTGGGTGACAGCATGCCACGTGCACGTGGCATGAACTGTGACCGTTGGCTCTCGAAACAGAATAAAGACTCCTGGGTTCACCAAGAAAGCCTCTTCTGCTTCTAAGGGAGGGTCTGCAGTTAGTCAGACTTTGCTGTGAAACAAAGGTGTGAATACATCCATTTCGCATCATAGTCCACATGGATTTTTTTTTTTTTGATAGGGTCTCTAACATTAGTTGGTTTTGAACTTGAACTTTCTTTCTTTGTTTTTCTTTCTTTCGTTTGTTTGTGTCTTTGACTTTTGCTTTCTCAAGACAGGATTTCTCTATGTAGCCTTGGCTGTTCTGGAACTCATTCTGTAGACCAGGCTGGCCTCAGAACTCACAGAGATCTGCCTGCCTCTGCCTCTTGAATGCTGGGATTAAAGTCATGAACCAGGGGTTGGGGATTTAGCTCAGTGGTAGAGCGCTTGCCTAGGAAGCGCAAGGCCCTGGGTTCGGTCCCCAGCTCCGAAAAAAAGAACCAAAAAAAAAAAAAAAGTCATGAACCAACATTGCCTGGCTATACATCCTTTCTTCATAACCGAGGATAACTTTGAACTTCTGACCCTTCTGCCTCTACCTCCCAAGTGCCAAAACTATGGGTGTGAGACACCGAGACACCATGCCCAGTTTACATTATGCTGGAAACCAAATCTAGGACTTCATGAACATGAGGTGAGAACTCTACAACAGACCTGCATCCCAGAGACTTTTTTTTTTTAATTTTGTTTTATTTATTGTGTATACAACATTCTGCCTGCATGTATGCCTGCAGGCCAGAAGAGGACACCAGGTCTCAATACAGATGGTTGTGAGCCACCATGTGGTTGCTGGGAATTTAACTCAGGACCTCTGGAAGAACAGCCAGTGCTCTTCACCTCTGAGCCATCTCTCCAGCCCCTAGGGACTATTTTTAAAATTCTGCTATCCCAGGGGTCATTGTGAACATACACACACACACACACACACACACACACACACACACACACACACCACCACACCAGAAAGAGAAAGAGTATAGGACCGTTTGAACTTCAAGAAGAGCAAATAAAATAAAATGAAAATGAAAATAAGCACACACTAATTTGGGAGGCAGAGGGAGGTGGATCTCTGTGAGTTTGAGGCTAGCCTAGTCTAAGAGTGAGTTCCAGGACAGTCAGGGCTATAGACAGAGACTCAGTCTCAAAAGTCTAAAAGAAAAAAAAGCAAACGATAAAACAAGGTCACAAGTCACTGTTGACTCTCCTGGCAGGTCACCTAGCAAGACAAAAGGGGAATGTGTCTATGAACCGGGAAACACTGAAGAAATTCTGATGCAAAGAGGAACTGACGCCAGCTTCCCAGACATGGCAGTGATGGAGGCCCAGACAAGTTCACTGCTATGAACTTGTTTCCTTTGGTTCCTCATGACAGACCAGGGCAAACAGGCGTTTTGTCCTCCACTCAGTCCCAGGGCCAGGAAAGCCAGAGCCACAGAAATGCGCACGTAAACTGAACGCCAATAGCTGTTTGACCTAGAGATCCCAGCATCCCTGAGCTCCAGTTCCTCATCATAAAACAGAGATACCTGCCGGGCAAAGACGGACTGGGATATGGGCCCCGGTCTCCAGTTTTACATTTATAGCAACATCAGTTAATGCTGTGTTATTTTTACTCCCTACGCAGACTAACGTCAGTCCCAGTGCAGTGTTCTGTCCAAGCGTCTGTTTACACAAGAGGGTCATGTGTGAATATTACTCATACTTTTGGAGCTCCTCACCCAGCTTTGTCCCCACCACAGTCTCCAACGGGGCTGTGTACCTCATTTGGGGAGGTGTGTGTGCATTGTATAAGTATTGGGGAGAAAGAGCCTCTCATCCCACACTGAGAGCTAGGTCTATAGCCAATATGATGTTCCTCCCAGAATCAGGACCTCTTGGGTGACAGGGAGATGCAGGGACAGCTAAAACACTCTCCTGAGTAGGCCTTGTGGAGGCATCGTTTTCCTTGGCCATTGACTGTTTTCATGGAGTGGTTCTCCAGCCTTCTGATTAATTCCACCAGATCTCCTGGAAACATCTCCCTTCTGGAAGTGAGGCCGGCAGAGCTGGCTGCTCTGCTTCCAACCATGATGGTTCTTTTGTGAAATTAAGACAACTTCTCATTCTGGGACGCCTGTGTTGGGAAGAGGAGCATGAGCCAAAGCTTGCCGTGCAGAGCTATGAGTTCTCCAGGGGAAATCACTACCGTGCAGGAGGGGAAGAAATCTGCCATAGGTCCCCTGAGGTTCAAGGAGGCTTCCTTGCCCTTTGATGTAGCAGAAAACCCTCTGACAAGTCTTACATAACCCCAACACGAGCGAATCGGGAAACAGGATAAAGCAGGAGGCCAGGGGGGCAAGTTCCTGGTTCAAAGTCATAAACACACGCTATAAAACTGAAAACACCATTTCCCTTGTTAAACACAAAATCAAAGGCAAGAAATTGTGGACGGTGCTTGCTCTCTCCTACCCCTGCACCAAGAAAGATTAACACAGGCTCTGCTTTTCTTTCTTACACTAACATGAGCCAAGAGAATAGGTTGAGGTGGGTCAGGGAAGGAGACCCGGAGTGACAAGCTTCCATCCCAGAGCTGCCTGGCAAGGCTGTGGGTCAAACTTCCTTTTTCCTTCCCTCTTCCATCGGCAAATGATGCCGCCAGTAATGACTCATCTGGACACTGAGTTACACAATCCCCAGCCAAGATTTACCTCCTCAGTGGACTCTCTCTCAAGACCCCTAAGCAGGAGCCTTTGCTCTCTGCTCCACCTGACACCTCCGTCATGTTTACTGTTTAAATGTTTACTGTTGCCCATAGGCTCAGGTATTTGAACACTCGATCCCCAGCTGGTAGCAGTGATGGGGAAGGTCGTGGAACCTTTAGGAATGGAGCCATCTTGCTGGAGGAAGTGGGTCATCAGGGCATCTCTGGAGCTTTTATAGCCCGGCCCTACTTCCTGTTCTCTCTCTCTCTCTGATTCCTGGCTGGGAATGAATTGTGACCCACCACTTCCTGCTCCCACCATCAGGCCTTCTGGACAGCATGGGTTGTGTCTCTATGAACTGTGATGCACAGTGAAGTCTTGGGGTTGGGGATTTAGCTCAGTGGTAGAGCGCTTGCCTAGGAAGCACAAGGCCCTGGGTTCAGTCCCCAGCTCCGGGAAAAAAAAAAACCAAACAAGCACAGTGAAGTCTTCCTCTCTGACATGGCTTTGGTCAGGCCTTCTAACACAGCAATAAGAGAGAAGCGATGCAGCCACCAGGAACCACAGAGTCCTTCAGGTGTCAGTCAGTCCTGCTAGAAAACACTTGGAAGGACCACAGACATTCCCGGCAGTAGCAGGCTCAGAAGCAGTACCAGCGCTTGTGGAATGAGTATGTGGGGAGCACACCCCTATGAGAAGGGCATCATTCTCTGAGTTCACAGTTGGGAACAACATCGCTTCAGCCTCAAAGATCAACAGATGTGCACCTCCAAGCATGTAGCACAGGAAACATGGAGAAAGACCACGCAGACAAAGTTTCAGGCACCAAGGAGAAGTGAATGAATTGAATAAATGAACTATCTAACGGGCAAGCAGCTGGCAAGGGGTGTGCATGAGAGTGAACGGGAGGGGCAGAGGTCATAGGTCGGAACAGAGAATGTCAACAACAGCGTTCTGTCCACTGAGAACCATTAATAAACCTTCTGCCCAGGCACCAGCCAGTCCTAAGAGACCAGTGGCTCCACTCATCCCTCATACTTTTAAGACAAACATTATAAATATATATTCATATATGATAAATGTATTATTATCATCATTATTATTCTTGTTATTATTATTATCACTGAGACAGGGTTTCACTACATAGCCTGGCTTGGAGGAATTTAACATGTAGACCAGAACAGCTCTGAAGTCAGAGATTCCTGCTGCTACCTCTCAAGTACTGGGATTGAAGGCATACACGCCATCATGCCAGCTGGGCCCACATTTTTTATTTTTTTATCATTATTATTTTTTTTCTTTTCTTTTTTTCGGAGCTGGAGACCGAACCCAGGGCCTTGCACTTGCTAGGCAAGTGCTCTACCACTGAGCCAAATCCCCAACCCCCTCATTATTATTTTTTGAGACAGGGTCTCATTATATAGGTCTGGCTGTCCTGGAATTCAGCATGTAGACCAGGCTACTCTCAGGTGGTGGGATTAAAGCTGTGCTCCAGAACACCCTGCTAGGACCACTTTATTATTTTTTTTAAATTATCGTCTGTGTCTGGGTGTTTCACCTCCATGAGTGTTTGTGTCACCTGTATGTGCCTGGTGCTTGTGAAGGCCAGAAAAGAGCATCAGATTCCCAGGAACTGGGTTACAGACAGTTTGTGAGGTACTCTGTGGGTGCTTGGCATTGAACCCAGGTCCTCTGGAAAAGCAGTCAATGCTCTGAATTGTTGAGCCATCCTTCCCGCCCTTGGAACAAACTTGCAACACAACATTTGACAATGGATTGGCTATCTACTTCATGCCTCCACAATTCGTTTTTCACTTGGAGTTTGTTTGTTTGGGTTCTTTTTCCCGGAGCATGTGTACATGGCGTGCATGTGTGAGTGTGCACATGCATGTGCACACACATGTACGGGCAGAGCCCAGAGGTCCTCAAGCATTCTCTACATTATTTTTTTTTAAAGATTTATTTTATTTATTATATATATATAAGTACACTGTAGCTGTCTTCAGATACACCAGAAGGGGGCATCAGATCTCTTTACAGATGGTTGTGAGCCACCATGTGGTTGCTGGGAATTGAACTCATGACCTCTGGAAGAGCAGTCGGGTGCTCTTAACCACTGAGCCATCTCTCCAGCCCATTTTTTTTTAATTTATTTATTTAATGTATGTGAGTACACTGTAGCTGTCTTCAGACACACCAGATCCCATTACAGATGGTTGCTCTTAACCGCTGAGCCATCTCTCCAGCCCCTCTACATTATTTTTTTAAGATATATTTATTTCATCATATGCGCGTGAGTCCTTTGCCCACATGAACGTGTGTGCACTGTATGCATAGCCAGTGCCTACCAGAGAGTCAGAATAGAGAATTAGGTCCCCTAAAACTGGAGTTTCGAGTTGCTGACAGCACCATGCAGGAGGTGGGAATCAAACCAGAAAGCTGTGGAAGAGCAGGAGCACGAGGTCTAAGCACTGAGCCATCTCCAGCGTCCACTTTACGTTTCGAAACAGAATGAACCTGGAGCTACTGGTTCACACTGCTGAGCTGGCTAGCGAATCAGAGTGATCCTCCTGTCTCCACCTCTCCAGTGTACTAGGATTCCAAACTCTCCTCGAGGGCTGGAAAACCTTTGCAGACTGAGTCGTCTCCCAGCCCACTGTTGTTTTTTTGTTTTTTTTTTAAATACCTTACTTATTTTTATTTTATGTACATTAGTGTTTTGTCTGCATGTGGGTCTGTATGAGGGTGTTGGGTCCCCTGGAACGCGTGTGTTACAGACAGTAGTGAGCTTCCATGTGGCAGCTTGGAAGGACGTGGGATCTCTGGAAGAACAGCCAGCTGCTGCTCTTAACCACCGAGTCATCTCTCCAGCTCTATTTTCTGAGACGGGGCTTCACTATGTAGTACTGACTGGCCTGGAGCTCATAGAGATCTGCCTGGCTCCATATTTATTCAATAGAGAAAGCTACTACTCAGGGCTGGAGAGATGGCTCAGAGGTTAAGAACACTAATTGCTGTTCTAGAGGTCCTGAATTCAATTCCCAGCAACCACAAGCTTGCTCACGTCCATCTGTAATGGGGTCTGACGCCCTCTTCTGGTGTGTCTGAAGACAGCTACAGTGTACTCACATACATAAGATAGAAAGAAAGAAAGGAAGGAAGAAAGAAAGCTACTACTCAAGAAGAAGGCAATATGCTGGGATAAAGAGAAGGTGCTGTCAGCTCTACTCTAAGGTGGGGTCAGCAGGGTGGAGTTTAGAGTGAAGTCATATGAGAAAGGAATAGGGTGTAGTCTAATGAACTCTAACAGAGCTATAAGTGTATATTTAAATTTATAGGCACATTTGTAAAAGTAAAGAGCCCAGTAGTGGTGCTGCACACCTTTAATCCCAGCACTTGGGAGGCAGAGGCAGAGGCAGGTGGATCTCTGTGAATTCAAGGCCTCCAGAGTGAGTTTAAGGACAGCCAGGGATACATCAAGGAAACCTGTCTCAAAAAAAAAAAAAAAAAAAAAAGGTAAAGAGCTGGGGTGTAGCTCAATGTTTGCCTATTGTATGCGAGACCCTGGGTTCAATTCATAGCAACACCCATGTAAAAGAGGTAAAGTTAATGTCAGTAAACCAGGAGCTAGAGCCACATCTCAGTTGGTAGATGCCGGTTTAGCATATCCTGTGTCCAATCCCCAACATCACATAAAACTGGACGTGATGGTGGGTGCTAACAACACAGCACTGAGGCAGGAGGATCAGAAGCTCAAGGCCATCCTCCACGACCCAGAGTAGGAGGCCGTATATAAAATGTATATACAATGTATCAACTTGACGTAAGCTTGTTCCCTGCTGTGATCAAATCCCCGACAGAGTGCTGGAGAGACAGCTCCGCAGCTGTAAACAATGCCTGCTCTCACAGAGGACCCAGATCCATTTCCTAGCATCCACGCCAGTCAGCTCCTTCACTACCTGTAACATGGCTCCATCCGTTCCCACCCTGTCTCCTCACTTCTGTCCGGGAAGGCCTGTGCTTTGCAAACCAGGGCAGGGCACGATTGCGCAAACCGTCAGCACTGCCATGGGTTGTGTTTGCTCTGTGTTCATGACCCCTTGACCCAGCACCTGTAAGATATTTATAACGGCTGAAGGGAGGCCGAATACTTGCACGCGCGTTGTACACATACAGACAAGGGTCTCACCCCCCCACATACATAAATAAAAATAAATATTTTTTAAACATTTATTTACTATATATAAGTACACTGTGGCTGTCTTCAGACACACCGGAAGAGGGCATCAGATCTCATTACAGATGATTGTGAGCCACCATGTGGTTGCTGGGATTTGAACTCAGGACCTCTGGAAGAGCAGTCAGTGCTCTTAACCACTGAGCCATCTCTCCAGCACATGAATAATATTTTTAAATGGACAGGACAAAGAGGAAAAAAATGGAAAAGGAAAAAAAAAATAACTGTAAGACGAGGTCTTAATTAGTTGGCCAGGCAAGGACTTCCTCTTGACTCAGTTGCTGGAATTTACAGGCCTGACTGCTCTGAGTACTTTACCTGCAATGGCTCATTTAATCCTCATGCAACCTCAAGACACAGATATTAACGCCATCCCATCTAAGGAAAGGATCAAGAGTTCCAGAGAGCTTAATTCACTTGTCTCAAGTTACAGCCAGGATTCCCCAAAGCTGGTGTGTCCTCCCTGGGACATGTCTGACTGCTGAGCTCATCCTGTGACAGGGAGCAGCCTCACTCTGCTGGAATCCTTTTCGCTGATAAGGTGGAGTCATGGGCCCTTCAGGCTCAGGAAATGCTCAACGTGCATTCTGTCCAACCCTAAGACGCCATCATCTTTGCCTCATCCAGCACTCGACACATATTTCACAGGCACAGGTCAAGGGCAGGGACAATGCAAACTTTCGGTGTTGATGGTTCGTGCCATCCTGCACAGACTTCGCCAGAGTGTGGTGAGGGAGCTGGGCGCCATCCTGCCCTCTGACCAACAAACTGTTGAACCTGCTTCTAGCTTTTGTTTATCTCTTTTCTGCTTTTCATTTGCGTGTGCATGTGTGCTTGCGTGTGTACATGTTTGTGTGTGTATGAGTGCATGTATGTGTGTCTGTGTGATATGCATGGGTTTTTTTTTAACACGTGTGGACACATGTGTTGAAGTATATGTGGTCTGGTGCATGTGCAGGCCAGGCCTTAGGCTGATGCTAAGATCCACCCTCAATCACTCTTCACCTCATTCATTAAGGCCTTCAATCAAAACCAGAATTAAGTATTTAGCTAGTCTGACTAGCCAGCTAGCTTGCTCTGGGATTCCTGTTCTCTCTGCCTTCCAAGGCTAGACTTACAGCTGAGCTACTGCTCACTTAAGTTTTGATGTAGACTTCTGGGCATCCAGGCTCTGGTCTTCAACCTTATAGGGCAAGCACTTCGACTACAGAGCCATCTCTACAGCCTATTTTATTTTATTCTATTTTATTGTATTTTACTTAGGCAGTATCTTCACTTAGCCCTGGATGTCCAGGTATTCACTCTGTAGACCAGGCTGGCCTCGAACTCACAGAGATCCACTTGTCGCTGCCTCCCTATTGCTGGAACTAAAGCTCTGTGCCACCGCAGCAGCAGGAGGACAGCTTTTGGGAGTGAGCTCTCTTCTGCCTTTCTGTGCTTTCTGGGAATCCAATGCAGGCAAACACTTTTACCGACTGAGCATCTTGCTGGCCCATGAATATAATTTTCCCTGTTCTCACATCTGTAAGAACATCATCTCATAGGTACTATTCAGACATTGGTTTTGCTTTTTTATTTAAGGGGGGGGTGTTTCTTTTGTTTTGTTGGGTTTTTTCAAGCTAGGGTTTCTCAGTGTATTCCTGGTTGTCCTGTAGACCAGGCTGGCCTCAAATTCAAAGATCCACCTGCCTCTGCCTTCTGAGTGCTGGGATTAAAAGCATGCAACATTATATCCAACTCTAGTCTTTTTTTTCTTTTTCTTTTTCTTTTTTTCAGAGCTGGGGACCGAACCCAGGGCCTTGCATTTGCTAGGCAAGCGCTCTACCACTGAGTTAAATCCCCAACCCCTAGTCTTTATTTTTAAAAATTTAATTTTAATGTGCTTGAAAATTATGTATATATAATTACCCCACCCACTATAGCACACCTCAGCCTCCGTAGGTTCCAATCTGGAAAACCTCATTCCAGTAACGTCAGCCTCCTGGTGGCCCTGTGATGTTACAGCTGTGTACACAAGATAACTTTGGCTGTCATTTCTTAGGTGCAGCCCACATCTTCTTTGTTTGTTGGTGGTGGTATTTTTATTTATTTTTAAAGATTTATTTAGGGCTGGAGAGATGGCTCAGAGGTTAAGAGCACGGACTGCTCTTCCAGAGGTCCTGAGTTCAATTCCCAGCAACCACATGGTGGCTCACAGCCATCTGTAACTCTAGGTTCCTACACCCTCTTTTGACCTCTGCAGTCATTGGACACACATGGTGCAGAGACATCCGTGCAGGTCAAACTCCTGTCCCACAGAAAATTTAAATCTTGCTCTTCTAATAGACACTGAAACAGTCCTGGTCTTTTCTTTTTTTCTTTTTTAGGAGCTGGAGACCGAACCCAGGGCCTTGCGCTTGCTAGGCCAACAGTCCTGGTCTTAACAAGCCAAGTTCCTTGCCAAAAATTGACGAATGCAGCAATCCCCCTTTCTTAAGAATATTTATTATTTATGCATATGTATGTACCTCTGTGTGAGAGTGTCATGTATCTGTGGGTGTCCTCAGAGGCCAGAAGATCCCCTGGAGCACTGGATCGCCTGGAGCTGGAGTAACAGGCAGTTGTAAACTACCCAACATGACGCTATGAACCTCTGAAAGAGCAGCATGTGCTCCTAACTCCCGAGCCATCTCTTCAGTCCTACTCCCCCTTTTAAAATGTCAGGTCTCCTATATTCCCAGGCTGGCCCTGAAATCACCATGTAGTCAAAGATGTCCGTGCATTTCTGATCTTTTGCCTCCACCTCCCAAATGCTAAGATTCCAGGGGTGAACCATCACATGTAGTTTATGTGGTGCAGACAACGGACCCCATGGTCAGAACGCTGTCATTTCTGAATCCACAGTTTAGCTCCCTCCGGTTTCAATGACCTCTAGTCAATAAGGTAGGAAAGCTGGCAACAATTACTGGTTAGAAATGCAACTGCAATTCCAGGGAAGGCAGGGGCCAGCCTGAGCTACACAGTGAGTTCCAGGGTAGGCTGAACTTTAGTGTAAGACTGATCTAAAAAAAAAAAAAAGCTCGAGGACCTTAACCACCCCAACACCTGTATGGAGAGCCAGGCATGGTGACACACAGCTGTGATTCCAGAGCTGACACGAGGGTCAAAACAGGGCATCTCTGGAGCTCCTAGGCAGCCAGTCCAGCTGATTCCGAAGCTCCAGGTTCAGTGGGAGACCTTGTTCCCACTTCGGAAGGAACAAGGCCTAGGCCTCTGGCTTCCACACCTGCACATGCGCAATCCCCAAACAGAAAATTGGCGTGAGCTTCTCCCTCTTTCCAATGTCATAGATAAAAGAATTGGTTTCCCTACAGGTCTTAGCAACCTTAGTGTGGGATTCTTTTCCTTCCTTACGTCAAGAGCATCCCCCTCTTAACTCAGCAGCTCTGCCAGGACCGGCCTACACTCCCAGACTCTCCTGCCCTTTGGAACTGTGACTAGGCAAGCATTTCTTTCTTTCTTTCTTTTTTTTTTTTCCGGAGCTGGGGACCGAACCCAGGGCCTTGCGCTTCCTAGGTAAGCACTCTACCACTGAGCTAAATCCCCAACCCCAAGCATTTCTTAAGTACAAGCACAGTGGGACAGCCACAGATAACTGAACTGGCACCCAAGACAGATGGACAGACAGTCAGAGAGATGCACATAGCTATTACAGAATATAGTTATAATTCTATTTTTAAAACACTCTTTTAAGATTTATGTTTTATGTATATGGGTGTTTTGCCTGCATGTATATTCATGTACCACATGTCCAGAATAGGGTACTGGATCCCCTGGATCTGGAATTACAGATGGTTGTGGCCACCATGTGGTTGCTGGGATTTGAACTCAGGACCTTTGGAAGAATAGTCAGTGCTCTTACCTGCTGAGCCAACTCTCCAGCCCAGTAATAATCCTATTTTACTATAAATGGCTGCTCATCTCTTACCATGCCCCTGTGTCTCACTTGCTTGTGTTTGTTTATTGTTTGAGACAGGGTTTCTCTGTGTACCATTGGCTGTCCTAGAACTCACTCTGTAGACCAGACTGGCCTCGAACTCACACATATCTGCCTGCCTCTCCCTAAGAGTGCTGGGATTAAAGGCATGAGCCGCCTCCACCCAGCTATTGTGCCTCCTTTGAATTGAATGTTACATTCAGTGTTACCTGTCTGGGGAGATGACTCAGCCGGTAAGGGTGCACACTACTCTAGGAGACCCAACAATTTCTGGCCTCTCTTGGCAACTATAGTCATGTACACATAGTCACCCATGGGCACATACATACACGTAAAAATAAAATGGGGGGCTGGGGATTTAGCTCAGTGATAGAGCACTTACCTAGGAAGCGCAAGGCCCTGGGTTCGGTCCCCAGCTCCGAAAAAAAGAACCAAAAAAATAAATAAATAAATAAATAAATAAATAAATAAATAAATAAAATGGACTTAAAAACATGTTAACATCACTGAACCAGTGAGAAGGCTTAGGAGTTAAAGGTACTTGTTATCATACCTGATCACTTGCATTCAGTCTACAGAGCTCCTGTGGTGGACAGAGAACACAGAATTCAGTAAGTCCAGCAAGTTTCCTCTAAGGCCTACATGTGCACATGTAAGGCCTACATGTGAAGGAGGCATATCCCTCCACCACAAATAAAGGTTAAGATAACTAAAGCAGGAGAGATGGCTCAGCGGTTAAGAGCACTGACTGCAGGGGTTGGGGATTTAGCTCAGTGGTAGAGCGCTTGCCTAGCAAGGGCAAGGCCCTGGGTTCGGTCCCCAGCTCCGAAAAAAAGAAAAAAGAAAAGAAAAAAAAAAAAAAAAAAAAAAAGAAGAACACTGACTGCTCTTCCAGAGGTCCTGAGTTCAATTCCCAGCAACCACATAGTGACTCACAACCATCTTGTAATGAGGTCTAGTGCCCTCTTCTGGCCTGCAGGCGTACATGCAGGTAGATAGCTGTAGGATGTATACATAATAAATAAATAAATAAATATTTTTAAAAAGATAACTAAAGGGGTTGGGGATTTAGCTCAGTGGTAGAGCCCTTGCCTAGGAAGCACAAGGCCCTGGGTTCCCCAGCTCCAAAATAAAAGAACCAAAAAAAAAAAAAAGATAACTAAAGCAAACAAACGAACCTGAATACTATGAAAAGGGGAAAACCATAGGTCACACCAGGTGCCACATGTGGGATTCCACTGTGGAGTTTGGGGTGCACTTCCCAGGGCCGAAGGACAGAATGAAAATTTGAGCTGAGAAGAGTCACTCCCATGTGAAGAGACCCTACTTGACTCTTCCACTCTGGTAAAGGGTGAGGCATCTATTGTCCTTGACTTTTTCCCTTTAGCAAGAGAACATTTCACTGGCAAAGCAGAATGTCTTGCTATGGCCTCCATATCATGCCAGTTTATATACTTGAGGCATAGCTGAGGGATGGATACCTTCTCAAACAATATTTAACGCTGAGTTTAAAGCACAGATTACGTATCTGAAATCCTAGCATTTGGAAGGTGAAGGCAGAAGAATTAGAATTAAAGGCCATTTTTTTCTTCGCTACACAGTGACTTCCAGGGCAAGTCTGGGCTACATGAGTCCCTGTCTCAAAAAACCCAAATAAATAAAAATATGTTCACTTCACTTGGTCGTTTTATATATGACTTTGCCTACAAAGTTCACATGAAAGTTGCCTACTGAAACATTTTCAGAAGCCAAGTCCCTTTCCCAAGCTGGCTCCCCCATTCTGTTTATGTAACTGAATACGGTTCTCCTTTCTCCGACAAAAGAAAGCTTTGCTCTCCCCACAGGCTGTCTGCACCCAGCCCTAAACCAGGAAAGACTGCTGCCCTTCCAGCCAACACAGAACATCCACGCACAGATAAGGGCAGGAGAGCCAAGGTAACGGCAGCTCAGTCGCAGAGCATTGTTCCCTGCCTTCCGAGGCCCTCGGCGCAGTGTGGTGACCGCCTATCTCATCTGGACTAAATACCAAAGCCTAGGGCATCTATTTAAGGCAGTTGAGGCTTCCTCCTTGAATTTCAGATTCAAATCTCCACTGTCCGTTCTCATCTGCTTTCTAAAGCTGTGGCTTTTAGAAGAGTAACTGAAGTAGGTCTAGTGCAGAGGAGGGAGGTAGAGGGGCCCTCTGTGCTCTCCCTGAATGTATGAGAAAACCTATGTTTAAAGTTAGGAGCGGTCACAACCCCAAAGAACCACACTGCCCTAGGGTATGAACAAAACTACATTTACAAAGGAATTCTAACTTTGCTGTTTTGAGGCAGGGTCTACATGCAAAACAGGTTGCCCTTAAACTCACTAAGCCACCTAGGATAACTTTGAACGAGGTGAGGCAGGAAGATGTTGAGTTGGAGGCCAGCCCGGGCTACATGAGACCATGTCGCAAACCCACTTAACCACCAAAATGCTGATAAATAGTGCATTGAAAATGTTGCACTAAATAAGACACTGAAAGGAATTCTGAGTGAGAACACATCCAGGAGATTCCAGAAGAAGCTAATTCATAGACAGCATAGAATAGAGCTAACCAGAGCAGGCTAGCCCTTCACGAGTGATGTTTGGGATGAAGGAAACTCTTGGAGATGGTGGTGTTGGTGGGTGGACAACGGTCTAAATGCTAATATTGGTGACCCATAACTTTAAATATGCACAGCCTAGTATTTATGCTCTGTGTATTTTATCACCACAAAAAGTGAATCAAGAGAGTTGGCGAGGGTTGGGGATTTAGCTCAGTGGTAGAGCGCTTGCCTAGCAAGTGCAAGGCCCTGGGTTCGGTCCCCAGCTCTGAAAAAAAGAAAAAAGAAAAAAAAAAAAAGAGAGCGAGTTGGTGAGCCAACTTAGCAGTGTCAGTGAATCTAACAACCCCTAGTTTGAACCCTGGGACCCACAAAGTGGAAGGAGAGTCAATTCCTGAAAGGTATCCTCTGATCTTCACACATACCAAGGCATGGGTGCCCCCACACACACATGTTTACACACAATAAGTAAATTTCTTGGAAACAGGATCTCATATATCTCTGGCTGGCCTGGAACTCACTGTGTAGACAAGGCTAGCCTCAAACACAGAGCTCTGTCATCAACCAAGGGCTGGATTGATAACTAGGGAATTAAGAGTACCAGAGGACCTGGGTTTAGTTCCTAGCTTTCAAGTGTGGTTAACTCTAGCCCCAGGAAATCCAGCGCCCTCTTCTGACCTCTTTGCTCTCTTGTGCTAGCAAAACACTCTTAGAAATAAAATTAAAATGTACCTTAAACACCCATAGTGTGTGTGAGAGATTTGGAACCCATACTTTGATTATATAAAGAATTCTTCGACTCATAAAACACAAACGATTCAATTAGAAAGCAGGTAAAAGACTTGAACAGACA
Source organism: Rattus norvegicus (assembly GCF_021556685.1). Lineage (NCBI taxonomy): Eukaryota > Metazoa > Chordata > Mammalia > Rodentia > Muridae > Rattus > Rattus norvegicus. The sequence goes on along the minus strand of NC_141543.1, from coordinate 43,539,497 downwards.
TCTAAGATTTTATTTTTAACCAGAGGTGTCTGTTTGATTCCTGGGTGGCTGTGAGTTGCTGGAAGTTAAACCCAGGTCCTCTAGAAGAGCAGCAAGAGCTCGCAGCTGCCGAGTAGTCTCTCAGCCCCAGAGAATATATACGAATGGCTAATAATGCACACAGAGACACCCCAACATCGTCTTTAGGAGGGTGCTACACCAAATCACACCGAGATGCTGTTTCACATGCCCCTGGATAGCTGGGATTTAACAAACCTTAGAGTAGGAGGATGCAGGGACAGTAGGACCTTCCCACACTGTTGAGGCTGCTTAGGGGATATAGGGCAGCACATCCTCGAGTGGCTAAAGAGACACCGTACAGCTGCACGGCAGCTTACACATACAATCCTAGCATTGGGATCTGAAGCAGAAGATTGAGTTCGAGGCCAGAGTGGTTTACATGAGGTTTGGTGGTACACACCTTTAATCCCAGTACTGGGGAGGCAGAGGCAGGGGTATCTCTGAGTTTGAGGACAGCCTGGGCTTTTGTTCTTCTCAAGAACAAGAGGAGGAGGATGGAAGACACAAGCCAGTGCTTCTCCAAGGGATAGATCCAAGAGAAGTGAACCACGGACTTCATTTGATTATTCACTGTGGCAAAAATGGGGCTGGGACAGTGGCCAGAGGCTAAGGGCACTGGCTGCTCTTCCGAAGGGCTTTGGTTTGATTCCCAGCACCTGCCTGGTGGATCACAATCTTCTAGAACTTCCAATTTGACGGAGGCCATTGCCCTCGGTGGGCGCCAGGTACGCACATGGTCACAGACATGCATTCAGACAAAGTATCCGCACACATAAAAGTTAATAGAGGAAAAAAGAAAAAAGAATTAAAAAAACAAACAAACAAACAAAAAAAAAAAAAAAAAACAGGGGCTGAGAGAGCTCAGATGTTAGGAGCACTTGTTGCTCTTACAGAGGTTCCCAGCTTCCGCACGGTGGCTCACAGCCAAGTGCATCTAGTTCTGCAAGATTCAACAGCTTCTGAACCCCGCATGCAGCAGGCGTGCGTGCAATGCATTTAACATTCATGCAGGCAGAACACTCAGATACACAAAATGTAATTTTTAAAAAAGAAATTGGTACCTCTAAGTCTCTTTCCTAATGAAAACCCCACAGAAGGCTCCTGGGTCCAAATCAGAGCAGTCACTGCCTGCTTCCCTTAGCAGAGCAGGGCTGAGCCCAACTAGAAGGAAGTCCCTCGTGGACTGAGGAAAAGCGGCAAAACTCGAAACATCGGAGACGAAAAGAAACCATAAAACCAACTCAAAATGTCCTTGGTTTCTTTCTAGCAAGCTTACGAGCTTTAAAGAGATACAGATGAAAACACTCTTTAGTTTTCAGTCCAGGCCAGGTGAGAGGTTGAGGGCAAAGCCCTTGTTATGTAAAACGGGAGGAACCAAGTTCAAGCTCCAGGACCCACAAGAGGGTGGAAAGCAAAACCCGAGTCCAAAAATCACCCTCTGACCTCCACACGTGTAGTGTGGCAGGCTTGCAGCCTCCACACACACAAATACATTAAAAAAGAATCTTTAATACACATGCCTGTAGTCTTAGCACTACAGAAGACGGAGGCAGAAGATCAGGAATTTAAGGTAATCTAGGGCTACTAGCAAGCGCAAGGCCCTGGGTTCGGTCCCCAGCTCCGGAAAAAAAAAAAAAAAAATCAAGCAAACAAACGAACAACAAAAAGCCAAACCAAACCACCCCCCCCAAAAAAGTTTTTTTTTTTGTTTTTTTTTTTTTTGTTTTTTTTTTTTTTTTTCGGAGCTGGGGACTGAACCCAGGGCCTTGAGCTTGCTAGGCAAGCGCTCTACCACTGAGCTAAATCCCCAACCCCCCAAAGTTTAGGGCAAAAAGTGTACATTATACCTTATACCTATATATAAAATTCTGAAAGAACAAGAGTTGTTTTTTAAAAATTGAACATTAGGGTCTAGAGAGAGGGTTCAGGGGTTAAGAGCACTGGCTGCTCTTGCAGAGGACTGGGGTTCAATTCCCAGTATCCACATGGCAGCTCACAAGTGTCTAACTCCAGTTCCAGGGGAGCTGACACCCTCAAGCAGACATATTCAGGCAAAACGCCAATGCCCATTTTTAAGAGTTGAACACTGAAGCCAGGTGTGGTGGTGCACACCTTTGATCTCAGCACTTGGGAGGCAGAAGCAGAGGAAGAGGCAGGCACATTTCTGTGAGGTTTGAGACCAGCCTGATCTATACAATGAGTTCCAGGATAGCCAGAGCTATATCGTGAGACCTGCTCTCAAAATTCAACAAACTTTGAACATAGGTTTTTCATGGAAAAGCCAGAAAGCCACATTTCCCTTAATGAATGGGACACATGTTATTCTATGTGACTCAACTGATGGCAGCAAGCTGGCCATGGGAAGAATTGGCACTGTGGTCATCAAAGTCATACTTAGTGGACACTGCCCATCCATCCTAACTACAGTCCCACTGGCTCTCTTCATAGCATTCAGCAACCAAGTTCACCTCCATTTTGGTAAAGACAAGCTAAGGCTGGCTATCAGGATGCCCCCATCCTCAAAACAAGACTATAGAAGTGGTCTTTTAATAGAACACACGCAATTTATGCCATCAACGGTTTATTCTTCTGTTACGCGTAAAACCACAGCACTCTGAAGTGTTCACAGCTACATTTCCACTCAAGACCTATGCTAATAAATTTGTCCATTGGAAACCACACTCGTGGGTAAGAAAAAGATCTCCGAATGAGCTATAATCCACTTGGTTTATGGCAACGACCAGTGTGTCCTGTACACCTATGGCTACTGCACACAACATGCTCATCCACACACACACACACTTCCCCTGCTCATACAATGTGCACTGAGTGACACAGAAAGATTGGTCACATGAAGCTCTCTGCCCAGGCCCTCTAAGGCCCATGGCACTGCTCTGCCAGACAGGCTCAGGTGTTGTAGAGAGCCCCATGCTAACGACAGGTGCACCTTGTAGCTATCATATCTTCGTACTCTTTGTAAGCAATGGAGCCATCGGGTTCAATGGTCAACACGCTCAAGGGGCTGTATTTGCCGGGCACACATGAAGGCCTTGGCACTGAGGGGTCTAGCTTCTCATAGATGATATTCTGGACCATGGTGTGCACAGGAGAGCCGTACCGATGCCTGACTGCCCGGGGACAGTCCCCTTTACAGTACCTAGGGTTGTATCTGTGCGGGGCCACGATCCAGTTGTCCCATTTGAGCTGACTAAAACTCAGTCTGAAATCATGGAGTTCACACTCGTTTTGAGGGAAAAGAAACTGTCTGAAGTATTCACTGAGATTGAAGGATGCTGTAAGTGGCTTCTTTGTTTCTGAGCTGAGGGTTTTCTGTCCCCGACGGTGCCGAGGAGATCTTTCTACCTCAGTAGCCTCCTCTTCCACAGGACGGGTAGTCACACTGCCCTGGCCGGGATGCTGTGAATGCCTCTGGGTGGACTGAAGGGACTGCCAGGAATGGTAGGCCTGGGTACTCGTGTCATTGAGATACAAGATGAGCGAGGGCGGCACTGAGAGAGGCATATTAAACGTTCCATTCTCTGGGGCCTGGTCTCTTGTGCATGTAAAATTGACAGATAGGTGAATGCTCCTCTCGCTTGAGGCCACCAGGGGCTGAAGGAGGGAGGTCACATCCATCTCAATCCACCTGTGTTTCCTCAGGGTAAATGAGTATGGCGCTCTTGGGGTAGCCTTGCTGGAAGACATGGGCTCCTTTACCACAAGGTCACACACACAGGTCACAGTGGAGGAGGAAGCAGCGGAGTTGTTCAGAGTGTATAGCAAGACCGATTTGAGTAAGTGTTCCATGGCAGTCACCCGGTCCAGGTTAAATAGCAGGTCCACCATTGGCAGGGGTCCTGAGAAGAGAAGCCACCAGTAAGTAATGTTTGCAAACGAACTGGAGAAAGCAGGAAGTGAGACTGAGGAATTAGTACTTGACCATAGGCAGTTTCCCTTCCCTTCCCTTCCCTACCATAAGCCTCAGAAACAAAGGGAAGAAGGGAGCTGATAGGGAAACTGTGGAGGGTCTGGGGTATAAGTCAGTGGCAGAGCATTTGCCTGGTAGGCACAAGGGCCTGGAGCCATGCTTTCGGGTGGACAGAGGTCTGTTTTTGTAACACTGTCACTTTGGAGGCTGACAGAAGGATTGCCACCAGCCTCGGCTACATAATGAGAGTCCTTCATCACACTCACGCACACACACACCTGGGTCTGGTAACCCACACCCACAAAGCCAGTACTTGGAAGGTAAATGCCATCTTTGGCTATACAGTGAGTTTGAGGGCAGTCTGAGTAGGTTACATGAGACATATCCCCCATCCCCATACACACACCTTTCAAAAATCTCCTCCCAAATCCACACAGGGTGAGTCAGGTCTTGGAAAATAGAGGCAAGAAGACCAGAAGGTCAATGGCCCCTTTGGCTATGGACTGAGTTCAAGACCAGCCAGGCTATTCGAGAATGTGGGCTGGTGGGTGGAGCTCAGTGGGGAAGGACAATTGCCACTAAGCTTGAGGACTTGAGTTTGGACCTACATGGTAAAAGAAGAGAACCAACTTCTGAAAACTTTTCTCAGGGGTTGGGGATTTAGCTCAGTGGTAGTGCGCTTGCCTAGGAAGCGCAAGGCCCTGGGTTCGGTCCCCAGCTCCGAAAAAAAGAACCAAAAAAAAAAAACAAAAAAAACAAAAAAAACTTTTCTCTGGCCTTTCTACTCATGATCCTCATCCCTAACTCACACATGCAAACAATTTTCATCTCAGAAAAAGGTGAGAACAGGTTTGTGAAACCAAAGACAATCATTACACCCTCCGGTTTCAGACCCAAACACAGACAGTGGAGCAGAGTATCTCCCTGTGGAGTCATTCCTACACACACAGGCAGGAGACCAGGAAAGCAACACTATCGAGGCAGTCTAGACCCGAATGAAACAAGTCACTTGGAAACATTTGACTGTCGAGGTTGGAAACATTTGACTGTCGAGATTGGAAACAAATGGAGGGTATGAGGCTGCTACAGTGAAACGGGCAAGGGTGGGGAGGGCAGCTTTCAACAGCCACAACTGCCCTGGACAGTTATGGTTTTCATGAACTGGTGGCCAGTGTGTGTGTGTGTCTGTATTGGGGCATGGGGAGTGTGGAGCACATATGGAGGTTGAAAGACAGCTTGTAGGAGCTGGTTCTTGTCAGGCTTGCTGAAGAAGCCTTCATCCACTGAGTTACCTCCAAAGCCCCGGGTGTTTGCTGGTTTTGGTTTTTAAAAGCACAACTCTTCTTCTTACTAAACAGGTCCCCCGTTGCTGACTAATGCTTGGAGGTTTGGGATTTTGCTTGCTTGCTTATTGAGAGAGGTCTGTGTAGCCCTAGCTATCCTGGAACTCACTCTGTAGACCCAGCTGGCCCTGAACTCAAAGAGATTAGCCTGTTCCTGTCTCCTGAGGGCTAGAATTAAAGTCATGAGTCACCGCACCCCAGGTGAGTTTTGTCTTGTTGGTTCTGGAGGTCAAACTCTAGGCACCTAGTATCTAGGACATAAATGGTACCACATCTCAGCCAGACGATGTTTTTTTTTTTTTAAAGAAGATGCACTGTGCAGAGGAGACTGAAACTTTCCTCTTCCAGGGAAACAAGGGGAAATGTCCCATATCACCCACCACAAAGGCAAGTTTTAGGGCACCATCAGCCAACAGCTTGGTAGAATGAAAGATACTAGCTACCTCCAGAACTTTCTTTGGCCTTTCAAGACATTAGTCTCTCTTTTTTTTTTTTTTCCCGGAGCTGGGGATCGAACCCAGGACCTTGCGCTTCCTAGGCAAGCGCTCTACCACTGAGCTAAATCCCCAGCCCCGCATTAGTCTCTTTTAACCTTCACACACTGAGCTGCTGTGCTGCCGTGTGCCTGTAATCCCACAGCACTAGAGTGGCTGAAGCAGGAGAGTCACTGCAAGTTTGAGACTGTCTAAGACAATAAAACTTTAAAGGAAACTCGAACAAGACAGATCTACCATATTAGTTTCTTAACTAAAGATGGTTTAGGAAACAAACAGTGTAACCAATGCTATTGGCCAGGGATGTCGTAGCAGAAGGTTTAGCTAACATATGTGAGCCCCATTACCACCACCAATTTAATCCTTAGTACAACCACACCAAAAAAAATTTTTTAAAGCTTTTTAAAAAGTGCTAACTTAAAAGGTTTGTTTCAGTCGGATACTGAGAATCATGTAAAATAAAATTCAAGCAACAGTGAAAACCTGTGCGATTCCAGTATTCAGGGAGCTGAGGCAGGAGGAGCTGGGTAACAGGGGAAGATCTTGCCTCAAAACAAACCACCAAACCCAAATCAAGGTGTGGCTCCTTATAGTTATAGCAGCAGTAAAGCCCGTCTTGTCCCCCAGCCCAGTTGAACAATCTCCTCCGACCCACCTGTCATCTGGTTGCTGGGAGCCTGCTCCTGCTGGGCACAGGGGCTGAAGAGCCGGACGGTATTGTAGAGGTGACTTCTGCTGGGTTTAGGAACCCCCTCTTTGGTAGCATACGTCTTATAGAGCTTTTTCATGTAGTAGAGAGCTCTGGAGTCAGGCTGCAGCTTAGGGGTCTCACCTCGCCTATCAGAGAGAACCTTGAAGAGGGGGGGCAAGAGGCCAGACCTGTCAGTCCCATCTACAGGCAACAGCAAGGACCAGGGGTCTGCCTCAGACTCCAAATTTTCACTGGCTCCAGCCTGGGATTCTCCCGTGGAAGCCTGAGAGCTAAGGCTAATAAGAAGACACAGCCAGGCAAAGCAGCAAACCCCCAACAGGAATCTGCTGGGAAATGCCATGGCTTGGGAGAACTAAGAAGGAACGCATCTCCCCATGCCCCAGTCTTCTTCCTAAAGGTCAGGGAGGCCCTGGTGTGGTCCTTAAATAAAATCTAGGTGTGGAAGAGTAACTTTACTTCTGTAATCAGACCTCAAGGATGCCTAGCTGTAAGTCATTTCTTATCAGCTCTACAGCAGTCAGCTGATAACACGGTTCTATCCAATTTGTTCTCATTAGATCCAGATTTATCTACTTATTTAGCTTTCTTTCCCTGTTTCTCCTGACATTCACTTCAAACCCACCAAGTATCATCACCCTAACGGACTACTTAGGTAGCTGAGAGCCCGACAGAAATCCAACAAATTAGAAAACAAAACCTCGTGGGCTTTGGGCTGGAGGTGTAACCGCAGAAACATTAGGTTTGTTTGTTTGTTTGTTTTTTCTTTGTCTTTTTTTCTCTTGATTCCTTATCTATCTCTAGAGCTCCCACATTCAGGCGCTTAGAATAACCGATTACGTACTGCCCAGTGAATCTGAGAGGCGGAAAGTCACAATGGGTTCCAAAATTCCAGTAATGTTAGGCTGTTCAACCTGTCCAGGTGGCTCAGTATGGGGGTTGTAAAGTTGGCACAAGACAACAGCTACTTGCAAGGTGCTTTAAAGGAGGACATCAGGGACCAGGTGTGGAGGTGCATGCCTTTAATCCCAGCATTTAGGAGACACAGGCTGGTGGGTCTCCGTGGATTCAAGGGCAGCCTGGTATACATAGAGAGTTCTAGGACAGCCAGAGCTATACAATGTGGACACACCATCTCAAAATAAAAAGGGGACATCACCTTTAACCTTGACCAATTAAAAATTACAATATCTTGAAGCTGGAGAGACGATGACTCGGCAGCTAAGGGCACTGGTTGCTTTTCCTGGAACAAACTTTTTGGCTCGTGGTCATTTGTAACCCTACTTCCAGGGGAGCCAATGCCTTTCTCTCTGGCATCCTTTTTTTTTTTATTTTTTTAATTTTGTTTTGTTTATTGTTTGTTTGGCTATTTATTTATTTATTTTTATTTTATTTTATTTTATTTTAATTTAGAGAATACTTTATTAATTTTTGTAATCAAACCCAGGTAGATAAGACCTTACATATTTAATACAGTGTGTTACCCCTGTACAAATGGAAAAAACTTAAGTTCAACATTTCTAGACCAATATGGCTGTTAATTTCCGTACAGTGCCAACTCAACACAGTAAACGGGGATACTTTTTTCCAAAGTTGACAGCACAGCTAAAGTTTCAAAAAATTCAAATTATATAACTGTATATATATATTTTATTTATATAAAAAGACCAATAATAGCAGTGTGTTATGCATCAACAGCAGCAACAGCTTTTCCAGGTTCTGCAGTCATCTGAACAAAACTGTAGAGACATCCAGCACACTCCATTAAAAAAAAAAAAAAGTAAAAAAACAAAACCCGAGAAAACAGCACAGTTCTGTTACTCTTGTGGTACCTGGCACCATTTTTTTTTAAATTAGCTTCTCAATCATCATCTGGAAAGAAAACATTCTGAGCAACATCATTAAAAACAGCTCTGATAAAGCACGGTCACTACTACGTATCATAAAGCAGGTACAAGCTATTTTACATCCACAGAGGTATGATACAGTACTGTCCTACATCTATAATACTAGAGGATACAATTTAAAAGGCTTTTGAGACTTGATTCTACTTTTCCAGCTGAGGGCCCAAAGGATGGTGTGACACAGCTTTGTAAAGAAACATACTCTAGACAGGATTTCCTTTCACTAGTGGCACAGTTCTAAGGATTCATTCTCTCCATGAATGTCAGCTAAAACCGTTATTAAAAAAATGAAATATCCCTAGAACAAAACCGTATAACCATCGGATTCACATGAAGATGACCTAGTGGAGACAAGCTGGACCTCACCTTACCAACAAGCTATCAAATCTGTTATGTTTAAACAGTGAGACCTCCAAGGAAGGAGATGCCAAGTAGTGCTTCAAAGCTTCGGACCACAATCAAACACAGCATCCTTTTCAACAGAAGCAGAAGCTCATCTGAATATGCTCAAGGATGCTGACATCAACATTTAATCATCTCCTCACTCATCCAGGAAGAAGGGGAGATCAGTTACTACTGTACTTTATTGTGTTCAACCAAATCACCATGTTACAAAAATAGCAAGCTGCCATAATAAAAAATAAGGCTCCTCTATCCAGCACCAGATAGCATCATTTTACTTTCAAGCCTAGAAATTGCACACTTGTATATAAACCAACCGAAGATGAGATGAGGATTGAGAGTTCATCTTGGTGGATTTTTCCTTTGATGAATATGAAGTGTCCTTCCTTATCTTTTTTGATGACTTTTAATTGAAAATTGATTTTATTTGATATTAGAATGGCTACTCCAGCTTGCTTCTTCTGACCATTTGCTTGGAAAGTTGTTTTCCAGCCTTTCACTCTGAGGTAGTGTCTGTCTTTGTCTCTGAGGTGTGTTTCCTGTAGGCAGCAGAATGCAGGGTCCTCATTGCGTATCCAGTTTGTTAATCTATGTCTTTTTATTGGGGAGTTGAGGCCATTGATGTTGAGAGATATTAAGGAATAGTGATTATTGCTTCCTGTTATATTTATATTTGGATGTGAGGTTATGTTTGTGTGCTTTTCTTCTCTTTGTTTTGTTGCCAAGATGATTAGTTTCTTGCTTCTTCTAGGGTATAGCTTGCCTCCTTATGTTGGGCTTTACCCTTTATGATCCTTTGTAGTGCTGGATTTGTAGAAAGATATTGTGTAAATTTAGTTTTGTCATGGAATATCTTGGTTTCTCCATCTATGTTAATTGAGAGTTTTGCAGGATACAGTAACCTGGGCTGGCATTTGTGTTCTCTTAGGGTCTGTATGACATCTGTCCAGGATCTTCTGGCCTTCATAGTTTCTGGCGAAAAGTCTGGTGTGATTCTGATAGGTCTGCCTTTATATGTTACTTGACCTTTTTCCCTTACTGCTTTTAATAGTCTTTCTTTATTTTGTGCGTTTGGTGTTTTGACAATTATGTGACGGGAGGTGTTTCTTTTCTGGTCCAATCTATTTGGAGTTCTGTAGGCTTCTTGTATGCCTATGGGTATCTCTTTTTTTAGGTTAGCGAAGTTTTCTTCTATGATTTTGTTGAAGATATTTACTGGTCCTTTGAGCTGGGAGTCTTCACTCTCTTCTATACCTATTATCCTTAGGTTTGATCTTCTCATTGAGTCCTGGATTTCCTGTATGTTTTGGACCATTAGCTTTTTCTGCTTTACATTATCTTTGACAGTTGAGTCAATGATTTCTATGGAATCTTCTGCTCCCGAGATTCTCTCTTCCATCTCTTGTATTCTGTTGGTGAAGCTTGTATCTACAGCTCCTTGTCTTTTCTTTTGATTTTCTATGTCCAGGGTTGTTTCCATGTGTTCTTTCTTGATTGCTTCTATTTCCATTTTTAATTCCTTCAACTGTTTGATTGTGTTTTCCTGGAATTCTTTCAGGGATTTTTGTGATTCCTCTCTGTAGGCTTCTACTTGTTCTCTAAGGGAGTTCTTTATGTCTTTCTTGAAGTCCTCCAGCATCATGATCAAATATGATTTTGAAACTAGATCTTGCTTTTCTGGTGTGTTTGGATATTCCGTGTTTGCTTTGGTGGGAGAATTGGGCTCCGATGATGCCATGTAGTCTTGGTTTCTGTTGCTTGGGTTCCTGCGCTTGCCTCTCGCCATCAGATTATCTCTAGTGTTACTTTGTTCTGCTATTTCTGACCGTGGCTAGACTGTCCTATAAGCCTGTGTGTCAGGCGTGCTGTAGACCTGTTTTCCTGTTTTCTTTCAGCCAGTTATGGGGACAGAGTGTTCTGCTTTCGGGCGTGTAGTTTTTCCTCTCTACAGGTCTTCAGCTGTTCCTGTGGGCCTGTGTCTTGAGTTCACCAGGCAGGTTTCCTGCAGGGGAAAAGTTGGTCCCACCTGTGGTTCCAAGGCTCAAGTCTGCTCCTCGAGGGGCACTGTCCAAGTCCTCTCCTCGGCGGCAGCAACTGGGAAGATCTGCGCTGCTCTTTCCGGGAGCCTCTGCGCACCAGGGCTCCAGCTGACGCTTGGTGTTCTCCTCTGGCGTCTGGACGTGCACAGAGTGCAGCCTCCTCTGGTCTCCCAGGCGTGTCTGCCTCTCTGAAGGTTCAGCTCTCCCTCCCACGGGATTTGGGTGCAGAGAACTGTTTATCCGGTCTGTTTCCTTCAGGTTCCGGCGGTGTCTCAGGGGCAGGGGTCCTGCCGCTCCTGGGCCCTCCCCTACGGGAACGCAGAGGCCTTATACAGTTGCCTCTTGGGCCAGGGATGTGGGCAGGGGTGGGCAGTGTTGGTGGTCTCCTCCGCTCTGCAGCCTCAGGAGTGCCCACCTGATCAGGCGGTGAGGTCTCTCTCCCACGGGGTTTGGGAGCAGAGAGCTGCTGCGGGCCGGGATCCGAGGGTCTCTCTGGCATCCTTAGGGATGCAAAACACCCATTATAAAATGAAAATAAGGGCTGGAGAGATGGCTCAGCGGTTAAGAGCACCCGACTGCTCTTCCAGAGGTCCTGAGTTCAATTCCCAGCAACCACATGGTGGCTCACAACCATCTGTAAGGAGACCCGATGCCCTCTTCTGGTGTGTCTGAAGACAGCTACAGTGTACTTATATATAATAAATGAATAAATAAATCTTTAAAATGAAAATAAGGGGCTGGAGAGATGGCTCAGCGGTTAAGAGCACTGACTGCTCTTCCAGAGGTCATGAGTTCAAATCCCAGCAACCACATGGTGGCTCACAACCATCTGTAATGAGATTTGATGCTCTCTTCTGGTGTGTCGGAGGACAGTGACAGTGTATATATATATAATAAATAAATCTTTAAAAAAATGAAAATAAACAAATCTTTTTATGAAAATCCACACTATCTAGCTGGGATGGCAAGATAGCAACTTGCCACCAAGCCTAATGACCAGAAAGTTCAGTCCTAAAGGCCTGAATTCAACTCGTGTGATCCCTATGGTAAGAGGGGAGAAGAGACTCCTACAGATTGCCTTCTGACCTACACCCTTAGCCCTTGCATACCAAATACAAATACACATTTTAAAATGTAACGAAAGTACAATAGCCTAATGCCCTTGTTTTGGTCTACAATTCACTTGACCATACTCTGGTTGAAAAGTTTTGAGACATTAGCAAGTGTTATCAAGTAAACACCTTATTTATTTTTTAACCAACCACCCAGATGGCAGAAATCACAACAGTGTTTTAGTCTTTGATTAAAGTATTTATGTTACTGACTTGGAGGTGAGATCAAGCTAGACAATGTTTAAGGAAAACCGTGTGTGTGTGTGTGTGTGTGTACGCACATGTGCTCATGGACGCACATGCAGGTGCGCCATGAAAGGAGAGGCTATCTAGTGCCTCTTGGAAGGAGACTATCTCTTGGGAGAAAGTCAAAACACACTAATAACACAGAAAAAAAAATCAGTTTGCCCAACACCAGATTGTTAAATCCGAACTACCCTCGCAAAACTGAAACTCACTGTCAAACTGCCCCAGTTTGATTGCCAAATTATTTATCCCATTTACAGCCACTGAGAGGAGGAGAAAGGTCGGTGAGTCCCACAGGATAAGATCAGTTAAGAGAATGCACTTTAGGGAAAACACAACAGCTCCTTAGAGAGTGGCGTCTGGGCTTGATGACACACTCATCCCAAACCCACAACTTTCTCCTTGGCTTCTACCACCTCTATCCACAGCTGACAACTGTCAGACTCATGACTGAACTAGGAGAAACCTTTACATCACATCTTGGACAAGTCTACAGCCTGCTAGTGGCTTGCTAGGCAGTGTATACCGAAGCTCTAGATCCATCTCCCTAATTTTGTACTGCGGTCAGTGAGGGACTGATAACAGCCCAGCCCCCTTTTGGTTACGGGGACCACATATACCTTGCGAGGCTTAGGAACAGCAGAACTAGGAGAACAAGTCTTTTTTTTTTTTTTTTTTTTTTTTTTTTTTTTAATAGCAGCTCCCCGCTCTGTTATTCAAAGGCCTAGTACTGAGCAGAAAGGACAGCCTCTTGGAACGGCCAGAAGCTCCTAAGCCCCGCCCATCATCCTAATCCACGCCCCATGCACCTATAAGGCACCGCCCCTGCGCTCTCTAGACAAGGACCTTACGAGCGTATCCAACTAAGATCCCTAGGGGCTTAGGCCCCGCCCACTTGCTCCCAAAAGCTCAGTACATTCACCCACCAGGCCCCCATTCCTCTTCAAGCTCCGCCCCTTAGCAACAACACCCTCTCCTTGACGTCCACCACGCTCCCTTAAGCCCACAGGCACCTCTGTAGGCCCCACCCACATGTCTCTCCTTGGGTCAGTTCCGCACCCGCGGAAGGTCAGGCCGCGCCCACCGAGGTCAACTCGCATTTCTTTTTGCATCTCCTCCTCAAGATAGAAGAAAAATGGTAGCTCCCGGAAATGACTTCACGATCTCCAGGGTCGGCTTCCGCTCCTCCCGGAAGTGACGTGCGAAAGCCGGGCTCAGCGCTGTGGAGGTAGAGGTGACTGGGTATAGAGGGTCGTGGTCGTGGGCAGTGGGAGTTTTTTGCGAGACTGAGCCACGCACCTATCTTCTGTCCTCAGGGCCGCCGCCACCATGGGCCGCGAGTTTGGGAACCTGACGCGGATACGGCATGTGATCTCCTACAGCTTGTCGCCCTTTGAGCAGCGCGCCTTCCCGCACTATTTCAGCAAAGGCATCCCCAACGTGCTGCGCCGCACTCGCGAGCGCATCCTGCGCGTGGCGCCGCGTGAGTGCGGGGCGGGTGGGGTACGGCCGCGCGCACCTTTCCTACCAACATCTTCGACAGACATGGAGTTCTTATCGTATCGAAATGACTGGCCTAAGGTCACTTGGGTGACTCCAACGTCTCCCTCTGAGGTCATCTCTGTCCACTATCAATGACGAAAGGCTGATGCAATCAATGTCTTGTCTTAGATATGCGGCCTTTTTTTTTTTTTCTTTTCTTTTTTTTTTCGGGGCTGGGGATCGAACCCAGGACCTTGCACTTCCTAGGCAAGCGCTCTACCACTGAGCCAAATCCCCAACCCCAGATATGCGGCCTCTTTTGCTGACGGTTTCATGGCGTTGTGAATATGTCAAGAACCCGTGGAAGGTGCACTTAAATTTGATGGAGAGGCTGAGGTTCGATCTTGCTGTAGAAGCCAGGCTGGCCTCAAACTTAAGATTTTACTGCCTTGTCCTTAGGACTGGTGGCTGGGATTGTAGGCAGGCCCAAGCACAGCAACTGAAAATGTACTTTTTTTTAAAATAGTGAAGTTTATTTTAGGTGAATTTCATGGTATTTTTTATTTGGTATTAAGTAGGAGAGAGACTAGGGAATGTGAAGGCTAAATCTTCCTGGGTTGATGTCTTTGTTTGGGTTGCTTCTAAAATGGTTGTTTAATATAACCATTTTGAACTTCTTATTAAAAGTGGATTCTGGTCATAATAGTGCTTGCATTTAATTCCAGTGATCCTGAGGCAGAAGCAGGTGGTTCAATGTACTTTGAGGCCAACCTCTGGTCTACGTAGGGAGTTCTGGGCCAGCAAGGGCCTTATACTGAGAGCCTGTCTCAAAACAGCAACAGAATCTTAGGGCTGAGGATGGCTTGACAGTTCAAAGCCTTTTCTGCTCTTTTAGAGGATCTGGATTCTGTTCCCAGCACCCATATGGTGGCTTACAACCATCTGTGACTTCAGTGTCCTAAGGGATTACCTTAGTCACCTCGGTTTGCCCTGAGTCACAGCACAGGGCATGCACACAGTTGTACAACCATACATTCAGGTGAAACACTCATAAAATAAAATATGAAAAGCAAAGGCCAGGCATGTGTGCCTTTAATCCCAATGTTCAGGAGCCAGAGGCAGGCAGATCCCTGAGTTCAAGGACAGCCAGGGCTACACAGAAAAACCCTTTCTCCAAAGCCAAACAAAAAGTTAGAAGCTAGGGACAATAGAATAACGGGCAGAATTTGTTGAAAGTCAGACATAAGGACATGGCACATGACAGAGGTGGGTGGATCCCTTGTTTGAGGCCAGTCTGTCTACATAATGAGACCATATCAAAAAATAAAAAGGGGGAGGGGCTGGAGAGATGGCTCAGCAGTTAAGAGCACTGACTGCTCTTCCAGAGGTCCTGAGTTCAATTCCCAGCAACCACATGGTGGCTCACAACCATCTGTAATGGGCATCCGATGTCCTCTTCTGGTGTGTGGAAGAGAGCTACAGTGTACTCATATATAGTAAATAAGTCTTTAAAAATAAATAAATAAAAGGACCCGGTAGCTGGAGAGACGGTGCATGCACTTGTTCATGTAGATGACCCAGGTGTGATTTCTAGCATACCTATTGGTGTGCTCACAACCATCTATAACTCCAGTTCCAGGGCATCCAGCATCTTCTGGCCCCCAGGGCACCACACACATATGTGGTGCACAATCATACATGCGCGCACGCACACACACACACACAATAATAAAATGGAAATTTTTAAAAAGTTGCTGAGAGAATGAGTGTACTCACAACTTACTCTTGATTCCTGCAGCATTTGTACTGTTCTATCTGATCTACACATGGGGCAACCAGGAGTTTGCGCAGTCCAAACGGAAGAATCCAGCTAAGTACGAGAATGACAAGTGAGCAGCCTGCACCTGGATGACAGTCCCCTGCCTTTGAAAGACCCTGCTCCGGGAGAGGAATCCACACTGTAGTCTTGAAGACAATAAACTACTTATGGACTTCCCTTTGTGACTTTGTGTGCTTATTTGAGACAAGGTCTCACTGTGTGTCCCTGACTGGCCTACATCTGCTAAGATACCTGCCTGCCTGTCTCCTAAGTCATGGTGCTCAGCACCATGCCTAGCACAACTTTGTTTTGTTTTGTTTTATAAGCAGAGTCCCTAATGTGACTGGTAATATTCAAGTTCATGACAGTCCCTTTCTTAGCATGTCCTGAAGGGGGTCAGGGGTAACTGTGAGTGGCATGGAACCTGGAGTGAGGTTCCCAACCCTCTGCTCCCATTACAACCATAAGGGCTAGGGAATGACACTAATTAGTGTGTCAGGTGTACTTTATAGACACTAATGAACTCTTACCTCACGGTAGCCTTTGAAGTAAGCATTCTAATCCCTTTGCTGATGAGGAATCCTAGCTTAAGTACTTTGCCCAGAATCATATGACAGAGAGTTGGTAGAGCCAGGTACCAGTGTGTGCTCTTAAAACCAAGCTATACTGCCTTCCTTAGCCTAAGGAACTTCATCTTTGAAAGGAGAACATGAGACAACCCCATGGCTGCTACAGTCACAGCGAACCATGGTTGGTTTTCTGTCCTGGAGCCAATCCAACAGTGGCTTTTAGTCATATGTGGCCCACAGAGGCTGAGAAGATGTATCCCTTTATGGAAGAAGTATACTGCCTGCTCTAGAGCCTTTGGATGTCTCCTAGTTTCTGGAGATGATAGGTTGGCAGTCCTGAGCTGGCCCTGTCATTTGGCTTAAGAACATTGCAGACTGTAGCAACTGACAATCCAACATCTGACTCAGACTCTTGCCTGATGATGGCTGGCTAGTACCAAAAGTTCTCAGAAGAGGACAAATTACTTCCAACAGTTGCTTAGACTGTGAGGCAGGATGGGAAATGGCTGTGTCTGACAGTCATACACCCATATCCTTAAAAGGGTGGTTTGCAACCTCCCTGATGCAAGCCTTTAATACAGTTCTTCATGTGGTGCTGACCCCAACCATAAAATTATTTTTGCTACTTCATAATTAGTTTTACTACTGTTATAATGGAAATGTTTTCAGATGGTCTTTGGTGACCCCTGTGGAAGGGTCGTTCAATCTCCAATGGGATTGTGACCCACAGGGTGAGAACCACTGCCTTAAACTCTTAACTTCTGCAGCCTTAAATGTCTTATCTATGAACTGTATCAACAGAAAAGGCAGGAGTTAGCTGCAGTGGGCATGGTGAAATGAGTGACCCCAGGGCTGAACACCATACCCAGTCCATATGGCTCTGTTCAGATTTATTCTGAATGGTCTCAAAGCACATGAGTCAGAATCTGAAATAGCTAGATTGGTGGTGGTGGTGTATTCCTTTAATCCCAGCACTCGGGAGACAGAGGCATGTGGGCAGGTGGAACTCTAAGTTTGAGGCCAGCCTGGTCTAGAGAGAGAGTTCCAGGACAGCCAGGGTTATTACACAGAGAAACCCTGTCTCAAGCCAAAAAAAAAAAAACAAAAAACAAAAAAAACCCAAGAAACCTGAAGTCAGCTGCAAGTTCCAAGGAGGTAGAGGCATAGCTGCATAGCTGCATAGCTGCACAGCTGCATAGCTACATCCATCTTGACTTTGGACACTGCAGCTCAGAAAACTAAAGTTTCCTTAGCCCAGAGCAGAAGATGAGTCTCTTAGTCGGACCTTTTAAAGATATATATTATTGTGTGTACACATATGCCACGGTGTGCATGGGGAGGTCAGAGGACAACTTTGTGAGGTCAGTTCTGTCCTTCCACCTTTATCTGAATTACAGGGATCAAACTTGGGCGGCTCGGCTTGGATGGCACTGTCACTGCAGTGCCAGCCCCCCGGCCATTGGGAATCTGTTGAGATTATCCTCTTGTAAGGCTCTGATGTTCAGGGGTCCTGCTCATGGCTGACATTGTTAAGGCTATTTTGAGCCTGTCCCTCACAGACTCTGCCCCTTTGAGCTTAGAGCAGGGGTCTGAGCTGTGTGCCAGGTGTCCAGTGACTCTGACTTTATGTGATGCAGGACCTGGGACTACTTTAGGGACTTGCTCTTTTTATTTAAAGGGTACATTTTTAAAACTTCTTTATGTCCATTGGTGTTTTGCATGCACGTATGTTTATATGAGGGTGTCAGATCCCCTGGAACTGGAGCTACAGACAGCTGTGAGCTGCCATGCGGGTGCTGGGAGTTGAACATGGGTCCTCTGGAAGAGGAGCCAGTGCTCACTCGTCCCCCCCCCCCCCCACACACACAGAGAGAGAGAGAGAGAGAGAGAGAGAGACAGAGACAGAGAGAGAGACAGAGAGAGAGACAGAGAGAGAGACAGAGAGAGAGAGACAGAGAGAGAGACACAGAGACAGAGAGAGAGAGAGACAGAGACAGAGAGAGAGAGAGAGACAGAGACAGAGAGAGAGAGAGAGAGAGAGAGAGAGAGAGAGACAGAGACAGAGACAGAGACAGAGAGACAGGGGCGCCCTAGGATTGCAGACATGCTGGCACTCCTGGCTTGTTACATGGGTGCCAGCATGGGTGTTGGTGATCTGAACTTAGGTCCTCCTGTTTGTGTGACAAGTACTTTCCCCTATCTCCTTGAGTCAAGCCTTTTAAGGAAGGAAAGACCGTTGCTATGGTCCCATGTCTCCAATACCCACAACTTCCAGCCCTCTTTCATTCCCTGTGATGCAACCATTTGCTCCATTTAACTCTTGGCAAGGCCTATGTTCCTGTCCCCAGATGCCTTTCCCCTATGGGCTGCAATCTGGGAAAGAGAGCTCTCTCCATCCTGCTAGTACTGTAGTTAGAACATAGGTAGGCCTACATAGTACAGGCCCAGACACCTGCCAGTTCCAACCAAAAAGCAAATACACTTTGACCCTTTGTTGAAATGTTACCTGGAAACATTTCTCCATTTCAAAGTCTTCCACCCTTTTATAGACACCTCTTGCTCTGGGATGACACTGAAGTGTCCCATTACTGCCCAGTCCTAATGATCTCCTCCCCACCCGGAAGTCCTGGAAGTCATTCAGACAGCTACTCACTGTGTCTCCCCTTTCTCCTTTTTCCTGCACTTTTCTCTGAGGTTGTACCTGGTGTGAGCAAGCTCTTGCTAGCAAACCTGTTAGTCTCTCTCTTCGTGTAAATTAATCATTTGAATCCCAAAATGTGTCCACGAGGCCTGAGGCCTACTCTCATCTCACATGAGAGCAAAAGACTGAAGCTAAAGACAGGAAGGGCTGGCCTGCGGTCAGATGGTCAGATATACTTTGCAGCACACAGCTTCTGCCTTCCAGTCAAGAGTCCTTGTGTTATGGTTGGAACTAGGGCAGCTGAGGCCTGTGAGGAAGGAGCTCATAGCTCTTCATTTAGAGGATAGGAGAGAACAGATGGGTAGTTTAAATTTTGGGCATAGTGTAGCTTCCACATTTCCTTTAAATACAGGTTTTGTTGAGATGTTGCATAACTTGCCCCTAACACGTCATTTCTTTGGGAGGAGGGCTGGCCTGCGGATGGTTTGAATCTGGAGGCCTTGGGACAGTGCGGTGCCCATGAGCGTGAATGATCTTTTCCCTGTGCAAAGGCCATGGGGCTTCAGGCTCTTTCCCCTGACTGGGCTATGATGAACTTAAGGAGTGACACAAAAGGCTATTTTGCTTTTGCTCAGGGCAAAGGAAGGCAGCAAAAGAAGAGAGGATGAAGAGCTCATCTTTCGGATGAGTTGCACATCTGAGTCCTGGTGAGGGAGAGGCCGGCACTGAGCCCACAGACCTGGTTCTAGGACATCACGTTGTTCGGTTTTGCTTACCTAGTCACATCTGTGTTCTTACTCAATGCTCACTGGGTCACCACACAGCCTCTCCCCAACTCTGCACAAGTTCCCATTTAGCCTTCTAAACTGGTAGGACTTACTGCTTATGTCTGGCAGGCAGGTCTACTCAGCCTATCCTTGAACCTGGAAATCCACCTGCCTCTGCCTCTCAAGGGCTGGGATTAAAGGTGCATTGTCACCACAACGTGACTTTACTCATTGACTCCTTGTGCTGAGGAGTCCCCCAGATCATTGCAGTTAAATCCCAACCTACCCCAGCTCTGACATCTGCTGCAATTCTCCCTTGGCAAGAAGAACATTAGCTTTGCTTAAATTGGTGACCACCCTGCTCCCTTCAGCACTCTGGCAGTTCCTCTTTTTCTGCCTGAGATAAATAAACAAAATGTAGACTTTTGTCCAAATGTCCAATCGTGAAGATGAGAACAGCTTTGGGAAGGGTTATGTGAGATATCAGACCAGGGAGAGAGAAATCTATTTGCAACTTTTTTGTTTGTGTGGGTGGTTTCTTATAGTCATACAGAGATCTAAGCTCCTATGCATATCCTGACTTCAAATTCAGCTTTCCCTCTCAAAATTTTTAAAATTCCCATGGCCGAGTGTGGTGGTCCATTTCCAAGACTGTGGCAGGACTATAAACTGGGCTAGCCTGGGCTATGTGGTAAGATGTTCCCCAAATCAAAGGTCTTGTTTAGTACCCACAACTCCGCACATTCGATACAGTAAGTGTTAATCTAGGAACCTACAGGGACTCATTCCTACTGAAGTCAGTGTTTGGGTTTTAGACTCAGTCTACCATCTGCTGCCCTGAGGCTGCTAGGAGTGCTCAGCCAAAGCCCTAACTACACGATTCATTTGGTGTTTTCAGTACCTAAGCTGTAATGACACCAACTTAAGAGTTTCTGCTACCCCCTCCCTCACATGTTTTTAAAAACAAAAACCTAAGGGTGGAGTTTGAGTTCCTCATAACCAGGTCTTTACTAAGCTGGAGGTGCAGACTGATGGGGACTGAAACACTGTAGACAGTCTGTTTAAGTCTCTTCCCATAAAAGGCAATACCTAATTTCCTGTACACAACAGGTCAGTAGTTTTTGCCTAGAAAAAGCTCAGAGGTCAACATCACTTCTAGGGCTGGAGAGATGGCTCAGTGGGTAAGAGCACTGGCTGCTCTTCCAGAGGTCCTGAGTTCCATTCCCAGCAACCACATGGTGGCTCACAACCATCTGTAATGGGGACCTGATGCCCTTTTGGCATGCAAGTGTACATACAGCTAGAGCACTCATATACATAAAATAAAAATCTTTTTTTTTTTTTTGGTTCTTTTTTTCGGAGCTGGGGACCGAACCCAGGGCCTTGTGCTTCCTAGGCAAGCGCTCTACCACTGAGCTAAATCCTCAACCCCAAAAATCTTTTAAAAAAACATTACTTCTGAAGACTTTATTAGAATCCCATTTTGATGATAACCATCTCACTGAGCTATTTTAGGAAATTTTTCTTGGTTCTGGAAATTGAACCCAGGATGTCATAATGCTCCCACGGTTACATTCCCAGCTTGCTGAGTTATCTTTAAAGTGTGGCAAGGTTCCTGGTCTCCTTCATGGATTCACGTGGCTTTCAGAGGCAAGGTAGGACAATGCTGATTTCTGATAAGATGGGTTTAAGGGTCCAGACCAGCAACACCATCAAAGTCCACGAGGGAGTAGTAAGCACAATGTGCCTGGAGTGTAGTCCTTGAGTACATTCCTTGGGTACACATTAACTTATGACATTGATCCTGATTACAAACAAACTTTGCCCCATCTCAGCTGGCAGCCATGAGAAAGGCAGATAGGTGTCAGTCTATAAAAGGAGACGGGAACTGCCCCCTGGCTTTCAGGCTCCAACATCTTCCTTTTGCCAAGATGCTACAGCTAAAACTCTTTGCAGTGCTTCTGACTTGCCTGCTGCTGCTGGGCCAGGTAAGAAACACACATGTATGTTGGACATAGTAGTGGCGTGGCACTCAGACTCAGTTCTTAGAAATGCGGTTCAAACTCCTGTAACCTGGAAAGAGCCCTTCTGAGGGTGTGCAGCAGAGGGTGGGTGCTTCCTCAGCTAAAGTAAATATGCCTTTGCTCTACAGGCCCAAAGCTCCCCAGTACCAGAACTGAGTTCAGCAAAGAGAACCCGGAGAATGACCCCATTTTGGAGAGGGGTTTCCCTCAGACCCATTGGTGCCTCATGTCGGGATGATTCGGAGTGTATCACAAGACTATGCAAGTATGTGATAAACCTGGGTACAGGGTGGACCAGAGAGCACTGGGAACCTGGGAGAGATGAGATCAGAAAACACAGAGCCAGGGGTAAAGCTGAGATGGGAGGGAGGGAGGGAGGGAGGGAGGGAGGGAGGGAGGGAGGGAGGGAGAGAGAGAGGAGAGACAGACAGACAGACAGACAGACAGACAGACAGACAGAGTGAGCACGCACTATGGAGCTGCAAACGTCATGGAGGAGAGTTCCTGGATAGCCAAGAACCTGAACACTGGACAGATGAAACAGAAAAAGGAGGCAGCAGGTGTCCCGGGACTCCTTAGGGCTACACCCAATCTTTTTTTTTTTTTTTTCTTCTTTTTTTTTTTTTTCCGGGGCTGGGGACCGAACCCAGGGCCTTGCGCTCGCTAGGCAAGCGCTCTACCGCTGAGCTAAATCCCCAACCCCGGCTACACCCAATCTTAATCACTTCTTTTCCTCCCCTGCTAGAAGACGACGCTGTTCCCTGAGTGTGGCCCAGGAGTGACAGTCATACTGGGGAAGTCACCTCCAACAGTGCTCCGTTCTATGGAATATTGTTAACTGCATTTTGGTTGGAGAAACTTAAGTGAAGCAATCTTGTGTTTTTAATATTTAAAGACAGATACTTGCTTTAAACTGGTCTCCATTTCTTATTAGACTGTTGTTGATTTGTACAGACGTAACTTTGTCAGAGTTTATTTTTCTACAATACTATTAAATGTCTCAAATCTAAGTACTGGCAGTCTGGAATTGACACATGGTTGGCTCCTTCACACCTTATAGATGACAGTAGTTGCTCCCTAACCAGTGCTGCTCCACCTGGGAGGTGAGGTGAGTATTCATTCTTCCATGAATCTCATGCGAGCAGGACAGAGGCAATGTTTAACAATAGTGACTCTTGGCAGAGCAGACACCATGGCTCTGTACTTTGCAAAGAACTTTTTAGGCTGGCATGTGCCACCTGAGGATGTGTAAAAGTTTGTCTATAACTTTATAAACATGAATCAGAAATCCAAAAAAAGGTCATGCCTTTAATCTCAGTATCAGGGAGGTGGAGGCAGAGGCAGGCTGATCTCCATAGGTTCAAGGAAAGTCAGGTCTATACAGTGAGTTTCAGGCTAGCCAGGGCTACACAGTGAGACCTGTCTAAGGAAAACAAAACAAAACCAAACCAAAAAAAAAAAAAAAACCCAAATAAATAAATAGTAAAAATAAACAATAGTTTATGTCTTCAGAGCATCAAGAAAGACTGAAGATGTCTGTTGGTGTAGGACAACTGAGATTCATGGACAGGACCCATGGCCATGAGGCCAACATTTTTTAAAAAATTTATTTTATGTGCATTGGTGTTTTCTCTGTATTCATGTCTGTGTAAGGGTGTTAGATTCCCAGGAACTGTAGTCACAGACAGCTGTGAGCCACCATATAAGTGCTGAGACTTGAACCTGGGTCCTCTGGAAGAGCAGCAGGCAGTGCCCTTAACTTCTTCTTTTTTTTTGGTTCTTTTTTTTCGGAGCTGGGGACCGAACCCAGGGCCTTGAGTTTCCTAGGTAAGCGCTCTACCACTGAGCTAAATCCCCAGCCCCATGCCCTTAACTTCTAAGCCATCTCTCCAGTCCTGAGTCCAAAATTTCTGTAACCAAAAAATGAGACCTGTGCTGGTGGGACCAGACCTTTACAGAGTCAGACTGGACCCCCTAAGACACAAAGAGCAACTACACAAAAAGACCACGATAGGAGCTGAAGAAGTGAGAGCACAGTGCATATAAACGTTATACAGAAAAGCTATCTGATATTTATTAAACTTAGTTTCTCCAGCTATGGTTTGGCATTATACAAAGCATCATAATGACACAGTAGAGTTAAAAAGAGTTTTACAAATTGAAATGTGATACCCTTGTCTCCAAATATTTTAATTGCCATAAATTTGTTTAAAAATACACATTAAACGCATGTTTGACACTCTAAACTCTCTATAATCTCGATACCACAAAATACATATAATATACTATACAGATGTGGAAAATCTAGTTAGTATGTAATACTTTGCTCACCATTAACAGCTCGTTATGTGAATGCACATACTGACTTAGAAACCCTAGCTTTTGAGCCCCAAAGTACCTCTGAAATTTAACATATTGCAACAAATAAAAATCACAGTATACAATTGAAATTTTGGTTCAAAGTGTCAGATGCCTAGATATTTTGGATAAAAGAAACATAAGACAACGCTTGGATCATGTACAAGATAAAGGCCTCTCCTACCAGCAACAGAGCCTTTCAGAAGAGTCACCAGGCCTGTACTTTATCAACTGTGTTACTTCCCCTCCAAAACCCTCCCCAAATATCAAACCATTATTTACCAAAGGATTTTAATTTCAAATAAAAAGATCTTCAATAAATATATACGCATTTCCATCCTCCATATATAAAATTTCTCAGAGTCATTCAAAACGGAGGCTAGGTAGAAATTTCCCTAACTGTGCTTAACCAACCTAGTGTCTGGCCCTCAAGTGGGGCCTTTGCAGGCCCTGCCAATTAAGCCAGCGCTGTTGGCTAGCGCCACCCCTACCCTCGCCCACGTACTGTCAAATGCTCACATCAGTGATGTGCCAGGTGTGAGCATAATGGGGACACCTCTGAATCAGCGACAAGCTCAACCATACGGACGCTGTGGCACTGGTTTGAAAGGCAGCACTTCCAAATCGACATCTTCCAGAGAGGTACAGAACAGGCAGAAAACCCCAGTGGCTAAAAGCTGAGAAGAAACCTCACACAGAAGCAGCACAGTCAAAACCAAGTATGGTTAGGGTTTCTGGGTAGGAGCTTGTCCACGTTCATCTGAGAGCTTTCTCCATATTTAAGGATGATGATTCTGCTGAGCTGATCAATGACAGCAAGGAGAGGCGCATGCAGACATTCCTGAAAATCAACTTCTTAAATGTTAGCAATTGAAGCTGCTGAAACCTCTGGCTACTGAGACTTCACCTGAACACCTTGTTCTAAACGCCATTCACAAGGCAAGCGTAGCTTCTTTTCTGTCCCCTGGGTCTGCAAACGGCAGGTTCTTTTTCATCAACCAAGGGGTCATGTAAACAGTTCTGCAGGCCAGCATCCTCTTACTCCACTTTGCTCTTCTCACAGGGAGACGTCTGGGTGGTGCATGCTGGTCTCGAGCTGCCAGTCCAAGCACTAGAACTAAAGCATGCACTACCACACCTGGTTGACCAAGTAACTTTTAAATGTATCTAGTTTGTGGAGAGTGGCCTGGTGTCTCAGGCTCTCTATCTGGCAAAGGATGCTCTTTGTCTCAGGGTATGCAGCAGCACAACTGGCTTTCTCTAACCTTAAGAATGTTACTTGCTGGCTTGCTTTTCTGGTCTGAATGCCTCCACTGGTAGGCATGGGAAAGGTACATTTACAGGTGTGACAGCTGGCCAGGTCAGTGCATCGTCCCAGACCCTCATTCAGTACTTTTTCCTACTGATTTCACTCATAGCAACACTAGGTGTACAATATTACTGGAAAAGAAGTCTGCCTCTCTAATTGAAATGTGAAGCTGGGCGGGATTTGTGTTCCACATCCTGGAAGAATAGGAGTTACAGGAGTCTGGATTTGAACAAGGTGCTCTGGCTTTCCAAGTCACTTAGGTATAGTCTAAACACCATTCCACCCACCTAAAACAGTCATCCTCAGTAGATGTCCTTGGGACCCAGACACCTACAGACTCCTATAAATCAAAATATACAATGAAGCCATTTTGTTCAATTAGCTATTGGAAAATTAAAATCTTTCCCACCCTGTAAGAGCCCTATTATACTACAGAAGGGCTCAAATAGATTTCAAAAGTTAATTTACTACAAATCATAGTAATTAAGCTTTAACAATCTAAAGGAATACACATTGCATCCTTGAATGTTAATATTCAAGGTGCCAAGAACAAAGTGTCTTAGATCAATTTAATAAATAATGTGGAAATAGTTGCACTAAGCTAAAATACTAAACACACACATTTTGACAAACTAATTCCATGTTTTCATACATACATACGTACATATATATAAAGTGTGTATGTGTACATAATTTTAAGATCCAAAGTCGCATACCCTCATACCTAGAAGTGTACAGCATCCCCCTTCTCAACTGAGCTAGGCATCACCCAATGGAGCTATTACTGGTTGCACTGAAAACTCCTCTGAGCACCAGCCCCAGGCAGTGCTTGTATTCCTGACAAGAGCCTTTGTAGGCCCTGGCTACACAATGCAAGTTCATTCATTAAACGGCAACGTACCGAAGTTTCAGCTGTTAAATACAAATGATGCTCTCTAATCTAGCTGATTAAACCTTTAATGAAAAGAAACGAAGAACAATTTTAAAACAAAAGAACAACAGCGACTCTAAAGCCACAAGTGTGTCATTCAAAGTGCAGCCCAGATGCCTATAAATCCCTAGTGTAAGAGCTTCCCAGAAAAAACCAACAGCAGCAACAGCAGCAATGTGGACGCATGTACACCCGACTCTGAACTGCTTTTATAGTGGAGAATTAAGTCAGTAGTGGTCAATCTTCTCCCTTTAGCGGCTATATCTGTGACTTTATTTGAAGCACTTACTGGTAATAAAGTGACTTCATAGCTTTTTGCCCAGAAAAAATGTGTCACTGAGCAAGGAAAGGGCTGGGTGCTCTCCAGCCAGAATGGGACATGGGCTAGGCTGTGTAATCTTGAATGCCTGGAGGGGAGTGCTCCCCATAGCCCAGCCTCTCCCAGGCAGGACCACTGTGACAGGTGTGAGATGCCTGCCCAGAGTCCAATGGTGCATGCTGCTGCCTCCTGGCACAGAAATGTGATCTTCAGAGCAGTGAACTGAGTATTAATGACAGCTGCTATTTCTATCCCTAACTACACAGTGAGTGCAAGCTTCAGACTAGGTTTGTAGCCACTTGTCAAATCATCTTTCAATGGCTAAAACACACCAAGGGTGCCTACTGAGAGGGGGGAGTGATCACTTGTAAAGGAGTAAGGTATGTGCTGAACAAGACTGAGACAAAACATCTGAGAAGAGACACAAAGAGTGTATAGTCTCACACACTATGACATCAAATCACTTAGGATCGGATTTTGATCCATTGCCCATTTCTACCTGGTGAGGAAAATCCTCCACAATGAAAGGTTTAACAGTTTCATTCTCCAAGAATTGACAGTTTTAAAGAGAAAACATCTTAAAGCAGCACCATAAACATGTAGGAAACTCTGCTTTAACACGAGTCAGAGCCACTCTAGAGTGTGCTGCACACAGACCAGAGCTGGAAAGCAGAGCCCCAGCACTGCAGCTGCTGAAGGCTGAAAGCATAGAGGGCGCTTGTTCTACTTCTAAGACCTCCCTGAAATTAAGGAGCCAGCATGAGAGAGAAGAGGCAAGGACAGGACACACAACTGTTAGACCACGGAGGTTACTAGCACGAGAGGAAACAACGGCCTCTGAAGAAGTATTCCTTAAATACACTATGATTAAACTAGAAAGGTACAGAGGCAATTTCTTCAAGGGAAAAGTGTTAAATTCAGCATAAGCTGTAGATATCAACCCTCAACACTATGTAAAAACAATGAGACACAAAGCAGTTAAGCTCTGTAACTATGAGACTGCAGGCCAAAGCTCACTATCTTCAGGAGCAGGCAGTGAAGGGGAGCAGGGAAGATTTCTAGCCCTCTTTCCCCTGTTCCATTCAAGTCTCAATAATCAACTGCTATTAAGAGGGAACTTTTCCCTAATTGGATGAATTTTTGGAATGAGAAGGAAAAGCCATTTTTGAAGCAGCATTATACCCAATTGATTACACTAAGTCAGATACCAAAGTACTAGCTTTTCTGAAGGAATCTATTTTAATGTGTCTCTAAAGGAAGATTTAAAATCAAAGAGAATTTGAAATTATTATTGTAGAGGACCAACCATGCATGGCTAATCTGGTCCCAGCATAAAACTTTATCTGTAAACAATCCATAGAGTTATCATTTAAAGTTAAGATTTAAGGCACACCAGACATGACGGGGGTCACTAAAAAGAAGTATAGAGGAAGAGAGACATTCCTTGCCCTTCCCTGCTATACGCACCTTGTCGGGAACAGTAGTTTGATAAGGAATTGTTACAGAGCTGGCTTCCTAAGCACTACCCCTATTACTTCCCCCTTTCCAAGAAAGCTCATATTGAGCTAAGTTACATATTTTTCTAGTATATTTTCTTTCTTTCTTTAATGTGACGAGGGATCATGTAGCTCAGGCTAGCCCCAAACTCACTGTCTAGCTTTATGTAGCTTGAGGATGACCCTGACCTCCTGACCCTCCTGTCATCACTTCCCAGTGCTGGGATTACAGACATGCACAACCATGCCCAGCTGCTACTGTGAGTTTTACAATCCTGTCAAAAGTGTCCATCGTTGATGAGGATCTTTGGAAAGCGAAATTCATTATCTCCACATTAAAACACTGGGACACCTCCTTTCAGCTCCAGTTACTACTGCACTGTCATATCTGAGCATCACAATCTCTCCACCATAGGGGAAATCTGCAGACATTATCAATGAATACAGGCTGCAGCCTTCAGAAACTGGGCCACTGTTTTTAGGAGTAACTTACTCTGTTTCAGTGAAGTGTCAAATGAGTAAAACAAAAAGGAATAGAAGGTTTAATGAGCTCATAGTTTAAGATTGTCCTTTAGGAGCCATGCAGCATCACGTGCCTCCCTAGCAATCTGCTTTCTGTAATGCATTAGATGCAATGTAGTCACCTTGTGAGTGCTAGTGTTACCAACACACATTCACAGTTTCGAAATAATGCATACCAAACCAGACCCACCCCATCTCTGCACCCATGTAGAATGCCATCTCCTCATGCTTAAATGACTTTTCACATGTGAAGAGCATCCTCAATATCAAGCATAAACCCTACAATAGTGGAACTGTAGTAAGACTTAAAAGAACACAGGTGAGTAGCTGTAGAAAGAACAAGTCCTGTCTTGGACAAGCCAACTCTTAAGTAACACAGCTCCCAAAATATATAAATAAAATGCTTACATTAAATTTATGCTAAATATTCAACAGAATAAATTTATAGGCAGAAATACTAAGCTTTAAACAAGCTCCAATCTGGGAACTTGAAAAATGAAAATAAATAGAATTTTACTTGATTATTTATGAATTGCAACTGGAATTCCAATTACTAAAACCATCTTGTGATGTACTGCATGTTTAGAACATTTAAATACTAGTCACATTAGAAATATTGAAAGGGTCAATTGATTAGATGGCTTTGGGCTATAGAAACAACAACATGAACCAGAGGAGAGAACCAGTCCTCATTCTTAGTGTCGACTAGGTGTGTGTCATGGCAGTTTTCCTTTGTGATGGGACACAGTGTTGTGGAAAAAATCAGAGGCAACGAGAGTATGTTCAGTTCAAGATATCAGCTTGGCATCCTGCCGAAGCCAATGCAGTCCCTGCCGGGTGTAACGAGCCAGATCTGTCATGATGCTTGCATTAAAGATGAGAGGGCCCATCACTTTGTCCAGTTCAGCAAAGAATTCTAGAAAATTAAAAACATTCATTAAGTATTATGCATTCTTCACTGATTTACTGTAAAATAGCATGTCTCCCACACTAAAGGTCTCTACAGAATCTCAGGTTCAGGAAGTAATACATTTTATACAGAATGTATGGTAATAAATTGCAAATAAATAACACTGATGAAAATGGTCAACTGCTACTACACATTAAAAATGGGGTCCCATTGGCACATGTGCAGCACCCCACTAGATTACTCAAAAGCACTCTCTACCTGTTATTTCTGTGCAAGAAGCCTTCTGGAGAGAAGGCTCAGTGGTTAACAGCACTGGCTGCTCTCCTAGGGAACCTGGGTTCAATTCCCAGCACCTACATGGTAGCTCACAACTGTCTGTAACTAACTCCAGTTTCAGGGAATATGACACTCTCAGACAAGACATGCAGGCAAAAACACTAATGCACATAAAACAGAATAAATAAATCATTTTTTAAACAAGTAGTAAACAGGAAATAGTGTTAGTGTGTTCCCACACTAGCCCCTGTGTAACTCCATGAAAGTCTGTAACAGGGGCTGGGGATTTAGCTCAGTGGTAGAGCGCTTACCTAGGAAGCGCAAGGCCCTGGGTTCGGTCCCCAGCTCCGAAAAAAAGAACCAAAAAAAAAAAAAAAAAAAAAAAAAAAAGAAAGTCTGTAACAAACCTTTCTGCTATTATCAGATGCCCTGTACCACCAATACATCCCTTCTTTTTAGCCAGAAGTTTAAAAACTGAAAGGACAGAAATAAGGACTCCTCCTCAGGGAGAAACAATGGCTCTCCATCAGGATGGCGTGAACCAGAAGAGAGGACAGTGTCCTAGATTCTGACTCCACTGTAGTGTTGGGAGCAGACAGGGATGGAGTATTTGAATACTTCTCTAAAAAGAAAGCTCTCAGATAAGCAGAGAAAAAGGTTGTTAAAAAACTACCCAATAACCAAGAAAGGTAAGAAATGATCTGACACTTAAGGGGAAATGTCTCTATAGAAATTCCAACTAATAATGCAGAAGGAATGGCAGAACAGAATATTGCTGATGGTTTTTCTTTGCTCCCTCACTCCCTTCCTGAATGGGTTTCACACACTTAGGCTGCTCTAAACTCCAATGATAACCTCAAACTCTTGATTCTTACACCTTCTGCTCCCAATTCCTGGAATTACAGGCAGATGAAGTGCAAGTTTCTGGTTGTGTCATGTGATGATGTTCGGAGAGAACATGAGTAGGACTCAATAGACAGTGATTCGGACACTTGTATAGCTAGCTGTGCAACACACTTCGTTGGTCTCTCATCTTTGCTGATCTTCACTTTATTGAGAGAGGCACTAGCAGAGAACTCTTGGCATTCCGGCTGGTCCTGGTCACTCCCACAGACTCTGCTGATTCAGCAGAGGTCTGGCAGTTTCTGCTGGATTGTGCCAACACTTCTGTTTGGTGACACTTTTGAACTGGACTGTTGTTATCCCGACATTACTGAACTGGGAGGCTGGTATCCTTACAATGGAGATTGGAATTGCCCCAAGGAATCACTGCTAAACAGGTTCCCATTCCCTTACCGATTTACCTTCTTCCCTACCTTTGTATGGTGGGCTAGAAAAGGGGTCGAAATGTTTGAGAACCCTTATTAAAGAAGGTTTTAAAAAATCTAAGCTTGGGGCTGGGGATTTAGCTCAGTGGTAGAGCGCTTACCTAGGAAGCACAAGGCCCTGGGTTCGGTCCCCAGCTCCGAAAAAAAGAACCCAAAAAAAAAAAAAAAAAAAAATCTAAGCCTACAGGCAGGCACCACTATGCCTGGCACATAATCAATTTTTTTATTTCCTGATAATGGAGCGAGGCAATAGTCATCATGGATGTCAAAAGTGTAAGTTAAAGTTTAAAAGGAAATGTTATGTCATGCTCATCAAAGTGACACCACATAATAACCTATTGATCTTAAAATTTGGTCTTGCAATGTACGTCAGACTGGTTTCCAACTTGCAATCCTTCTGAGACTATAGGTCTGCTTCACCAAGCTCAGTCTGATGATTATTTACTTATTTACTTACTGAATTTGGGTTTTTACTGAGATAGGGTTTCTCTATGTAATGGCCTTGGCTATCCTGGAACTTGCTCTTAGAACAGGCTGGCCTTGAACTCAAAAGATGCACCTGCCTTTGGCCTTCCAAGTGTTGGGATTAAAGGCATGTGCCACCACCAACTGGCTCAGATCTGATGAATCTTTAATGTCAATACAGGGTAAAATCTGTGGTGATTTGAAAAAAAAAAAAAGGGTCCCCCTAAGCCCATAATGAGTGAGTTAGGAGGCATGGTCATATTGGAACAGGTGTGTCTTGGTGGAATAGATGTGGCCTTGTTGGCGGAAGTCTATCTCTGTGGTCAGGCTTGGAGGTCTCAGAAGCCCAAGCCAGGTCTAGTGGCATCACTGTTACTTCTGCTGCCCACAGAGCCAGATGTAGAACTCTCAACTACCTCTCAACTACCTGTGTGCCCTGTGTGCCACCATGCTTCCTGTCATGATGATAACGGACTAAATCTCTGAACTGTATGCCAGCCTCAATCAAATGGTTTCATTAATAAGAGTTGCAGTACTCATGGTGTCTGTTCACAGCATCAGAACATTAACACAATACCTTAGGTATCTAGGTATATCCTAACAAGATGCACCATCTCGAGCATTATATCTAAATTACTAAACTCGAATCTAATCAATAGAAAGGAACGAAGAAAGATAAAATAACAAATGTAATGACAGCATGAGGAAGTAATGGTCATATGCAGAATGACAATCTACCATTCAGCTTCTTCTCAACATCAATGGCACGGACAAATAAGGGGGAGAGCTACTCAAGACACTTAAAAATGTAGCACTTAGACCTTGCTTGGATACTCTACAAAACAAATCCAACTGCTAGATTTTTAATAGTTCTCTCTCTCTTACACTTATCTGTCTGTGGATGTGTCACAGTGTACTTATATTGAGTCAGAGGAAAACTCTGTGAAGAGACCAATGAAGCCTTCCACCAAGTAGGTCCTGGGGTTTGGACTCAGGCTTTGTGGTAAGCACCTTTACCTACTGAGCCATCTTGCAGATCCCAACTGCTATATATATTGTTCAAGGTATATTTGAGACTACAAGGGAAAGTTGATGGTAGACAAGGTGCTCCCTCCTGAGCTACATACAACATAAAGAATAGAGAGATATTTGTCCTACACCAAGAACTACTTCTAGTTTAGCTTGTGTCAGCAGTACTACAAAAGTTGTTTGTGTATGTCCCTTCCCCACATCAGTCCGTCTGTTCCCCATCCTTCATGTTAGGGGCTTAACCAGGGCCTTAAGCATGCTGGGAAAGTCATCTAACAGGGAGCCACACACAGCCCAAGGGTATTTTAACCACGTCTAATCACATTTAGTATGCGACTAAGCAAAGGAGGTTATTAGCAAATTGATTATGATTGCCTTTAAACCACAAAATAAAGTAAATGATCTCCACATACTTAACTAAATTACAAACATTTCTTTTAACTATTCTTATCATCAAAGTTTATCCAGTGCCCAACAAACCTTTTTGTTCTTTGGAAAGCTGTTCAGCTTGGTCCCAAATTTCTGTGGCATAGAGGAAGTTAGATGTAACCTGGACATAGCTTGCTGCCATCTGGTGGATTTTCTGTGGAATGGTCACCGAAGAACCACTTGCTGAAGCACTACTTCCCCCAGAAGAGTAACTTCCAGAATTGCCTGGTGACAGCTTTGGAGAAACAGGGGAGGGCATCCCAACAGCTTTGCTGCACACAAAGAGAAACAGGATGTTTATTCACACACACACACACACACACACACACACACACACACACACACACTGAATACTATGAAATCAGCATCCTACAAGATGGATGTCACCCTGGGCTCCTGTCTCAAAAGAACAAATTAAAAAAAGACACAGATCAATGGGAGAGCACTTGTCAGCATGCAAAAGGTTTTACACTAGCTCTAGGAAATCAGTAGACAAGGGAAAATGAGAGAATGTCAACTCACATTAACACAAAGACTCCAAAGATAGACTCAGAAAATGAAAAAGAAAATGTAAAGTTTGCAGGGTGTTTGTTCCCCTTTCAGGTGTAGGTGGAAGGGGTCAATGTGGAAATGGAAGATAAATCAAAACCAAGCCACTATACTCTAGCAATGAAAAGATCTGAGTAAAGTTAAAACCACTGTAACAAGTCTAAATAACTATGAAAATCAACCTGGGAAGAATCCATGTACTGTTAAAAACTTATCTGGGGGCTAGTGACATGGCTCAGGGGTAAGGGTGCTTGCCACCAAGCCTGACAACATATGAACATCCATGAACCTATACGGTAGAAGGGAAGAAACAAAACCAAACTAAGGGCTGGAGAGATAGCTCAGCGGTTAAGAGCACTGACTGCTCTTCTAGAGGTCATGAGTTCAATTCCCAGCAACCACATGGTGGCTCACAACCATCTGTAAAGAGATCTGATGCCCTCTTCTGGTGTATCTGAAGACAGCTACAGTGTACTTATATATAATAAATGAATAAAAAAAAATTGATCTTTAAAAAAAAAAAAAACAAACTAAAAGCCAACTCAGATGTCTGAGTTGTTGACATGTCTCATTACTAACCTTTCTAAAATTCTTTACATTTACAATTACTAAATTGGAAAGAATAACTTAAAAATACTTTTCTAGAGGCAAAACTCAGTAGGAAAGCATGCAAAAAGCCCTGGGTTCAATTCCAAACACTAAAAAATAAAATTTAAAATACCCTACTAGAGATTGTAATACTTTAAAGGTAGCAACCATTTTGCTGTCCATTTCTAATCTGATCCACAAATAAATTAATCAAAAATATTTCAGAAAACAAAATTGTACCTACCTCCCCAAGCCAGGTGAAGGTGCTTGAGAATTACTGTAAGAATTCTGCATGGGAAAAATACATTTATTTAACAGCAATATAGATATAACCTTTAAGACATTCAGTATCTATCTTCCAAAGTTGATCTTAAGAACTTTTTAAACATTGGCGCCAGGTTGAAGTCAACTTAGACTAGATGAGACACTATCACAGAAAAAGTAACATGAGGTTAGAGATGGCTCAGTGGTTAGGAGCAACTGTTGCTCTTGCAGACTACTGGCTTTACATCACAGCATCCAAGCTGGGCAACTTTACTCTACTCCACCTAATCTGCGTTTTCCTCTGGCATCTGAGAAAACACACACACACACACACACACACACACACACACACACACACACACACACACACACACAAATCTTCCTCTTTTTTTTAAAGAGTTATTTACTTATTTTTAGGAGTATGCTGTCACTGACACACCTGAAGAGGGGCTTGGATTCCGATACAGACGGTTGTGAGCCACCATGTGCTTGCTGGGAATTGAACTCAGGATCTCTGGGAGAGCAGTCAATGCTCTTAACAGCTGAGCCATCTCTCCAGCCCAAATAAATCTTTAAATGTTTTAGTATTTTTTTATGTACAGGTATTTTTGCCTACATGTATATCTGTGCATCACATGCATTCCAGAGACCAGAGGATGTCAGATCCTATGGGACACAGAGAGTTGTAAGTGGCCATGTGAATGCTGCTGGTTGAATCTGGTCTTTTGTAATAGCAAACAGTGCTCTTAAGCAATAAGCCATCTCTCCAACTCAATAAATCTTTAAAAACAACAACAAAGAGGGTGTGAATAAAAAACAGAAATAAGTTACTAAGTGAAAAGCTAGGTTGTGGATTGGGGATTTAGCTCAGTAGTAGAGCGCTTGCCTAGCAAGTGCAAGGCCCTGGGTTCAGTCCCCAGCTCCTAAAAAAAGAAGAAAGAAAAAAAAGAAAAGCTAGGTTGTTCTAGAAGACTTAAAAGACAATGCAAACAAACAATTAGTAGCCTGGCTTAGTGGCGCACGCCTCTAATCCTAGCACTTAGAAAAGACAGGCAGTGGGTCTCTATGAACTCGAGGCTAGCCAGTCTACAAACGGAGTCCAGGAAAGCTAGGGCTATTACACAGAGAAACACTGTCTTGAAAAACTGAAAACAAACAAACGAACAAATGAACGAACAAACAAAAACCCTAAAAACAATGAATAACAGAGATAAATAAAAGGAAGAGAAAAAACTCACATGGAGACAAGTTATATAATATATAAAACCAGGCAGAAAAGAGAACACCCATGACCCATCTAGTTGTATAAAGAGGAGTTCAGACAAAGAATAAGAGACGCTTGAGGACCTTGTAGGCCAGACCTTGAGTCTATAAGCAACGGTGACTTATGGAGAAGTTTTAAAATCCTAACTACAACAGGATTTCAGGAGAATTTATATGATACTAGTTTGAAATTAAAAAAAAAAAAAGAGGATATTTAGGGCACTACAATAACTTTGTCTGGGCTGGGTGTGTGGGTTGGGCATTTGCTTAGAATGTACAAGCCCTGGGTTTGATCCCTAGTAGTATAAGGAAAAAAAACGAAACCTTGTTTGAAGAAAGGTGGTAGTAAACATGCAAAGAACATTTTCTAGTATAGACATGGCTATTGTTTACAGCTATGGAAATTTTGTAATCCAATATACACATTTGAAGGCTTTCCCTAGAAAGCACAAACTTATCTGAGAATTTCCAAGCAGTAGTTAGTTTGTTCCTCTCGTTATGTTGTGCCTAAATACGAGAGTATCTCTGGGACAGTTTGTCTCTTCGGCGATGGACTGTGTTGTACAGACTTACCTTCAGGTGCTCAGTCAGCGTCTTGGAGTACTTCAGAGCGTTCTCCTTCTTCAGTTTGAACAGCCTCAGGTACAACAATGACTGGCATCTCAGGCTAGGCAATGGGAAAGGGCAGTGTATTTAGACATGGCTACATCTACAGGCAATTTTTCCATTAGATAGGCGTAGAGGCCTGGCTTCATATGAGCCAGGGTCAGTGTTACCTCTCAAACAAAACCAAGAGGTCAGCTTAATATGGAATACACCATAGGGTAAGGAAAGTAGCTAAGAAACTTCTAACATCCCATTAGTACTGACATTCAAAATTAAAACTATACCAACATACCATAATTCAAATAACTTTTAAAAGTTAAGAACTAAAAGTAGACAACTGAAGCAGTGAGTGAAATGGAGTACCCCAGCATCACCCAGCTCACACAGTTCAGACGACACCATTATTGTTCCTGCCCACATACGTAGTAAAGGCCACTTTCACACCCACTGGTCTTTCAGTTCCTTACAAGTTTCCCATTCTTCCCCACAATCCTGCCCCTACCTATGCTGTCACCTCCAGAGCAAGTCTTCAATCTCCCAACCATCTACCTTTATTGAGTAGAGGATTCTTTACTCTTTGAGACAAGGTCTCTCTATTCTATCTTCCTAGATATCCTGAAACTCTATATGTAGACCAGGCTAACCTCAAACTCACAGAGATCCATCTGCCTCTACCTCTGGAGTACTGGGATTAAAAGTATTCTCTTCTTTCACAGAATTTGTTTACATATTCATGTGATTGATTAGTTTCTGTCTCTTCTTACTGGAGTTTAGACTCCATAATGTGCAGAGTAATGTCAGACAGTTTACAGATGCATTTCTAATGTAAACACAGTGCCTGGTCAAGTATGCACCTCAGACAAGTGAACAGATATCTCTCTGGAAGAAACCAAACAGGGTATGGTGTGTTGAATATTCTTGGCCCATGAGAAATGATTCTATTAGGTTGTAAAGCCTTGTTGGAAGAAGTGTGTCACTGTTGGGATGGGCTTTGAGGTCCTATGCTCAAGCTCTGCCCAGTGTGGGAAGAGAGCCTCCTTCTGGATGCCTTCTGATCAAGAACTAGATGTAGGACTCTTAGCTCCGTCTCTAGCACCATGTTTACCTGCCTCCTGCCATGCTTCCTGTCATGATGATAATGGACTGAACCTCTGAAACTGTAAGCCAGGCCCAATTAAATATCTTCCTTTATAAGAGTTGCCTTGGGGGGTTGGGGATTTAGCTCAGTGGTAGAGCACTTGCCTCACAAGCGCAAGGCCCTGGGTTCGGTCCCCAGCTCCAAAAAAAAAAAAAAAAAAAAAAAGAAAAAAAAAAAAAGTTGCCTTGGTCATGGTGTCTGTTCACAGCAACGGAATCCCTAACTAAAACAAGGGGCCTATATACAAAGAAGAGCTTTAAATAGCGGTCACTTAATTCAATGAAGGGTTCTAGCATTGGTCCTACTCAGCACTTTCATCAAGAGGGCAGTAGGTTACGAACAAGAACCAAATCTTTCAGTAGGGGTTTGATCTATTTCCTGTTTGATTATTTTTTTTCCTGTTTGATTATTAAGGTTTGTGAAGGGGTTGTAGAAGACTGATTCAAGGATAATACTTCATAAAAGCACACAGTTCCAGTCCCCAGCTCCGAAAAAAAAAAAAAAAAAAGCACACAGTTCATCAAGAAACTGCCTATCTCCCAGCACAGCTAGGAGACAAAACACTTACCAAAGTACTGTGAGTCTCTTGTCTGCAGCTGTAGCATCTGGCGCCAAATAATTCTTTAGTTTCATAGTGTATCTATGAGTTGAGATAAAAAACAAACCAAGTAGAACAGAATATTTCACCTTGATCTTAGAACTTATGTTCTCAAAGTATCAAAATCAACCCTAAATAAAACACCCTGAATCTTCCCTAAGGAAAACGGAACACTGAGTATCTTCCCGGTTTACCATATTAGGTTAATCACATAACTGAGGAACAATAAATGATGAAGATATTCCAATGAAATGTCAAGTGCCCACTTACTTAATAAGCTCCACTGTGTCTGAGTACATAGGGAATGGAGACTTGGATTCCTGAGCGTTCTTCTCTAATGCATTCCCACATTCAATGAAAGACACTACGGCATCAAGGTAGTACACAGCTTTCTCAAACCTATCAGACTAAAAAGGAAAACAGCACGGATTAATGACCCACTGCAAATACAAACAGAAGGGAACACATGTTAAAACCTGAATATTAGCTTGATGAAGCACATCAGGAAGAATATTTACATACCAAAGCATCTGCATTGTGTTTGAGTTTTTTTGCTTCTTGTAAATAATGGTCTGCTGAATAATTTCTGCAAAATAAATTAATAAATAAAATGGTCAACATTTCCTAAGATAATTACTAAGCTGTTTTAGTCTCTAAAAATCTTACAGCTTTCACATTCTCAAGAAGTGATTAAGAACATAAATTATGGGGGCTGGGGATTTAGCTCAGTGGTAGAGCGCTTGCCTAGGAAGCATAAGGCCCTGGGTTCGGTCCCCAGCTCCGAAAAAAAGAAAAAAAAAAAAACATAAATTATGGACAACTATGGAAAATCTTCTGCCCAAGCACACAGATCAAGTTCCCTAGTATGAAACATTAG
This sequence comes from Rattus norvegicus, assembly GCF_021556685.1. Taxonomy (NCBI): domain Eukaryota; kingdom Metazoa; phylum Chordata; class Mammalia; order Rodentia; family Muridae; genus Rattus; species Rattus norvegicus. The sequence continues at coordinate 43,500,703 of NC_141543.1, read as the reverse complement.
CTTACTCGAGTGGTTTGTTTTGTTTAACCGAGAGCAAACAGGATGCAGACAGGAGAAGTACCTTCTGACAGAAAGCAAGAGAAAGTAGTATTGCTTCTGAGAAGACTTCCATTATCAGCAGTGGTACTGACAGCGGGAGCAGCTCTAGGAAGAGCATCCTTCCTGTCAATCTGGAGAGCCACTGACTGTTAAAGGAGTAACTGGACTAAAGATGCCTTTCATGTTAAAATCTGAATATTCTGTCGGTCAGATACAAATATTAACCACTTAGGGCCTGACATACTTAAGTGAGTTTATTATATGCTGACTGGAATTTCTTCCTATTCTTTTTTTTTTTTTTTTTTTTTCCGGAGCCGGGGACCGAACCCAGGGCCTTGCGCTTGCCAGGCTGGAATTTCTAAAATGCATACTCGAAAGTATGTTTACCTCTTTACAACTGGCACATGCCTTTAATCCAAACACTCAGAAGGCTGAAGCAGGCCAACCTCTAAGAGTTTGAGGCCACCCTAGTCTACATCGTGAGCTCTAGGCCAGCCAAGGCTACACAGAAAATTCTGTCTCAAACAACAACAACAACAACAACCCACATAATTTACCTCACCTGTCATCAAAGGCGAGCTTCGTTCTTCGAGGCTTCGAAGAATCAGGAGTTGGTGTAGACGGAGGACAATTAGAGGAGCTATTTGGAGCCTTCTCCTGACCAAAAGAATATATACAACCAAGTTGAAAATTGTCAGGAGATTTAAAATGAAGCTAATCTTACTTCTTCAATCACTGCTAAAACAGAAATAAAATTCCATACTTCAAATTTCTTTGTTTTAAATTTTATACTGTTTCTACTCAACAGAAGATTGAGTTCATTCTATTCAACCAAACACACTGGTTTCATTTTACATAACCAAAATATTTATTTTTATACTCACTAAGCATCTACTGTGTGCAAGGCACTTAGGCTAGGTTCTTGTTAAAATATAAGAAAGACACAAACCGAGTATCAAAACAGCAGTACTGGATGGGGAGACGGCTGAGTGGGTGAGCACACGTGCTTTAAAGAAAGAGAACCTGAGCATCGGCGCAAGAGCTGGACATGCTGCACGTTCCCACAACACCAGGGTTGTGAGGAGGAAACAGGCTGGAATAGTGAGCCTCAGGTTCAAAGAAAAACTCTGTCTCCTAAGATAAAGGGCTGGAGAGGGCTCAGCATTTAAGAGCACTGGTTGCTATTGCAAAGTACCTAGGTTTGGTCCCAAGCACCCACATCATGTCTCACAACCACCTGTATCTCTAGTTCAAGCGATCCAATACCCTCTTTTGACTTCTGGCACCAGGCACACAAGTGGTACATATCACACATACACACAAGCAAAACACTAATACATACAAAACAAAACCAAAAAACTTTAAAACTAATTAAATGAGATAAAGTTCAATAGGAAACAATACCAAAGGCGCTCCCTTGGCCTCTGCATACATGCACTGGCACACAACTGGGGATAGGGGGTGGGGATGTGCAGCATTGTAAGCACCTGCTAGCTTGCGCGCGCGCGCGCGCGCGCGCGTGTGTGTGTGTGTGTGTGTGTGTGTGTTTGCGCACACACACACACAGAGCGGGGGTGGGAGGGGGAGAGGGAGAGGGAGGGACAGAGAGACAAAGAGACACACACACACACACACACACACACAGAGAGAGAGAGAGAGAGAGAGAAGTAAAACAGTACCACTCAGGAAAATAGATGCTGAGTGTGGTGGCATATGCCTTTAATTCCAAAACTCAGTCAGAAGGATTTCTGTAAGTTCAAGAACAGCCCAGTCTATACAATAAGTTCTAGGCTACATAGTGAAATCAAACAAACCAAAAACAAAAAGAGGTTCATTACTAAAGCCTAAGTTAACTATTTAGTATGGTTGTTAATTCTTCAACTATCTTCTGAAATAAGTGTTAGTATTGGATAGGTTTTGTTGTTGTTTGGTTCTTTTTTTTTTTTTTTTTCCGGAGCTGGGGACCGAACCCAGGGCCTTGCGCTTCCTAGGTAAGCGCTCTACCACTGAGCTAAATCCCCAGCCCCGGTTTTGTTGTTGTTTTAAGGTCCTCTAAGGAACTGGAAAGATGGGTCAGTCTATGAGACTTGAGTTTGATCCCAGAAGCTCATAACTGCTTTTAAGTGCAGTTCCGGGTTATCTGATACCTATGGCCTCCAAAGGCACTACATTCATGTCTACATAAAATATACGGATATATATATACAAGATTTAAAATGGAAAAAAATCTTAAAAAAGAAAACAAAACACTTTGAATACAAGGACTGTTCCTTGGGATGCAAAAGCAATACTGTACTCAGAGGATTAAGAGAGTTCACAGCTGTGTCATTTCAGCGTGGCACTGGTTTTCAGCTTCTTCCTTGGTCTGAGAAAATAATGCTCAAAATGTTGGTACTGAGTTTCTAGCCTCCAGAACTAGTCAGTTTCTGTTGTTGGAGCTTACGAGTATGTGGTAACACCATGGCTAACTAATACAATCATAAGCTTACTAGATAGCTGAGGTGACCTTCCAATATGATTTGCAAAGCTATGAAACTTTATTCAGACCATACCGTGGTTGTCTGCTTCTTTTTTTTGGTTCTTTTTTTTTTTTTTTTTTTTTCCCCCGGAGCTGGGGACCGAACCCAGGGCCTTGTGCTTCTTAGGCAAGCGCTCTACCACTGAGCTAAATCCCCAAGCCCTGTCTGCTTCTTTTTAACCAACACCAATGTACTACTAGTATACATTTCTACAGCAATAAAGGCTCACTGATATAATCAGCTAAACCAGTATATGCTGAATACTTATAGGTTACTAAGTAGAGAAAGCATCATGCAAATGGACTGGGAAGTAAGCAAAGGGCTAAGTACATAAGTCAGCAATTTAATTCTACTTCTGACTCTAGGCTTTTTTTAAACTTTACTTGCTCTAGAAAAATTCAATGACTCTAATATCAACACCCATTCTAACGTTTCCTATAGGAAAAACAAGAAAGTAAAGGCAACGTGAGAAGACACATGCCTATAATCCCAGCATCTAGGAGGCTGAGACAAGAAGATCAACTTCTAAGCCAGCCTGGGCCTCATAGTAAGATCCAAAGATCTTATATGCAAAACAAAACAAAAAGCACTAGATACCAAGTATGATCCAAAATATGATCCCCTAATATCTGCTAATTTCTCAGAAAATTAAACACTGGAAAAAACATTAAGACAGACATGAATTCCTGCTTTCAAGGACAAAGTTATTGAAGGAAGCCTCCTTCATAAAGAAGAACCATGGTGACTCTCATCTATAGACCCACGAAGCCTGATGAGCATGTGATGTGAGCTCAGTTAGTGTACTTTTAAAAAGCAGTACTTAATATGGAAGTCTCCAATTCTTATCAGAAAGGTTGAGAAATGGCAAAAGAGCCAGTAAGCATGTAAGAAGAGGAAAAATGAAGATGAGCAACAGAACACTGTCCCTGCGACGCTGGGCCAGCTCCCCAAGTTCCTAAAGAAAGAGGATGCTGGTGTGGAGGAAAATCTATCTGTACAACTCAGCTTGAAAAGCTTGTAATCTCATTTACTGAACTTAAAATCTTTAACCACTACATTTAATAGGCTGCAACAGCTGTAGCAATCTAGAAAACTCCTTTTCCAAACTTTTGTTTACTTGATAATCTAGTGAATTATATATATATATGATTATATATCATAGACATAAATATCACACACATTATATATATATATATATATATATATATATATATATATATATATATTTATATATATATATTTTTTTTTTTTTAAAGACAGACTTTCTCTGTGTAGCCCTGACTGTTCTGGAACACACTCTATAGACCAAGCTGCCCTTGAACTCAGAGATCCCTGACTCTGCCTCCTAAGGGTTGGGATTAAAGATGTATACCATCACCACCCTAGACTATATTCTTAAAAACTTATTCTTAATTGTCACTTAAATACTGTAATGTCATGGACTTGCTCCTGACTAGAACAGTTTAGAAAGCATATGAATGACCTAGTCATTTGGGAGGCTTTGGCAAGTGGATCAGGTTTTTTTCATGTCTAAGTTAGGCTTCATAGTGAGATCCTGTCTTAAGAAAAAAATCGATTGCCAGGCAGTGGTGGTGCATACCTTAAATCCCAGCACTCAGGAGGCAGAGAGGTGGATCTCTGTGAGTTTGAAGCTGGACTGGTCTACAGAGAAGGTTCCAGGCCAGCCAAGGCTACAGAGAAACTCTGTCTCAAAAAACAAACAAACAATAAAGCAGAGCCTTGAAAAGCCTTCTTAGATCCAAACTTCAGTCTATAAACACCAAGGCTATTCAACTGTATCTTTCCTATGTTAAGGGCGACCATTTGAAGCCAGGTATGGTAGCACACACTTTTAGTCCACACACTCACACTCAAGAGACATAGGCAAATGGATTTCTGTGAGTTCCAGGCTACATAGTAAAATTCTACCTCAAAAAAACAAACAAACAAACAAACAAACAAACAAAAACCAAAAAAAAAAAAAACCCAAACAAACAAACAAAAAGTCAGATGTGGTGGCAAATCCCCAGCCCTACCACTCCATTCCTACAGAGGAGATTGCCCTGCTAGCCCATGGTACACAGCGCAGCACAGCAGCAGTAGGGAGATCCTGCCCCAACGAGATGAAAGGACAGAATTGACTCCTGAAAGTTGTCCTCTCAGTCTAGTCTGTTTGTCTCTGTCTCTCTTTCTCTCTCACTCATTCATTTTAAAAACTGCACAGGCCTACATCTTGAGTTGTTTACAAATAGCAATGTCACCTCAGGAACATGAGGGTGTTTTTCAAAGGCTCAAGCCCCAGCACCATACCTTGGCCTCTTTGGAGCTGCTGGAAACCTTCCCTTCAGTCTTCTTCTGTTTTGCTGTGGAGGAAGTGCTCTTGCTGCTGCCACTGTTCTCTTTGTTGCTGGTACTGCTGGACTTTAAGGATGATGACTGACTGACAGTCCTCTTCCGAGAGCCATGCTCTGTTTTTGAATCTTTTGAAGGAACAGGCCCAGCAGGTGAAGGTAGCAAGTCCTTTTCTTTTGTACTACTCTGCTTCGATGACCTGTCAAAAAATAAAAATAAAAATAAACCCCAAGTGCTCTCATTTCTGTACAGAGTGATACAGGAGTGAAGGGTTTTTCCATCTCTTTTCACCTGCTTTTAAGACAAATTTGCAAAGACATTCTTCATATGCTGATTATAAAACAAAAAGACTGTAAAGTCCACCAAGTAGGCATCTGTCTCTTCCTCTGCCTGCCCCATTTATCTGTTTTCCACAGTCATGCCCAGTGCCTAGAACAATATGCCACGAAATAAATGCTTAATAAAATAATGGTTGATCAACTGAGTAAATAAATTGTGAAAATATTAACGCTTACAAGTTACTAGTCTCTTTCAAGTTGCAGATAAGACACCCAGAAAACAGTGAAGCTTTATTGTTGACTCTTGCCTCATATTCTGTGCTGGGTAGTTTTATAACAACTTGACATAGTTAGAATCATTTGAGAGATGGGAACCTCAAGTGAGAAAATACTCCTATAAGATTGGGCTTGCAAGCAAGCCTGTAGAGTATTTTCTTAATTAGTGGTTGATATTGGAGAGGGCCCGGCCCACTGTGGATGGTTCCATCCCTGGGCTGGTGGCTCAGGGTTCTATAATTAATCAGTCTGAGCGAGCCATGAGGAGCAAGCCAGCAGGCACCACTCCTTTGTAGCCTCTGCACCAACTCCTGCCTCCAGGTTCCTGCTTTGTGTGAGTCCCTACCCTGGCTTCCTTCAATGATGAACAGTGATGTGGAAGCCTAAGTCAAACACATCCTTTCCTACCCCAAGCTGCTTTTGGTCATGGTGTTTGTCACAGCAGTAGTGAAACTGACTAGGAGATATTCTTATCTCACTAAAAAAGAAGAGTAAAAGCTTCCCGACTCTATTAGCTAAATGCATAGCTCTCACTGCTATGTACATGTGCAGACATGTGTATGACATTCAGTCAAGTAAAAAGAATACTCTGAAGCATTTCGGAAAGTACCAAACAGTGAATGATCAACACAGCCAATACAGACATGCAACGTGATTGGGGACATACTCTTTGCTGCTGGATGGCTTGTGGGCTGATGAGTTCTTGTCCTCCGTCTTGGGTTTTTTGCTCTCACTGGCTCGGTTATCATCATCATTCTGGACAAAAACAGAAACAGTAGGTCTTCAGCATGACAAGGGTGTCTGTCCTAGGTTAGATCCACAGTGTGAAATGATATGGCTGTGAGCACGATAATAGTTCTGTGTAGACATATTTCTATTTCTTTCCTGGATATGTATCTGGGACTATAATTGGTAGATCATAAGGTAACTAAATTCTGCTTTTTTGAGAAACTGCTAACTGTAATCCAAAGCCAATTGCATCTCACAGTTCTTCTAGTGCCACACAGAAATCCCCACTCTGTAGTTTCATCAGTACTTGAGCACACTGTTACTTGTTAAGAGCTAAGCAGCATCTCTGAAAAACTTCTTGGCTGAACCACAAGTGGCAAACCTATCTGTATCTACTGTTGATGTCACTTCCATAGACGAATCTAAGTTTTCCTACTGCTTCAAGTAAGCAACGAGAATACAAATACTGTACTTCTAATGTAGCAGAAGAGTCTGTTTTCCACCAAATGACTACATTCAGATAAATGAAGACATGAAAAAAAGTCACCTACACACTGCTACACATGACTAAGGGTCTCCTCCTAGTGCTATCAGTGTAACCTCCAAGAATTGCCCCGATACTTTACCAAAATTATAATTCTAGGGGAGGGCTGGAAAGAAGTCTTTTTTTTTTTAAACAAGATTTTTTTTTTAAAGATTTATTTATTATATATAAGTACACTAGCTGTCTTCAGACACACCAGAAGAGGGCATCGGATCTCATTACAGATGGTTGTGAGCCACCATGTGGTTGCTGGGATTTGAACTCAGGACCTCTGGAAGAGCAGTCAGTGCTCTTAACCACTGAGCCATTCCTCCAGCCCAAGATTTTTTTAAAGGATTTATTTATTATATATAAACACACCAGAAAAGGGCATCAGATCTCATTACACATGGTTGTGAGCCACCATGTGGTTGCTGGGATTTGAACTCAGGACCTCGGGAAGAGCAGTCAGTGCTCTTAACCGCTGAGCCATCTCTCCGGGCCCTGGAAAGAAGTCTTAATGGTTAAAAGCCACTGGCTGTTCTTGTAAAGGTAACCTCTAGGAGTTCTAAGCACCCACATGGTGGTTCACAATCATCTGTAACTCAAATTCCAGGGCATCCAATATAGTCTTTTGATCTCTTGGCACAAGATGGTGTACACACATTATATATATATATATATATGCAGGCTCTGTAGAAAGCTAATCTTATGCCAAGCTGTGCCTTTATTTTGGAAGCATTTAAGATGAGAGTGGGCTATGAACCCACAGATTTTTCCTCCATGTTGGAACTGCATCCAGAGTTTTACACAAGCTCTACCATTAAGCTACACACTTAACCCTGGGGAATGTTCTCAGTTCTGACCTGTGCTAATGGAAAAAATCTAGGCACATAAGTAAATACTGGATGGGTGAAGTTCTTATGAATGTATCTGTCACAAAATTAGTGAGTCAGTTGTGCTCTCATTGGGACAGTAATAAAAAGTATGACTTGACCTGAGGCTAAGACAGAAAAGAATGCATAGATTACATTCAAACTGCAGTGTTCAATGTTTGTTCTAGCTTCACTTTTAACCTGGCCACCATACACTCTGCTCAGAGATCCTATTTAAGAAGAAACTATCCTGCTTTATTTAAGGAGATAGAGCAGAAAGGAGCTGTTCCATATGTAGTCTTACTGGGGCCTTGTGCTCAATCACTATTTTCCCTTACAGTTAGTTCATGAGCCACAAACTGCTTTCCATGGCACTTCAGATGCTGGTATCTAAAAGTGAACAACAGGGGCTGGCAAGATGTCTCAGAGAGTAAAGCCTGGCAACCTGAGCACAGCCCAGGGCACCCACATGACAGAAGAAAAGAATCAGCTTCCACAACTCTCTGGCTTCCAGTTATGCACTATCATGTACATGTGTGCGTACACACACAAATCAATAAAACAGAAGTCAAAAGCAACCGTGACAATGTAATGTCAAAATAGCAAGTACTTGAGAATAAGATGGCTCAGCAGTTAAGGACACTTGCTACTCAAAGTTAAGATACTAGGAACAATGTCTGTCAGGCAGCTCACAACTGGCTATAACTGGCTCCACAGAATTTGACACCCTCCCCTGGCCTCCACAGGAGCATGCAACAGTCTGAGTGCACACACAGACACAGACAGATAAACAGAAGAACATACACTCATAGACACATAAAATTATTTTTAAAATAGCTAATATTTTAATATCAAGATGCTTAAGAATATGGAGGGTAGAAAAAATATTTCTAAAAGAGAAAAAGAACCACCACCCTGTTACAGACCTTGTGTTTCCTCTTGCCTTTGTTGGAAGCCTTTTCTGAGGCTTGCTTCTGCACCTCTCTTGAGTGTTTTTCTGGAACATTTTTCTTTTCCCCCTTGGGTGGCTCTGTTTCTTTGTAAGGCTTCCCGGGTATTCTAGTCAAAAGATTCAGGTCTATCTTCACAATGAGTGGGTACCTGTCATCAGGGTCACTGAGTGGGGAAAGGAGCTCCTTCTCTTCCATAGGAGAGAACATCCGCTGCCGGAAAAAGCTATCGTCTTCCTCCGCCGAGGAGGGTTTGACAGGAGTCCTATTGCTCTCAGGGTACTTAGGAGTCTGGGAGGAGGGAGGGAGGCTCTCCCTCTCATCTGAATCTGAGGAGGAGCTATCTGTTTCTATGATTTCCCGAGATTTCTGGGAGGATTTACTTGCTGACTTGTATTTCTTTTTCTCTGCTGTAGGTCGAGGGGAAGATTTCGACTCCTTTTTGATGTTAGGTTTCCTTGAGCCCTTGGTGGCTGCCTTATGCCTGCTGGAGGGCATGCTGGTAGCCATGTCCACAGGGGTCTCACTTTCTATCTTCAGGCCTCCGCGGGGCTCTTCAGCAGCTGACTTCTCAGTTTTTTTGGGTTGTTTTTTGCCAACAGTTCTCCTCTGTGTGGTACTGTCACTCTGTGCAGGAGACTTCTGCCTCCCACGGCCACTTTCTGATCCTTTTTGGATAGTTTTAGAGTCTCGTCCCGGAGTGGCAGAGCTCGCTTCTTTGGCCCCACCTGGATCTGTGTAGTTACTGGCAGTGCCCTGCTCTCGGCCTTCTTTCTTGTAGGCTTGAGACGATGGGATGTTGCTATCTACAGAGGAAGCTGGGGACACTTTATGTGGGTTCACTTTGTTCAACCAATTATCAAGTTGCCACTTGTTGGTTGGTGGTGGTTCAGGCTGAAAATGAAGATAGATAAATTTATAAATGTAGGGTTTCTTCAATATAGAAGCTTTCCCCCTCTTTATAAAGTCAAGTAAGGAGAAAAAAAATGCTCAAGGTGACAAGCATTTGTGTGTCATGTTTCGAACAGGATCAAAACACAGGTAAAATCCTATTAGCTCTAGTCACCTGGCCTGAGTGCTGGAGTAAAGGTGGAACCAACAAGAAGAGCTTATTACAATGCCGTTTGAGTAACTATTATTCCAGTTAGGAGTTCAACTTGAAAGGCACTATTGCAAATGATTTAATTCTAGAAAGAAAACATATGATGTAGGTACTAGGAGAGATTTTCAGCTGCACTGTATCAATCTACAGTACGACTCATTTTAGTCACAGTGACTATAAAACATAAATCCCCTGTTAAGAGGAAAATCCTAATTTAAAAGTAAGTTCTTATTTTTTTTTTTTCCCGGAGCTGAGGACCAAAGCCAGGGCCTTGTGCTTGCTAGGCAAGCACTCTATCACTGAGCTAAATCCCCAACCCCCAAAATAAGTTTTTAAAATAATAAGGAGAGCAAAAAGCTTAGGTTTTCTATAAGACCCATGTTTTGTGTGTCTTTGACATCATACACAGTGTGCCTTTGATCACATGCATGGTGATGCTGGAGTGGCCATCATGAGAGCTTGTGTATAGAAGCAGCTCCTCCCTCTCACCTCAGGGGATGCGCTCTGGGATGGCTCATTTGCCTCACTGTCACTGGAGCTGCTTTCACTCTCGGAGTCGGACCCAGAGCTGCTTTCAGACCCACTGTGGCTGCTTGAGTCATCCCTGGAGTTATCTGCTCCCTCACTATTATGGTGTGAAGGCTCAGAGTTACTGAAGGAGATAAAATAGAAATGACAAATGTTTCCTTTATAATGGCAACAAAGCCCCACTCAAATCTGACAACCAACTTTATTAGCAATGTGAAATAAGGAATCCAAAACTTCCTTACAAACGAAAGAGACATTCCCCAAAGTCTCTGATGTACCATTCCGCTAATAATACTCACTTTTAATATACTTTAAAATTCACCTAGTTTGAGTATATAATTTCATCAATTTTGTTAATATCCAGAATTATACAACTACCATTACAACTGACATTATTTATAAGGCTGCTAATGCTACCACCACAACGTTAAATCAGACTAACCTCAGCCATCAAACCAACAACAAAACCACAAAATAAAAGGATCCCCACCTTCCTGGTGTACTCCTTGGCATTGTCTTATCACAATCCTAAAAATGAACATAAGAAATTATGAATGAATAATACTCTATTTAAATAATATAAATGCCTAACTAAAAAACAAAAGCTGGCTCCTTTATCATATGAGTTAATATTTACTTAATACAGAGATTAAAAAAAACTAGTACAAGTATACTGTAGTGCTCAGAAAGCACAGGCAGCAACTTATGAATCTAAGGCTAGCCTGGGCCATGGTGAAACTGCCCCAAAACAAAACCAAGAGCCAAAACACTACAACCAATAACAGGACAGGACCCTGTTTTCAATTAAAGAAGTAGTTTGCCTAGCTCAATGCACAGTAGCACTACTAGCGAGAGAGAGAGAGAGAGAGAGAGAGAGAGAGAGAGAGAGAAGAATCTCTAGAATAATTCTTAAAAAAAAAATGGGGTTGGAGAGATGGCTTATCAGTTAAGAGCAGAGGATGCTCTTACAGAGGATCCAGGTTCAATTCCCAACACCCACATGTTACTCACAACCATCTGTAATTCTAGTTCCAGAGGGCCCATGTTTCTTTAAAGAAAACAAAAAACAAAAAACTTCATGGGCTGGAGAGATGGCTCAGTGGTTAAGAGCATCAACTGCTCTTCCAGAGGTCCTGAGTTCAATTCCCAGCAACCACATGGTGGCTCACAACCACCTGTAATGGGATCCAATGCCCTTTTCTGGTGTGTCTGAAGACAGCTGTGGTGTACTCATATAAATAAATAAATCTTAAAAAAAAAACCTTCATAAATATTCTTATAAGTAATCTGCTTCAAAAATATTTTCTGATCCACAATAAGTGTTAATAAAATGTCAATTTTAAAAAGAAAAGGAAGAGAAGGAGGAGGAGGAAGAAGAGGAAGAAGAGGAAGAGGAAGAGGAAGAGGAGGAGGAGGAAGAAGAAGAGGAGAATAAGCAGCAGCAGCAGCTCAAAGACATTACAGAAGGCTACAATCATCCAGTGTCAGAAAATGTATAAAAAGAATAGGTACTGGATCCTAAATTAAAGGACACAATGAAACAGTAACATAAAGGAGTGACATACAGTATAGAGCACAGACCTGTTCCCCATCACTGTCTTCACTGCTGCTTAGTTTTAAGTCATCTTTTAACATACTAGAGGAAAAAGGCAGAAAGGAGCATTAATTAATCACAGCTCGGTATTATTAATAATTCTGGGAATCAAGCATTGTGTTAGCCAAAAATTTAATTGAAAACACACACACATACACTCTATCTGTTTGGAATTGTTCACATTATACTAAAACATTTTAAAAGAAATCAATGATTTTTATGTCTTTAACTTTCCATGCATTAAAAAGAAATTTTAAGGTCAGCCTAGTCTATAGACCTAGTTCTAGGACAGGCAAGCCTGTCTAGGACAGGGAAAGCCTGTCTTGAGGGAAAAAAAATTTTTTTTTCCAAGACAAGATTCCTCTGTGTAGACCTGGCAGTCCTGTAACTCACTGTAGACCAGGCTGGCCTCAAACTCAGAGATCTGCTGGCCTCTGCCTCCTAAATGCTAGGGTAAAAGGCATGTGCCACCACTGCCTGGCCAAAAATTACTTTTAAAGAAGACAGAATTTAGTGTTCTGCAAAAAGATAGCAGTGTGCATGGTAGGAAGAGAAGAACTACTGGCTCCATAGGTAAAACATTTGATTTTGTTTTCTAGTTAAACTCCTATGCATTTCTGTTACAAAAAACAAAAAACAAAAACAAACAAAAAAAAAAACAAAAAGCAAAACCTTGTCTCTAATTGTACACATATATGTTAATAGAGCTTTGGTCCACTAGATAAGACTCCTAAAGAAAAGCAAAATGAAGTCAAAGTATCAAGCAATTCCTTCTTTGTCTCCAATAATCCAAAAAGAAAGAGATCTGAGTAACTTCTAGCAATTGCATATCTTTGAAAACCACAACACTATTTCCAGAGTCAAAGTTCTGGTTCATAATTGTCTGGCTAAGAGGACAAGTATACACCAGCAGGAGAGTTTTGGTTAAGAAATGATCATGTATGAATTTTCAAACTTCAACTTCTAAGTCTCCCTTCACCAAAATTCAAGATGAACTTAAAACATATAAATACAATAAGCTGACAATTTCTGCAATTTGTTTTCATAGTAATGTCAAAGATTTAAGTTTTCCCTAAGTCTAAAATCATTAAACTTAAAATCAGAGTAACACAAAATATTCTGTGTTGTTTTACATGAAGTAGTAACTCTTTAACACAAAGTTTGGGAGCCCTGTACCTAGACAGTGTTTCCATTCTCATTACCAGGCAGTCCGTTACCTTTCTTTCTAAAGTGTTTTGAGTCTCCAGGCAGTTGGAAGAAGTCTTCTTTCACTGCAGTGACTACCTGCACTCTCCTCTCAGAGACTAATCTACATTTCTAAATCTGACCATGAATTCAAAACAGACACAAAAATCACCTGGGAACAAAGTAACCAGATGACTATATACTATGAGAAGTGTTTTAAAACTAGTTCAATAAATGAAATTTTTAGAAAGTTTCCTTTTGTACAAGGGCTTAAGTGTATCTCTATGACTGATTTCCAGTAAGGAAAATGTACTTACTCTGAATTCTCTCAGCCCTTATGATTTAATAATGACAGCTCAATGAACCTGTTTACATATGTGAGTATGTCAAAGCCTTTACCACACTGCTCCAGGTCTAGCATATGTTCTAGTTTCCTCAGTAACCAAAGCGGTATACCCATATACAGAAGCATGCATGATTAGTTTTTGCATACAGAAAAAAAGGAATATATGAGTTTCTCAGCAGTGTATGGGACGTGTTTTTATTACTGTATTTCTTTCTCAGTCCTCCTTTTGTTACATGAAGAGGCTATTAGACTGAGGTTAGCTCTGTGGTCTGTGGTTATAGCAACAGGAAGCCACATAGTGGCTGTTCCTTTGGAACTTATTCTAACCACTATGTTAACCTGTGACCTTAGGAGTTCAGGTGCTCACTCTCTAGATGTAATTTATTAATCTAATAACTTAATAATCTAATAGCTTACCCCTACTGTGATACAGATTTCTGACTCTACCTACAAAGTATAATAAAAATAGGGAAACTTAAAGATAGTATAAACAGTGTGGCTTTAGTGTACAGCATTCAGTGACTAACTGGAAGGTTTGCTAAGAAGAATCCTATCTTTAACATAGTGATTAAGTGTAAACTGTGAAATCAGAGTAAGGGTGGGTGAACCTAGGCCACTAGTGTTTTTTCTTTTCCTTTTGTTTTTTGAGATGCTTGTTGTTTTGGAGAAAGGGTATTACTATACATAGCCCAGATTGGTCCACCTTGCTTTGTAGTGCTAGTTAGCTTTAAACTAATGGTAATCCTCCTGACTCAGCCTTCTGAGTGCTAGGATTATAGACATGTATTTCCAAAGTCACTATTCCATTGCTTTTTGAAAAGAAATTGTTATCAGCCTGGAGATATTGTTCAGTAGTATGGTACTTGACTAACATGTGCAAGATCTCCACCAAAAAGGAGAGAAAACTCAGGAATAACAGCATGCGCCTATATATAATCTGAACACTTGGGAGGCAGAGGCAAGAGGATCAAGTTCAACTCATCCTTGACTATATATGATGAGTTTGAGGACAGCCCAGACTACATGAGACTCAGTCTCAAAAAACAAAACAACAAAGTTAGTTATTAGAACACAGGCATGTCTGTAGTCTATATAGCTTTTATATTAAGTGATAGGAGTATTTAGGACATAGGCTACATGGTCTTTAAAATCTACAATCTCTAGCTCTTTACAGGCAAAGTTAGCTTGTGTCTGCCTTAAAGCATTAGTGTTTCTGCATGGGAATGTACATAGTTCAATAGTGAAATATGAGTTTAGCATGCACAAGGCCTTTGGTTTCACAGTGAGCTGGCTCAGAGGGTAAAGGGCTTGCCACTATACCCAACAACCCAAACTTAATCTCTAGGACCAGAGAACTGACTCGCACAAGTTACCCTCTGACTTCCACATGCCTCCATACACATACATACAAAATAAATGGAAATTTTCATTTTTAAAAGAAAAAAGAGTAATATTTCTAGCACTTAAAATATCCAGCTATTATTAGATAATAATAAAACATCCATTAAACAATAAACTTACGATTTTGACTGGTGTCCATTTGATGTTTTAGCAGAAGTACTGTATCTTTCTGAAACAAAAAATATAGAAGTGAGCAACTGAGTTGTTTAGATTATAAAATAGCTATACAAAATGTCTATCTTCAAAAATATTTATAAAATACATCGCACAAGGTGAACAAAAGATACAGGCATCCTCAGGCAATGACCTCTCTCCCACAGCCATTTTAGGAGGTGGTGTACTCCCACTACCTCATCTATACTCTGACTCCTGCTGCTGACCCAGTCCAATGAAAGGCGTCTACCCAGTATCTGGAGGAATACATACAGACATGATGTTCATAATAATATGGCTTTATTATTATTATTATTATTAATTATTATTATTATTATTTTATTTTATTTTATTTTATTTTTGGAGACAGGGTCTTACTACACAGCCCAGGCTGACCCAAATTCACAATGCAAAGCCTGAACCGGCCTTGAACTTGCAATCCTTCTGGCTCTGCTGCCCCAGAGTCAGGGTTCTAAGTATGTGTCACCCCATTTAGCATTATAACAGCACGGCTTTAACCAAAAGCTAGGAAATAAAATGTGTCCATTAGTAGGAGGCTAATTAACTAATTATTTCATGTAACATGGGTTTAGTACTACAAAGAGTGAACTAGAATTACATACTGCTAAAGTAAATCCAGTGAAAAATACTAAGTATTAACAAATCAGAAGGCATCTGTGATCCCATTTGTCATAATTAAACACTGGGGAAGCAAATGAGAGTGGGGTAAAAGTAAGGAGGAGAATTCTTAAGAGAAAATGAAAAGGTTAGGGTTTCTAGCTAGCTATTTTGGGCATGTCAACATCTCAAAGCTGGGTGTGGTGGTGCACACCTGAATTCTAGCAGTCCAGAGACAGAGACAGGAGGATCTCTGAGCACCAAGCCAGCTTGGGCTACATAGTGAGAGTCTGCTTTAAAAACCACTGTCAGATGCAGGCAGTAGTGGTGAATGCCTTTCATCTCTACATGAAAGAAGCAGGGGCAGACAGATAGATCTCAGTGAGTTCAAGACCAGCCTGGTCTACAGCTTAAGTTCTAGGACAGCCAAGGCTACACAGAGAGATTCAATCTCAAAAAACCAAACAAACAAACCTCACTGTCAATTCCCTTTTATGTATCTATAACTACAGCTATAAGGTAGAATAGCCACACAGATTTAAAGTTTGGCGGCTGTAAGTTGTCTTGTGACCTCTCTCTGTGGATTGTGGCTTTCCCATGCTACCTACACACACAATAAATAAGTAAACATAGAGATGCAGTCATGTTTCACCTCTTGCATTAAGATCACACACACAACTAGCAAAAGGTCAAATTTTTCTACATCTTTCAGAATACTCTTAAGTTAGTGTAAATCTATCTCATAAGTTGTTGTTCCTAAATAATTTTTGTTCCAGAGCCTCATGGTAACACTCAGACATCTGCAATGGCCAACATCACCAGTGTCAATCCACAAACTTCTTGGTGCACATATTCTCTACACCATTTGTACAGCCATCTTCCACAAGAGTTCTGAGAAGTGAAGAGTTGAGGTGAGAGGCGCTACAGAGGGCACCAGGCTCTCTATCCAGATCACACAACACAGAGAGAATAAGTAAGGAATGCATAAAGAGCCCGTGGAAGCGCTGATAACCATTCCTGCCTATGGTTTTATAACTGCAAAACCAACGCCATGAAGAGGTGGGAAAGCAGAATGGCTCTTACTTCACTTGGTGCCTACCAAGTCGATTTTATGAAATTCCAACTGTTAGTTCAAATAAGGTAAGTTTATTTTGATTTTTTGTTTGTTTTTTGAGACAGGGTCTCTCTACATGGCCCTGGCTAGCCTGGAGCTCACTAAGTAGAACAGACTGACCTTAAACTCATAGAGATCCGCGCAGGCTCCTGAGTTCAGGAGGGATTAAAGGCGTCCACTACCATGCCCAGCTTATTTTAATTTTTAATGACCTACAGTTCTTACATTTTCTTAAGACTGAGCTCGGATTGTTATTTACCAGGTCATAAAATCAGGGTAAAACATATATAAAACTTATTAGGAAGTACTATAAGGTATGGCTATATGAATTAAATAATCAGTAAATAGCTTAATTTGAAAATCAGCAAGAAAATAAATACTTACTTTGTTCTCCAGAGCCAAAGTTAGACTGCTGAGACTCCTAGGAAAAAGGAACATAAAGTTATTCAAAGTGATGGTACGAGAGAAAGCGCTATCAGTGAGAAAAGCTCCAAGTGATAAAAAATGCTTCAACATATATGAGAGAGAAAATACTGGAAGACTGTGATAGCTCCGTCTAAGCAGACTATCAGAGCTTATGGAAATAGCAGGAAGCCACCAAAGAGTCTCTATCTCTTTTCAGCAGCATCCATGATACTTACAATCTAATTCAGAGACCGAGCGAGTTCACATAGTTTCAAGATTTTTGACCTTGGGGCTAGAAAGGTGTTCCAGTGTTAAGAGTAGACTCTTGCTGAGGATCTGAGTTCAATACTTGGCACCCATGTTGGGCAGATCACAACCCACTGTAATTTCAGCTTCAAAAGAAAAGTCCCCCTTTTGAAAACACATTGTTAATTGTTAATTTTGAAATACACTGTTAATTCTTAATCTTGAGAGAGTGCTTGAACTACAGGTGTGAGGAAGCAGTGGACAGCATTTGCTTACTACACTCAAGGTCCCGGGTTCAATCTAAGAGTAAAGAAAAGACTTGAAGAAGAAGAAGAAAGCGCTAGGGATGTAGCTTGGCTGACACAGTACTTGTCTAGCATGCGTGAACCCTGGGGTCAATCCCCAAAGCCCCATAGACTAAGTGTTGTGGCTTATAACGGTAATGCCAGTACTTGGTGGGTAGAGCTAAAAAACTGGGAATTGAAGGTTACTCTAAAAGGATAGTCTGTGTTATCTAAGAGCCTGTCTAAGAAAAAAATTATACTTAATAAATAGCTGTGTCATTCAGGATACATTCAAATTATACTACATCTCTACAAAGAATAAACAGTTCCCACATGGGTATCCCATGCCACTCTGCTCCCTTCCTACTTTCTGTCCCTAGTTTCTTATAAACCTATATAGCATTATAAAGAACAAACTGTCACATACTTTTTACTATTTATTTGCTTGTTCCTTTCAGATAGTGTCTCAATATGTAGCTCTGGGCGGCTGACACTCTATGTAGACCTATAGAGGGTAGACGGGCTGCCCTCAAATTCAGAGATCTTCCTGCCTCTGCTTCCCCAACACTGAGTACATACTTAAAAAAAAACCTCTATGATAATACAGAACCTGATACTAGAGAAGCTTTAGTAAAACAGAAACATGACTTTCTAAATAACTTTATGCACAAAATGTATGCTGTAAG